>NC_050449.1:65958214-66266964 GCF_903995425.1 Onychomys torridus | reverse complement strand
GGGTTCAATTCCCAGCACCCACATGGCAGCTTACAACTGTCTATAACTCCAGTGCAGGTAAAACACCAATGTACATGAAATAAAGTAAAATTAAAAAAAAAAAAAAATTAAACCCGGTCTTGAAAAAAAATATTTTAAAAAAGTGATTCAGATTATTTCATTCCTCTTTGGTGTTTATATTAAATAACCAAAAAAGACTTGATACTTAACACTATCTTTTATGTGTTAAGGTGTGATTCTGTGTCGCACCAGTGTCCAGAGTTGGGATGTGACTGGACCATGAGAGCACTGATCTCATCAACAGATTCCTTCATATAGTCACAGCTAAATGGACTCCATTATGAAAGTGACACCCTCTTCTACCATACATTTCTCCCATGATTCTCTGTCCCATCACAGGCCCCACGCAGTCCTAAGTGCCCATAGACTAAAACCCTTAAAAGCATGAGCCAAGTTAAGTCTTTCCTACTTCAGATGGATTTTCGCATTTATTTTAGTCAGTGAGCTGGAAAGCTAATGCAACCCACATGTTCAGACCTTTCAGGTATAAAATATACATATAAGTCAGTCAGGGGAAGGTTCAAAAATGCATCCTAAAAAGGGAAAAGCAGGAAAACCACAGAACTTCCAGGGAGGCGGGAGGCAGAATGATCGTTTAATAAAAATGAAACTAGGTTGAGCATGGAGATTCAGGCCCATAATCCCAGCACTTAGGAGGCAGTAACAGGAGATTCAATTCAAGTTCACGGCTAGCCTGACCTACACAGTGAGTTCTAGGACAGCTGGTGATACTTATAGAGACCCTGTCTCAAAACAACGAAAGCAATACGGGTTGGCTTTGCTCTGGCCTTTGTGAATGATACTCATCCCCTCAGTGTGGAAAGGCTTGTAAATGAGTCGGGATAAGAGAGTGGATGGACATTAAAATCGAGCACAGGAAACCTCAGGAAAAGCTACCATAGGGCTGCCTTACAAGCATGAGGACTTGAGCTTTGATTCCCAGAACGTGCATAAAAGGATGGGCGTAGTGGTATACATTTAAAAGCCCAGCACTGAAAGATAGCAGGTGGAGCTAAGCAGGTGCCAGGATACCCTGAGGTACAGCCAGCCTTGCCTAGCTATCAAAGCTCCAAGCCAATGTGACCCTGAATCAAAACAAAAGCTGTGAGTCTCCTGAGGAATGACACCAGGTTGTTCTCTGACCTCCACTGAAACCAGTGGGATGGACACACACAGACAAACACAAATGTGGGAGGAGGGGGAGATGTAACACTGTGGTTAATGCACACAAGTGCAGACATTCTAAGATTCAGAAGACAAGGCACGGAAAACAAGAGGGCTTCCCCTCCTCCATCTTCCATCCCAGAGGCTTTGAGGGAAACTTTACAGTCTGGACAACCAGGAGAAGTGGTAGGGAAGAGAACAGAATGGTAGGATCAACACCAGGCACCTCCATAAGCCGCCCTTCCATCTCCCCGACCCCAGGCCCCTAAAGCCTCCCCACCACTCTCTTGAAGTCCACCTTTGAGGCACCCTTCACACTCATGCAGTATAACTCCACTTACCAATCGATTTTCATCAAACACCTCGAACAGAAGACGATGCTGCTGCGGAAGGACCTAGGAGAAACAAGCATTCTTTAAAAACATGAACATCTAGCCACAGATGCCAAGAGACATCTTCAAAATGTGGCCACTGTTGACCTTGTTATGCAGTGAAATCACAGAGGCCAGACTAATGTCACCCATGGTCTCCTGAGATCAAACACTTTTTGTTGTTGCAACAATATGTAGAATTTTTCAAAGCTACTATCTTCCATTTTTGCTGAAATATTTCAGTAGTTAAAAATCTACTTAAGGGGCTGGAGAAATGGCACAGTGGTTAAGAGCACCAACAGCTCTTCCAGAGGTCCTGAGTTCAATTCCCAGCGACCACATGGTGGTTCACAACCATCTGTAATGAGATCTGGTGCCCTCTTCTGGCCTGCAGAGATATGTGCGGACAGAACACTGTATACATAATAATAAATAAATAAATAAATCTTTAAAAAAATGTACTTAATACCAAATTTAAACGAAACTATTTTGTTAAAAATACCACAGGTTGAAGATGTTACATAAAAACACATTTAAGAAGAGCATGATGGTACATGTCTTTAGTTCCAACACTCTGGAGGCAGAGGCATGTAGATCTTTGTGAGTTCTAGACCAGTCTGCTATATGGAATGAGTCCCAGGCCAGCCAGGGCTACCCAGTGAGACCCTGTCTCAAAAGGCAAACAAAAAAATATATTTAGGAAGGAATTTAGTGGATATAGTACTCGAAATGCAAGCATGAAGTCCTAGGCACTATACTTACACATATTAGGATTGCCTTTGTAAGGCATGATGACACTCACAGTGGGCTGGATCTTCGACATCAATTAATAATCAAGACAATCCCCCACAGACATGCCCACAAGCCAGCTCAATCTAGATAATCTTTCATTGAGACTCTCTTCCCAAGTGACTTTACATTGTATTTGAGGGTGGGGAAGCTCAGAGACAAGGTTTCTCTGTGAATCCTTGGGTATTCTGGAACTCACTTTGTAGGCAAACTGGCCTCAAACTCAGTGATCCGCCTGCCTTTGCCTCCCGATTGCTGGGATTAAAGGTGTGTGCTATCACTGTCTAGACTTTACGTTGTACTAAGTTGACAAAGATAACCATCACATCAAAGAAAGTATTGAAACGAAGGGGGGGGGGGGCTCTTCTTCAACTAGAGAGCACTTCAAGTTCAATCCTAACCTCTGAATGGTCACACACACACACATACAGGTTGGCTGTGGCTTGTCCTATTCCTGATCTTTGTCTTACACACGAATACAAAGAATTAACATGAAAAGCTATAAGAGAAAAAGCTCACCTATGGCAGAAACATCAGAATAACACCAGGTCTCTCATTAGAAAGCTTGGAACCAGGAATGTGTGGAAAGATACATTCTAAGTCCTGACAGTGCATGCACACCAGCCAAGAGAGCTAGACCTGCAAAGCTGTCTTTTTACCAAGGACATTTCCACACAAGCAATTCACGATCATCAAGCCAACGTTAGAGAAGATGCTTTACATGTAGGAGGTGGAAAGATAGTCACTCACAATAGCACAGGAAAGAATAACTTCAGGAGAGGACCAGATGAACAATGGAGAGCTAGGAAGGAAGCCATCATGTATAACACAGTGCACAGGGGCACCCTGATGCTAACAGGGAGTAAGTAAAGAAAAACAGCAATCCAACCAAGCATAAAATCACAGACATCAGTACAGGTCTCTATAATAAGCTTAAATGTAATTGGCTTCTACTCATTAACAAAGAGACACAGACTGGCTGACTGGTTTTAAAACTAGATCTAATGATTGGTTTCAAAAACAAACAAAACGCCCACATCCTTCTCAAAACAAAGAGTGAGTTGGAACAAAGCAAACTGGTACAGTTGTTTCAGAATCTGACAAGGGAGACCTCCTGTCAAACTAGTCAGCTTTCCTGGGTTTTTTTTGTTGTTGTCTTAAGATGACTACATACTAATAAAGGCAACAATTCATCAATTAGATGTAATACTTGTAAATGTATTTACAGCAAATACTGAGGCTCCCAATTCCATAAAACAAACACAAAAGGACATAAACTGTCAGACAAGACTCAGACAGTAACAGTGGGTGATTTAGTCAGTACTTCTCATTTCTAGAAACAACATCCTAACTAAAAATCAAGGTAGTTCAGAGTTAAAGTATACCACTGATCAAAATGACTTAGCTGATATCTACAGGATATTCTATCCAAAAGATACAGGGTACACATTCTTCTCAGGAGCCCAAGGAACCATCTCTAAAACAGAATCATATTCTAAGCTATGAATTAAGTCTTACCAAATAAAAAGAATCAATGTAAGCTATTATATCTTATCAGACCATAGTGCAAATAAAATAGAAATCAGTGCAAGAACACCCAGAAATTAAGAAATTACATACACACTGAGATACTCTTGAGTAATAACCACTGTATTATTGAAGAACAGAGGAAACAGAAAGGGCTTTGAATCAAATGAAGATGAAAGCACGTCTTATCAATCTTTGGGGTACAAGTAGGGCAATTTCTAAGAGGAAAGTTTACAGGTATGGATGCTTATATTAAGAAGTAGGGGAAGGACTCAGATGGCTCAGTGGTTAAGAACACATACAGCTCTCCCAGGACCTGAGTTCAGTTCCCAACTCCCACATCTGGTGGCTTACAACTGGTTGTAACTCCAGCTCCAAGAAATCCTACACCTCTGGCCCCCGTAGGCATCGCACTCAATTCTCCATACACACGTTACCATAAATTTAAAATAAATCTTTTCTTGAAAGCCAGAAAGGGGCTGATGAGGTACACAGCTCAGAGGGTAGAAGTACTTGCATGTGGGCCTGACAATCTGAGTTTGATCCCTGCAGCAAACAAGCTTGATTCAACACAAGCAAATCAATGAGCTGAATCAGAACATACACAGACCTAAGGGTAGAATTCAAGTGATCATCTCAACCAATGTAGAAAGGCCGTTGGCAAAGTTCACTGAGAAACTAGGAGCAGAAAGAACATTCCCTAACACAATAAAGGCTGGCACAACAAACCTACAGCCGACATTATGCTAAACTGATAGTATAGTCTCTAAAATCTTGAGCAAGGCAAGGGTGCCCACTCTCTAGAAGTCTCGGACTCGACAGTAAGAGGAAGAAAGACAGGGTGCACAGTGAAGAGGTCAGATGGGGCTACTTGCAAGTGACTGATCATTTACTTCAAAGTCCCTAAAAACTTCACTGGAAAATTCTGAAACCTGATTAACACTTTCGGCAAAGCAGTAGCTACAAAATCAACATGCAAAAACCAATAGATTTTCTAGATACCAGGAAGAATTTTTTTAGTGATTATAAAAAGAAAAAACAAAAAACCTGTGGAGCCAGAGAAAACTGGCTCAGCATCTAAGAGCATTTGCTGCTCTTGCAGAAGACCTGGATTCACATGGTGGGTCAAAATGAGTTCTAGGGGAAGTAATACCTTCTTTTCACCTGGGGCATCAGGCACGTGTGTGCTTTGCATGCATGCATGCAAGGAAAATACTCATACACTTAAAATAAAACAAAAAAATCTAACCAAAAATTCAAATACCTATGAGGTGAAAGGCCCCTATCATGAAAAGTTCAAGACACCGAAGACATTAGAAAAGGGGGAAAAAAATCTCCCAGAGACTCAAAGATTTAATGCTGTGAAAATGGCTGGTCCCAAAAGCAATCTTCAAAACCAATCCCATCCCCATCAAACCGCAATGAAATTCTTCACAGAACTAGAGAAAAAAATCCTAAGATTCACTTGGAAATAAAAAGGCTTTAAACAGCTAAATCAATGCTAAGCAGAAGGGAGTGTTACATAGAAACAAAGTGCCATGGTCCTGGAAGCTAGACAGGCCAAGGGACTACACTAACGACCGAAACCACACAAAGAGTCACCCAATGTTGAAGACATTCTCTGGAAAAAATACAGCTGCTTTAATCCAGGGTGGACTCCCAAAGTAGAAGAATGAAACCAGACCCTTATCTCTTGTCTTGTCTTGTGCAAAACTCAATTCAAACATCCATTACAGACCTAACATAAAATCCTGAAGTTTTAAATCTGCCCAGGGAACACACTTCAAGATGCGGGCATAGGCAAGGATTTTCTGCCGCTAATAAAGATGCTAATTATGTATGAAATCATCACAAAAATTGACAAATGGGATTATATGAAATTAAAAAGCTTCTGAACAGCAATGAAAACTATTGCCAGAGAAAAGAGAACCTGCAGAGAGGGTAAACCGTGTCAGCCACGTCAGACGACACGAACACTTCAAATACACAAAGAGCCCTGAAAAT
This sequence comes from Onychomys torridus, assembly GCF_903995425.1. NCBI lineage: Eukaryota > Metazoa > Chordata > Mammalia > Rodentia > Cricetidae > Onychomys > Onychomys torridus. The sequence goes on along the minus strand of NC_050449.1, from coordinate 66,261,049 downwards.
AAACTCTCAAAGAATCCACTCATCCATCCAGGAAGCAGGAAGCAGCAGCCCTGTGGTCGGAAGGAGAAAGGGAAAGGAAGTGAGCCAGCTGGGGGCAGGGGGGGGGCCACCAGGGCTGTGGGGAGGAGACAGGAGAACAAAGACCAACGTTTGAACACATTCCATTAGGGAAAGACTTAGTTTGTATGCTAACCTAAAAAATTAATTTAAAAAAAATTCTGAAGACATTAAGGACATTTTTATAGACGTTTTATTCACATTTTCTTGTGGTTAAAAAGCAAGAATAACAGAGAAGTAATCTCAAGGCAGGCAGAGATGAAGATGAACAGAAGGGTTTTTAGTTCATTCCTTTCTGTAACATCTTTATGCTCGCGCTTTTGTGGAAGTAAATGAATTAAAAATAAATAGCTGGGTGTGGTGGTGCATGCCTTAAACTACACAAAGAAGCCTTGTCTCTAAAAACCTAAATAAATGCAAAAAAGACAGATACACATTCTTCAGTACTCTGCCTAGTAAACACAGGACAGAAGAGCAGGGTACGGTGGCCCACACCTTTAATCCCAGCACTCAGGAGGCAGAGGCCTTGGGATCTCTAAGAGCTCAGTCTGAGCAAAATCCTCTCTCAAAAAAAAAAAGAGAGAAAAGGGTGTGCAAAGAAAACGCTGGTACACTGAAAAATGCACAAACTTCACAGCAAAATACAGTAAGTAAAGTAATAATAAATTTTAAATAAGCAACTGGGCCGCTTGGGAGGACTTTGTAAATCCCAAAGCAATACAGACACCAAGGGAACCGTCCAAGGCAGCCTCTGGCTCAAAGAGTAAACCGAAAGGTAATTTCACTTTTCTCCACGACTCTAACCAACTCCCGGCCATTTCTTCCAGAATCCAAAATCTCAGACCGGCCTCAAATGCTGGTTCTGCCGGGCTGAGCAGAGGCAGGAGAGCAGTCTCTGAACGTGGACACCAGAAGCACATTGCTGGTGCTGGCACTGGACCTTCAGAGAGGCTCTGTGCCCACCTTCAGCAATTTCTTCCTTCTATTTCCCTTGACAAAGCTGAGGAAACCAAATGTAACCTTGGACTGGACAATGAAGACAGGAGGCTCCTTTTCCCTGACTGAAACCAAGTGTCTCCCCAGTTGCAGCCACATCCAAATTTCCTTTATTTTTTTTAAAAAAGATTTATTTATTTATTATGTACACAGAAGAGGGCACCAGATCTCATTACAGATGGTTGTAAGCCACCTTGTGGGTGCTGGGAGTTGAACTCAGGACCTCTGGAAGAATAGTCAGTGCTCTTAACCTCTGAGCCATCTCTCCAGCCCCTTTTGTTTTAATAAAACAAAATAAATATTTACTCAGAAGAGCACTGTACCAAGAGGACAGGATGAGAGGCGCTCGGCAGATGAGGATCACTGTGACCTTGGGTGTTAGAGAGATCAGTGTGGTGCAGAGTACACTGGAGAAGCAGAAACGAAATGGGAAGAACACTGGCCATGCGTGAGCCCATGGGCAAAGGGGAAACTGAGGCAGAAAACTCCTTTACGTAATATAAGCAGAAAGGTTTCAGCCAAGAGACTGTAGAATTGTACCTCCAAGCTGTGGGGAAACAGGCCCCTGAGAATCTCCTGGGAGCTGGAATAATGGGCTTTGAATCTGAGGTGCGGAGAGAAGGCTGGCAAGCCAAGCAAGGCTGTGAACCAGCAGCATCTACTCACCACAGCCTACCTACCCTCGTGGTCCAGCTAAAGTACAGAAAGAGGCTCCAAGTGTCTCCCTCACTTGAGTTAATGAGAACGGGGTGATCCCAGCCTCACGACAGTATTTCACCCGCCATCACATTACATTTACTTTTCACAGTAAGATTAATGGTTCCTACCCTATCAAAGTTCCTCATTTTAACTTTTGATTGATGTATTCAGTTTTACTTTAGGTGTGTAAGTACATGTGTGGCTGGTTCACTCAGAAGTGAGAACAGGGCACTGAACCCCCTGGAACTTGAGTGACAGACGGTTGGAAGCTACCGAACAGGTGCTGGGAATTGAACCCAGGTCTCCTGAAAGAGCAACAAGTGCTCTGACCTCGGAGCTATCTTTTCTCTTCAAACACCAATTTTAACTCTCTTTAAAAAGGTTTGCTGGGTACCTGGGCATGGTGGCACACACTTTTTTTATTTCCAAGACAGGGTTTCTCTGTGTAGCTTTGGAGCCCGTCCTGGAACTCACTCTGTAGACCAGGCTGGCCTCGAACTCACAGAGATCCACCTGCCTCTGCCACCCAGCAATGGTGACACACACCTTTAATCCCAGCACTCAGAAAGGAGAAGTAGATGGATCTCTGTGAGTTCAAGGCCAGTCTGGGTGTACATAGCTAGTCCCAGGAAAGTCACAGTTCACAGTAAGACCCTATCTCAGGGGAAAAAAAAAATTAATTTTCTTTTAAAAATTTTGGGTCCAGGGCTGGAGAGATGGCTCAGAAGGTAAGAGCACTGGCGGCTCTTCCAAAGGTTCTGAGTTCAATTCCCAGCAACCACATGGTGGCTCACAACCATCTGTAATGAAGTCTGGTGCCCTCTTCTGGCCTATAGGGATATGTGCAGGCAGAACACAGCATACATAATAAATAAATGAATCTTTAAAAAAAAAATTGTGGGTCCGGTGAAATGTCTCAGCAGGTTACAGATTTCATTATGCAAGCCTGGAGCTTAAGTTTGACCCACAAAATGGTGGACAGAGAGAGCCACGCTCAGAGTTTTCTTCTGACCTGCACACGTCATGTGCATGTCTTCTCACACACACACACACACACACACACATACACACACACACACAAACTACACATACACAGGAATAATAAATAAATTCCAAGATGTATTTGAAAATATTGTGAGTACCTAATTATTACCTACGGAGAAAAAAATGTATTTTATTTTTTTTCATAAAATAAAATGCATACTTACTCTGAATAGTATTTCTTCATTCCATTTTGGATTCAAAGACTAAAAGACAATAAACATAGTGTTATTTATTTGTTAATGATTTGTCATACAGAAAACATACTTGATTAGAAATTTCTGGAAGCTGGCTAATCTAACCTTTTTGATAGTTTTCGTCTGGACGCTGGTAAGGACTCCGCTCATTGGGTCATACAATGTCACTCTCACGTAAGGATCACTGTTAAAACAAAGACATTTTGCCAGTTCAGTCCAAGTGTTCACATTCTCAGATTTTCCCAGTTTTCTTTAACAGTTGCTACTCTTTTATTATTCCTACTTCTTTGTACACTTAAAAGCCAGGGATCTGTACGCAGGCTAAGCATTTGCAGAAACTTACATTTTGTTAAAAGCTGAAGAGCAAGGTCAGTAAAACCAGCAATGATTTAGAATGCAGATCTCTTACCCACAGCTACTTACAAACTTTTTAGGTATTCTGAAAATGTCTCTGATCCTTACTGTCTCTTTTGAGAGTAGGTGGCTAATTCAGGGATTTGTAAAACTAGCTTTTCAACACCGCAGGTGTTTCCAAACCATCTCATGATGTAAACCCCGTTACACAGAGCAATGACTCTTACCCAGTGATGCAATCAACTCATGTAAGCATGCAGCCATATATGTAAGTGAAAATAAGTAAATCTTAAATTGTTAAGTCATCCAATTAAATTTTTAATTACATTAAAATAAAATAAACTATAGTTAAAAATAATTACACGTTTCCAAGCATGGTGGGGGACACCTTTTAATCCCAGCACTCAAGAGGCAGAGGCAGGCGGCTCCCTGAGTTTGAGGCTACCCAGAGTTCCAGGGTTACAGGGTTAGATCTCACTTCAATAAAAATAAAATAAAATTACATGTTAAGAAGCCCTTACTGCCGGGCGGTGGTGGTGCACACCTTTAATTCCAGCACTACAGAGGCAGAGGCAGGTGGATCTCTGTGAGTTCGAGGCCAGCCTGGTCTACAGAGCGAGATCCAGGAAAGGCGCAAAGCTACACAGAAATCCTCTCTCGGAGAAAAGGAAAAAAAAAAAAAAAGAAGAAGCCCTTCCACTTTCTCTTAAGACTTATTTTTTGGTTCTGTTTTTTTGTTGTTGTTGTTGTTTTGGTTTTTTGGTCTTTCCTGGAACTCACTCTGTAGACCAGGCTGGCCTTGAACTCAGAGATCTGCCTGCCTCTGCCTCCCAAATGCTGGGATTATAGGCATGCACCACCACTTCCCAACCCAAGACTTAGTTTATTTTTTATTCCTGTGTATGTGAGTATGAGTGTGTATGTGTGTGTGTGTGTGTGTGTGTGTGTGTGTGTCCCCGTCCCCTGGAGCTACCTGACATAGGTACAGGGAATAAAACTCAGGTCCTCTGCATGAGCAGCAAGTGCTCCACACAGCTGAACCATCTCTCCAATCCCAGAAACCAGACTGAAAGGAGAATGACAGGGGACAATCTTGTGACACAGGGGCTTCTGAAGAGCACAGGGACTGAGTAAGGACATCCTGCTCACCCAGTCAAATCCCCGCTTTCTCTTGTGTATTTCAGAGCTAGTACCGACCCTTCTCACTCCCTCCTTCCCCTTGTGTGCTCACACCCCTTCCTTCACAGTGTAACTCACAAAGCCCATTCCCAGCACACTGGCACTAATTAGAACCCACCCTCCCTCCTGTTCTCCTCCTGGGAGGAGCTGATCCACCTGCCCAGTGTTCTCCAGAAGCGGGCATTTCACCAACCTCTTTATCCTCCCGCTTCCCCTTAGGTCTAACAATGTGTTTTGAAACTGCTCTATTCCTGACTCCTCCTGCCTCTAGCAAAGTGGATCTCATTTTCTCTTCCTTTCTCGGCTAAATTTTGAAGAGAATGCTTGGTAATAACACTCACACAGCGACTACTCTACATCAAACTGCTCCAAACAGCTTTTGTGGATCAGGGTCAGCTATTACCTTTTCTCCAAGTTGTACACGGTAGGGGGAGGGCCGGGCCTGAAGCTATAGTGCCTGCTCAACCACCCTGGGGAGCTCCCTTGCCCCCTCCCTTCCTTCCCTAGGCTCTTTAGAAGCACTAAGTCTAGATTCTGTCTGTCCTCAGATCTGTTCTGAAAATGCTTTGAAACACTCAACTCTGGGTTCTTACCCTACCCTGAATCTCTCTTTTCTCTCCCTCTCCCTGACAGTTATCATGGAGTCAGGACGCCCCTCGTCTCTCCATGTAACCGAGAAGGCTTCTCCTACCTCCATCTCAAGTGTGGGATTAAAGGCACACATTACCTCATCCAGTCCACGTGGTGCTCGGGATCAAATCCAGGACTTCGTGCATTCTAGGCACGCTCACACCCCACCCTCTCTCAGTCTTTCTTAAGCCTCTTTTCTGTTGGCTGCAAGTTTTGAGCTCATATTCCCTAAGGTATTCACCTGGCCTCCTGACCTCTGCCTCTCTTTCTAACCTCATCTATAGTCTTTACAACTAACTCCATAACATCAAATAAAAACTGTAAGAATTGCTGGGTGTGATGGCACACACCTCTGATCCCAGCATGTAGGAGGCAGAGGCAGGCGGAGTTCAAGGTTCAAGGCCAGGCTGGTCTACATAGGCGCTCTAGATCAGCAAGGGCTACATAGTAAGACTATCTTAAAAATGAAAAGAAAAAATCTAACTCTAACCTGCCTAGACATAGATTGTCATTTAGACATTTTATAATGTCTGGCCCATTCGGTGGTTCTGTTTTTTATTATATTACTATTGAGTTATAAGATAGTTAAAATTAAAGGTCTTGTCAGATGTATGACTGCTTCTTGACTGTGGTATGAACATTTCATCTGACCAAAGATATCTCCTAGGACTTTAAGTGTACAATACGTTAGAGTCATAGTCTTGGGTGAGTGAGATGGCTCAGTGGTTAAAGTACTTACCAAGACTGACAAGTTGAGTTCAATCCCCCCCAAGCCATATAGTGGAAAAAGGGAACTGATTCATACAAGTTGTCCTCTGGCCTCCATCTACATGCCACGGTGTGGCATGTGCACATGTTCAGTGTTCCCACATACAAACAATAAATGAATACAATGTAACAGTCTTCTATTTCCTTCCTTTTCTTCAGTGTGGTTGACTTACATATTTACTATATATAGACAACAATACTTGAGCCCCCTGAACCCACATTCGGTACAGAATATGCAGATATATCATAGTGACCACTTCTCAGGGCAGCATGACCGCACAAAATTCAGCCCCTGCTCTAAACTCCATCAGTTAGAACTCCCTGATGGAAATTAACATGGGTTCCACCCTAAACCCCAAAGACCTGAGCCAACATGCCCTCGCCATCACACACTAGCACATATACACCCAGGGCCTCCCCAGTTTTCACCTGCACGGTGAGGCCCACTTTGCTGAGATCTATTAAGCTATAACCTGTTTCTGTGATTTTGGTGAGTTACCTCTCTTGTGTTTACCTAAGTGACAACTTCTCCCCTAGACTGGCTCCCTGGGTGGGAACATCCTGGACACAGACCAGACAAGAGTCACAGGACCCTGTCCAAGATATAAAAATTTCCTGAAGCACATCTGGTGGCCTGAGGTTCTACAACGGGATGAAGGACCACAAAGGCACTCTGAAAACACAACGAAATACCCAGAGCACCATGAGGGCAGGGCTAGAGTTTATAGACATTCCTGTAAGACCTCGTGACTGAATTAGAAACAGCCACTTGGTAAATCCCTGAGGCAATGGTCAAAGTAAAGCATTAAGGGGCTTCTGACCCCCCAGACTGAGATCATTTGCACGTGCTCAGGAGAGACACTGAGCTGTGCTTGCTTTCATCAGGAAGCAAGACACATAATCTTCACATGTCCTGTGACTGTCACGGTACAGCGTGCATTTGAACATCGACCGACAGTCTAGAATGTTTCATCTGCAGCCATTGGGAAGTGTGTTCTTCAGTTATACAAAACAATACAAATCTGTTTTAATCGTTTGTTTGAGAGATTTATTTTCCACTTGTAATTGTATGTGTGCATGTGTGTATAGGTCTGTGTGTGTATGTATGGGGGATTTGTGTGTCTGTGTTGTGTGCAGGGGTCTGTGCACAAGTGCTAGTGCCTGCAGGGGCTTTGGATGTCCCTGGAACTGGAGTTACAGGCAGCTGTGAGCTGACAGACGTGGGTGCTGGGAAGCACTCTCATCTGCTGAGCTTTCTCTCTCCAGGCTCGTGTGATACTTCTTAAAGTATCTGTTTTCACGATTTCGAAAGGCGTGAGGATCTTTATCCATTATACAATTTTCCATTTTTCCTTTAATTGTCAAATTTTGAGCAACACATCTCAGAGTTCTACTGATGGACATATACCCATTTGTATTATACTCCTGATCTGCAAAGTTTCACGGTGAACCCTTACTTCATCAGATTTTAAGTGTACACTCTTTAGTCTATATCATACCAGTTTTGAATTCATTTTTCCCAACTTTAGCTGCGTCACTGGTTTTTAAGTGCTTTAAATGTATCTTTAAAGAGTTGCTTCATTTAGATGTACACACATGCAGTACCTGCAGAAGCCACAAGAGGGCAGTGGATCTCCTGGAGCTGGAGTTCAAGATAGCTGTGAGCCAGCTGATGGTAGATGCTGGAAACCTGGTGGTCCCTTTAGCACTTGGGTTTACCCTGCGCCATCTCCCCAGCCTCTTAAATATTGCCAACATACCCTCTACTTGATGGCATGATGGCAAGATCCTTCTGCCCTCCCCACCCCCATACATCTCTCACTACCAGGGATTCAACATAGACAACCCCAGTTTAGATTTTTGAAGGTGTGACTATACAGCTCAGGTTGGCCTAGAACTCACAATTCCCGAGTGCTGGAATTACAGGAATGGGACACCACATCTAATGAGTGTTACTTTCTAATTTATTGTAATAACCCTTCCTGTGTTTACTTCTCTCCATTAACGTTCCGTATATTTACTGACATGACAAGTCTGTAACTCACTGTGTTTTCCTTTCCCTGCCAGACTCCCTTTCAAAAAACCATTTGTTTTGTACTGGCTTTATTATTTTTTCAAGAACTTCATTTTTTTTTAAAGATTTATTTATTTATTATGTATACAGTGTTCGGTCTTCATGTATGCCTGCAGGCCAGAAGAGGGCGCCAGATCTCATTACAGATGGTTTTCAGCCACCATGTGGTTGCTGGGAATTCAACTCAGGACCTCTGGAAGAGCAACTAAGTGCTCTTAACCTCTGAGCCATCTCTCCAGCCCCTCAAGAATTTCATTTAAAAATTTTTACTTTTGGGGTTTGGTCCTCAAAAAAAAAAATTGCTTTTACAGGCAGGGATGGTAGCACATACCTGTAATCCCAACACTCAGGAGGCAGAGGCAGGCAGATATCTGAGTTCCAGGACAGCCTGGTCTGTTACACAGAGAAACTCTGTCTCCTATCTCGAAACAAACAAAAAGCAGAAACAAAACTCCTGCTTTTAAAAAACCTCTAACTCCCTGCGTTCCTGTGGGTGGTTTATCTATGTTTTCTATCACACACCCTTAATGACTCACTTTACTCCTACCTTGCTACACTATTCCCTTCAGGTTCACAGCAGACACACGTGGGGTATTCCCCATGGATGTTCCTTTTATCTGTAAGATGAACCCAAAAGACAAGGGTGCAAACCATGACTCCACTGGGCCCTGGATATGGGTAAGAGCACTTGCTGCTCCTGCAAGGGACCCAGGTGCGATTCCTAGCACAGTCACAGCAGCTCAAAACCATGGGTAATTCCAGTTACATACAGGTGATTGAACACCCTCTTCTGACCTCTGTGGACATCAGGCGCACACACAAAATCACCCACACACTTAAATGAAAATTTTAATTAAAAAAAAAAGTATCTGTAGATTCCAGATACCGTTACTGATGCTCTTTTCCTTTCTGAGGATCAGATCTTATACCTGGCATCAACTGTCATCTATTTATTGCTGTCTTCAGTAATTCAATGATGCATGTGCATGTAAGTGGAGTGTCCAGGGAGGCCAGAAGGGGGCATCAGATCCCCTGGAGTTGGTCACAGGCAGTTGACTGGGAATGGTCCTGTCAGCCATCTCTCCAGCCCCTGACGTTTTTGCTAATAGAAAACTGTGTTTCACTGATTTCACTTATCCTTTTTACGCTCCCAGACAGGGTTTCACTATGTAGCCCTGGCTGTCCTGGAACTCACTATGTAGACCAGAACTCACAGATCCACCTGCCTCTGCCTCCTGCCCAGCTTCAATACTTACTCTCTAAAAATGTTTTATTTCATTATTTAGCTCTCCCTTCTTTCTGGAGCTTAGTGATGAGAGACGGTTGCTTTTTATCTATCAACTTCTAACTGGTAAATGATTCTTCTTGATAGAAGTTCGGTTCATCTTTGCTCTACATTCTGCTACCCCACCACCCAAGCATTATTTTATTTATTTTGGGGGTGAGACAGGGTTTCTCTGTGTAGCTTTGTGCCTTTCCTGGAACTCACTTACTTAGTAGTCCAGGCTGGCCTCGAACTCACAGAGAACCGCCTGCCTCTGCCTCCCAAGTGCTGGGATTAAAGGCATGTGCACCACCACCATCAGTCATAATGTGGGTTTTTTGTTTGTTTTTTTGTAATTTTTTAAAATTTATTTATTACATTTACAGTGTTGTTTGCATGTATTCCTGCAGGCCAAAAGAGGGCACCAGATCTCATTACAGATGGTTGTGAGCCACCATGTGGTTGCTGGGAATTGAACTCAGGACCTCTGGAAGAGCAGCCAGTGCTCTTAACCTGAGCCATCTCTCCAGCCCGACCTAAGCATTTTAATTTCAAATACCGTTTTATTCCTGTAGAATTTTCCTTTTAATTTATCATTTATTTGGTTTCTACTTCATTCCTGAGACTTCTAATGTTTTGACTTACACTGAGCATATATTCTTTCTTTTTTATTTATTTGTTTTGTATTTTTTGTTTTTCTGGAGACAGTACCTCTCTACGTAGCATTGGCTGTCCTGGAACTCACTCTAGACCAGACTGTCCTCAAATTAAGAGATCTCCCTGCCTCTGCCTCCCACGTGCTGGGAACAAAGGCTTGCACCACCATCCTGCTCATATACTCTTTATTGACTGACTGTGTTCCATCCCCTGGATCTTTGCAGACCAGGTGATGATATGTTGTGCCATGGACACTGTAAGCTGGGCTGCAGAGAATGTTTTTTTTGTTTATCTATCTTGTGTGGACAAGGGTCACAAACACTGTTTGTTGAGCAATGGCTCTCTGCTCAGACCTTTTGACATCAGCTGAGTCCAGCCCTTTTTCTTCTATGATCTTCACCACTGACATGCTTCCTTCCGCGTCCATCTTGTGTTTCTCCCCATGGAGCCCACCACCCTCCAGATTTTCAGGACAGAGTGACGACCAGCCACTGCTCCAGCTTGTGACTCTATGAAGCTTCAGACTAATTCCTTTTTGTTTTCCAGGCAGGGTTTCTCTCTGTAGCCCTGGCTGTCCTATAACTCGCACTGTAGCCCAGGCTGGCCTCGAACTCAAAAGATCCACCTGCCTCTGCCCCCCCCCCCCCAGTGCTGGGATTAATGGTGTGTGCCCGACTAATTGCTAAAATGGCAAACAACTCTGGACTTTTCTCCAGGTGTGGACCCCCCCAGTACGCCCTTCCCTCTTCTTTCTATGCCCAGAGAGCTACTTTTTATATTGTATCCTGGGTATGGTCGTTATCGGCTAAAGGGTTTAGAGAATTAGAATTTTACACATTTCTTGGAGCAGAACTCAACAATAAATCTTTAATTCTACAAATTCAGTAATTCAGCTACCACGAAATATAATCTAGAATGATTTCGCTGTGCATCAAAATTTGCTAATATTATCATTCAATTTTTTTTTTTTTTTTTTTTTGTGGAGCTGAGGATTGAACCCAGGGCCTTGTGCTTGCTAGGCAAGCGCTCTACCACTGAGCTAAATCCCCAACCCCCTCAAATTTTTATTTAATCAAAGTTCAAGAAAAAACTAAGAAATGTCAAATTTTAAAACGCTAAGCCCATATAGTATACTTACCTGGCTCCCAAGATATCTTTCTTGGCCAGGCCTATGCCGGCAATGACCTTCACTCTCACAACCCGTGTGTTATCCTAAAATACAAACGGTCATTTTACTTTCGTGAAATTATCAGTTACTTAGTACAGTAATAATCTAATACAATACTACTCCTCAAATTAGAGAAGTCTGTGAAAATAATCTGATTAAAAGCTACATAAAGGAAAATAAAAAACAGAAATTACTATTTTTAGATACAGTTGATCACATGGAAAGAACGAAAATTGCAATCAAAAAGAATTTAACATTATTTACAAGAAAATGTAATGACAAATTGTAAACTAATGAAGTTAAACCACTGTTGCTGAGTTCATAAATCAAAAGCTCACAATCATTTGTAATAATTACTAAGAAAAGGTAATTATTTTTAAAGTCTCATCAAATAGGTATAAATAACATAGTACATGTACTGTACTATGTCAAATACCAATTATTTTGCGTATCATAGTAGGATGAGACTTTTATGGGAGAACTTTTTTGTCTTAAAAAGGATATATCATCTGAGGGGAGCTAGGGGAAGGAGTTGGTGGGGTGAATGTGATCAAAATACACTGTATATGGTGGGGTGTGGTGGTACACCACTTTAATCACTTGGAGGAATCACTAGGCAGATCTCTCTGAATTTGAGACCAGATTGGTCTATCTAGCCCAGGAAAGTCAAGAAAAGAAAAAAAAAAAAAAAAAAAAAAAAAACGAAGAGAGAAAAAGAAAGTTGTAGGGCTGGAGAAACAACTGAGCAGTTGAGCTCAGCAGTTAAGAGCATTAGCTGCTCTTCCAGAGGACCCGGATTCAATTCCCAGCACCTACATGGTGGCTCACCACCGTCTACCTCTAACTCCAGTTCTAGAATCTGAAGCCCTCTTCTGGTCTCTACTGACATTAGGAACAACCATGGTATACAAACAGACAGACAGACAAAACCCTCCTACACATAAGTAAGAATTTAAAAGCGTACATTGTGGGACTGGAGGGAGAGCTCGGTGGTTAAAAGCAGGTGATCCTCATCCAGGGAATCCGGATTGAACTCCCAGCACCCACAAGGTGCGTCACAATCGTCTGTAACCTCACTTCCAGGGGAGCCAACACCATCTTCATTCTTATCCAGGCAAAATTCCCACACCTGTATAAATTTTAAAAAATAAAATATATTCTATGAAATTCTCAACCAATTAACAAAATATTATACTTTCTAAAGAGGTGCCTATCAAAACATTCAGGGGGAAACCACAGCAAATTCTGTAACTTATTCCCAAATGGCTTAGCAAATAAAGTCCAATGTGAGTCTGTCTATGCATGAACACAATGTTATCACACTGTGGACTAGAGCTCACAGCTATGGAAGTGTGTGCTATACACCCTCTTAACTGTCCTATAGCCCTCAGTCAGCTTCCCCTCTCTCCCACTGTTCTGGAGCCCTAAGGGGGCTATAGGGCAGTTTGCCACAATGTCCACTTCCATAAACTCGGTCCACAGCCTGGTAACACTGCGTTCATTCTCTTTATTTATGGACACACAGACATAGCCACATCCAAGTTTTCATTTGCTACGTATGTCAGTGTAACATAAGCTAAGAGTCATCTGAAAGAGGGAACAGAATGCCTCCCTAAGATCAGGCTGTAGGGACAAAAGGCATTTTCTTCTTTTCTTTTTTTTGTAAGATTTGTTTTTTTGTTTGTTTTACTTTTGCCAGAGATGAGGATGACCCAACCCAGTCTACTACTGAGCTAAATCAAATCCCCAACCCCTATTTTCTTTTTAAGATTTATTATGTATAGTGTTCTGCTTGCATGTATCCTTCAGGCCAGAAGAGGGCGCCAGATCTCATTACAGATGGTTGTGAGCTACCATGTGGTTGCTGGGAATCGAACTCAGGACCTTTGGAAGAGTAGTCAGTGCTCTTAACCTCTGAGCCAACTCTCCAGCCCCATTAAGGCCTTTTCTGAGTGACTGATGGGGGAGAGCCATGCCCACTAGAGGCGGGGCCACTCCTGGGCTACTATAAGAAGGCAGTTTGAGCTGAGCAGATGACTGTGAGTTTGAGGCCAGCCTGATCTACAAAGTGAGTTTCAGGACAGGCTCTAAAACTACACAAAGAAACTATGTCTCAAAAAGCCATGAAAGAAAAAAAGAATCAAAATTCCAGGTAAGACTAACGTGAAAAAGAAAACCTTAAAAGCTCACGAACAAAATGGCCCTAAGCTGCATGCCTTCTGACTTGAGTTCAAATCCTGAAACCCACATGGCGGAAGAAGAGAGCTGATTCCCGTAAGGTGTCTTTTAACTTCCACACATCATTATGGCACATAAACACACACACACACACACACACACACACACACACAGAGTAAATTTAATTCCTATTACTCCAGAAAGGGAAAAAAAAATGAAAAGAATTTCCTAATATTTCTATGTTAATTAGGAAAGAGCCAGGGCTGGAGACATAGATGAAGTGGTAGAGTGCATGCCTACATGCAGGATGCAGCCAGGAACTTCTCATCTTGAACTTCGAGACACTTGGATTACAGGTGTGCACTATCATCTCCATAAATCAGTCATGCTAGACAAGCACATGATCAATAAACCTCTCCCCTCCAGCCTCAAACACTGGCCTTTTTTGTTATGGTTTACTCTTACTATTTTTAATTGTATGTATCTCTGTGTGGGTCCTTGTGGGGGCCAGAAGAGGGTGGTACAAGGTGCCCTGGAGCTCAAGTTACAGGCAATTGTGAGCTGCCTTGTGAGTGCTTGGAACTGAACTCGGGTCCTCTACAAGAGCAACAAGAGTTCATAACTGCTGAGCCTCCTCTCCAGCCTCAACACTGTATTCTGTCGGAAAATTTAATCCTCACACACAGATGCTTGTCAGCAGAAAAAGTCAAGAAATAAAGTGGTTTGTAACCATTTGATTCCATCTCCCTATCTGCAGTAGGTGCATCTAAGAAACCGACTTCTCACCAACACTAACTAGGGACGTTTCCAGCCTCTAGAGGTCTGGCAGCAGTTCCCGAGGTGGCCACTGGAAGGACATCTGGTAACCACCCCCAGGTCCACTTCCTTCCCTCCCATCAATGACTGCTGAGAAATGCCTGGCACCTCCAACCCCAGCGCTCTCATAGGGGACAGAGACAGGCAGATCTCTGAGCTCATGGCCAGCCTGGTCTACATAGAATTCCAGTTTACATAGTGAGCCCGTTTCAGAATGAAAAGGGCCATAGTTGCTTTCCACTGTAAATCCCAAGCGGCCACATAAACTCTATCACATTTCTTCACTCAGCTAGTACTTTAATGTAAAATGTCTGCAAATAAAATGTCTTTCCACAGGGCAGCCAAGGAAGAACAGATCCACTTCAGCATGCTCTATCCCCTACAATTCTCCACATTCCATCCCATTTCTATTCTTTTCTCCTCGTTTCAAATGGGTTCGAATCTATTTCCTTCTTCTGGAGATGGGAGCTCACTGCATAGCTCCGGTTAGTCTTATAGTCAGGTGATTGTCTGGCTCTCAGCTTCCCAAGTGCTGGTTTACAGGTGTGTGCTATGATGGACTGATACAATACCTTGGATGGTTTTTTTTCCCCCTAAGACAAGGTCTCTCTATGTAGCCCTGGTAGTCCTGGACCTTGTTACATAGACCATACGGGCCTCCAACTCACAGAAATCCTCCTCCCCCAGTCTCCCGTGTGCTGGGATTTAAAGCATGGGCTAGTACATCTGGTTTATACAGTGCCGAGGATCCAATCCATACCTTCAGGCACATGGAGCAAACACCCCACCACCTAAGCCACACCCTCAGCCCAGGCGCTTTTAATCAACAGCAGAGGGCTGCCTACTCCCAGACTGTCTAGTTCAAAAGGTGACATAACTGCCATTCCGTCTTTAAATCAAGTGTGTGGAGGGGGGCGTATATGTTCCAAGCCCCCATTTGGTTTTGTGATAAACCAAAAAATAAATGCCAAGTGACATCGATGAGCTGCCAACGTCAACCAGAAAACAGGCCATTTTTGTCTTTTCCATTAGACAGTGAACTCCGTGGAAGCTGGCAGTCTTTTATCCTTTCTGTACCCCTGGTGCTTTGGCACAACGCACACAACAGTAATGAACGTCTGCTGAGTAAATATTAATAACCCAATTACCACCGCAGAGGGAGATGCTCACGTGTACCTCCGGATCCTACTTCACTCTTCCCTTCGTGTGCACAAAGCAGACATAAAAAGATGGAGGAAATCTGAGTCATGGAACACACATCTGGACCTTCATCGTGGGTCTCTAACAGTCCTTACTACAGAGGTGGAGTTTCTAGCCCCAGCTGCTGCTGAGCACCTACTAGGTGCTGAGCAGATCTTTAGTTCAGCTGGGCAGATGAAAAAGGCAATCAGAAATACAGACACTGGGCCACGAGAGGGAAAATAGGCGGGGGAAGATGGCTTTAGCAATGTTTAGTCTGTCATCAGCTGGCTTTGTTGTTAGGTGAGGGAAGAAATCTTGGGGCCAGCCTCCACGTAGCCAGAGAAAGCCCGATAGGGCAGGATGCCAGCCTGAGGTCCTCCACACTGGGTGGTTATGCAGTGGTGCATTATCTAACTCCTCCTACACAACAGTAACGGGAACTAGTCAGACTATCACCCCTGGCTAGAGCAGGCTGAGGATGGCTTCTGGGGACTAAGAGACTAGAACCATCTGTCTGCCCATCACCACAGTCTGAGCATTACCTGAGAACTCAACTTTTTTCTAAAGGTTTATTCATTTGTGTGTAGGGGAGTATCTTCCCTGCATGTGCTCATATGCACCACGTCCATGGCTGATTTCCACAGAGGTCAGAAGAGGGCATCATTTCACATGGCTGTAAACCACCATGCGGATATTGGGAACCAAACCCAGGTCCTCTGCAAAACTAGCAACTGCTCTTAACTGCTGAGGCATCTCTAGAGCCCCTTCTGTGACATTCTGAAGTATGCAGACGTTCAACCCACCATGCATTTAAGAACTCACTCTCCCAATTATGACTCAGTACCCACTATCAGCCTTTGACTGCCTCTCTCCCCACACCCCTCTTCCCGGCCTCTATCTAAACTTTTTAGATAAAGATCGTGTGTGTGTGTGTGTGTGTGTGTGTGTGTGTGTGTTTGTGTGTGTGTGTCCGTCCGTCCTTGTCCACACGATTGCTCAGGTGCCAGAGGCAGGAGGAAGGCATCGGATCTCCTGGAGCTGGAATTACAGGTTATGAGCGGGCCCCACAGGGTGCTGAGTACTGAACTTCGGTCCTTTGCAAGCGCTTTTAATCACTAAGCCATCTCTCCAGCCCCTCTACTCACAATTTTTATAACAAAAACTTTTTTAGGTTTCTCATGGGTAAAAATCTTAAGTACCCATCTCTCTACGCTTGGCTTACTTCACGTAAAATGTCGGCCATTCACCCATGGAGGGAAAAAAAAAAACAAAGGATCGCCTAAAAAAAAAAAAAAATCAAATATTTCACTTAATATGTCTTCCATTCCACCGATGGAGAAAAAAAAAAAAAAGGATCGCCTAAGAAACCAAATATTTCACTTAATATGTCTTCCATTCCACGCATGGAGGAAAAAAAAGGATCGCCTAAGAAATCAAATATTTCACTTAATATGTCTTCCATTCCACCGATGGAGGAAAAAAAAAGGATCGCCTAAGAAACCAAATATTTCACTTAATGTCTTCCATTCCACTCATGGAGGGAAAGAAAAGAAAAAGGATCGCCTAAGTAATCAAATATTTCACTTAACATGTCTTCCATTCCACCCATGGGGAAAAAAAAACAAAGGATCGCCTAGGAAATCAAATATTTCACGTATTGTCTTCCATTCCACCCATGGAGAAAAATACAAGGATAGCCTAAGAAATCAAATTCTAACCGCCCCACCAAAAAGGTTTTCAAAATACCCCGCAGTAATCATTCTACATTAACAAAGTGCCCGCTATGGATAAACAAAAAGCTGTCGGGGACCAGGGGGAAAATGGAGGGCGCCAACTTGCTCAGAGAATGCACCATTACAGCAGCGTCTGGAGGTACCTGAGAAAGAAGAGAAATGGGGGGTCGGGGATTTCTAAGGGGGTCCGATCTGGATAAAAGGTACATGTGACCGCTAGACTGAGTCGCAGGAACTCGGAGATTTCACGCACACGCACACACAGGCACACACAGGCGCACACGCACACACCATCTGAAAGGGTCACTGTGAAACGCTGCCAGGCCTTCAATGCCCCACCCATTGGAGACGACCGCCAGCTCCATCGAAGCTCTCCCTCCAGAGGGCCCCACTTTTCGTGAGCGCGAGGCAAAGTCGCGATTAAGTTCTTCGACCGTAACAGACGGCTTCGCCTGCTTCACATCCCGGGACTGCGGTTTTTCAAAGCCAACAGCTGTGGGGGGGGGGGGGGGGGGGGGGGGGGGGGGGGGGGGGGTCTTTAAAGGATCTCTAGTTCTTCGGCCTTCGATGGTTTTTTTTTCTTTACATCCTAACAAAGGCCGTGAAACAAAGCGTGCACACCCCCCCATCATCGGACCACTGCCACGTTGGCGAAGGAATCCCACCTCCCCGCGCTCCCGCCCTGGCCCGGGCCTCCCGGGGAAGCCATCGGAGGGCGAGTCGCCAAGTTCTGTCCGCTCCCACTGCGCCAGGAGCGGGATCCGGGGGCCCCGGGATGTCGCCCCACCGGGATGTCGCCCCACCCGAGCCATCGCCCTCCCCGAGAGGGTGCGCGGGCCCAGGCCGCGGCCCAGGGACACCCACCCACCCCCGGAGGCCGCCCGAGAAGGCGACGGCCCTGGGCAGCGGGTCCCGCAAGCCCGGGCCGGGGGTGGGGGGGCGGCCTGCTCCCGCGGCCGCCTCGTGCGCGCCCCTCTCCACCGCTCCCTCCCCGCGTGGCCCGCTCTAGGGCGCCCGGCGGGGCCCGGGCCCGGTTCCCTCGCCTCCCCCGCTTCGATGGAGGGCCCCCCGAGCGGCCCGCAACCGCCCCGCACCTCGTCCTCCGGGAGCCCCGGCGCCTCCGCCTCTTCGGCTGCCATGTCCGAGCTCTCACGCTGGACGAACCGCCCCGCCCAGGCTGCAGCGGCGGGAGAGGAAAGCGAGGAGGCGGGCGCTGCGGCTGAGGCCCACCCCGGGTACGCGCTGGGGGTGCAGGGGCGCGCGGCGGCAAGGGGCGGGGCGCGGCGCACCGCGGCTGCGCGCGTGGCGGGGGCCGGGGCGCGGGGGGCTGGGCCGGAGCAAGCGTGGCCGGGGCCCGGGCGCGGGGCGCGGGGGGCTGGGCTGCAGCGAGCGTGGCGGGCCTCCAGACACAAGGAGCCGCTCCGGAGAGCGCCTGCGCGCGGCGGGGCCCGCGGCGGGGGCGCGGGAGGTGGGTGGCTGCAGCCCGCAGCCCCCGCCTAGGGAGGAGGGGGGGAGGGGGGGCCGTGGGGGGAGGGGAGGCGGGGGAGGGGAGGCCGCAGGGTCCATGCTCTTCTGCGGAGAAACAACCTTGCGGTTTTGTTCAACAACAACAACAACAACAACAACAACAGGTCTCCCCCAGGAGCCCGCTACGACTCGGCCCCGTGTTTAGAGCCGGGAGAGGAGGCGCGCTTGCTCCCAGCCAGGGTCCACGTCTGAAAACGTGGTCTGGCGGACCCGAAGCCATCTTAGGACCCGGGGCGGAATGCGCAGGCCTAAATCTGGGGGTGGGGGGGGGGGGGGGGGTGGGGGTGGGGGAGTCTGCTCCCATTCCAGCCACCGGGCTTAGGAAGCCATCCAAGCGCGCCGAGCCGAGAGGCCCTGAAGAAGGGGTGGGGGAGGGAAAGAGCCGCTCGTCCTCTTGTTTGGAGACAGGGCTCGCTGTGTCTCCCAAGGCCAGCCTCCAACTCAGCTTCCTTCTGACTCACCCCTCCTGAGCCTAGATTACAGGCCAGAATGATACCTTGTGTTTTCTATGGTTGCAAAATGTTGCCGAAATAAGAGACTCTCAAATCTGATTTCAGGGATCGCGCGCGAGAGAGCTAAGGGAGGTAAAGGCCCTCGTCACCAAGCTTCACAAACAGGGGAGCCCGATGCCCCACACCCACATGGAGGAAGGCGAGAGCTGATTCTGTCCAGCAAGTTGTTCTCTGACCTCCACGCGTACCTACAACATAAATAAAATACATGCTTTTTACAGATCCTATTTCAATTTCCCCAAAGAAAATTAAACAAATTCTGAATTTAGGACGAGTCACCGTCTAAAATATTGACAAGTGTGAGCAATTGATTGTTTACATAATATTTCGTTGAACTTTGGCAGAATCCATTTCATCCATATTAGCTGTCGGAATTCTGTTAATATGTAATCCATATTTTATCATTTGTGTTAGGACAGATGTGACAAGTGAATATGGGCACAGTATTCCTGAATAGTCAAATTGCTGGCCTACATAAATCTAACCGCTATCACGGGACTAGCAGTGTGCATTACTGGTAGAATGATGCCTAACGTGTGCAAGGCCTAGGTTGGAGCCCCAGCCTCACAAATGGTAAATAAACAGGCGGTTGTAGAATCAACTCTTTAGCTTTATGAACTCACATCTGGGGCACCCACCCGAGAGGATAGTACCCTGAGTCTGGGTTCTATCAACATGTCTGTGTTCTTAGGTGTTTAGTAAGAATAAAATAAACTAATCACAGTGGCGAATGCCTTTAATCCCAGCACTCAAGAGGCAGAGGCCAGAGGATCTCTGAGTTTGAGGCTAGCTTGATCTACATAGTGAGTTCCAGGACAGCCAGAGCTACACAGTGAGACCCTGTCTCAAAAGAAGGAGAAAGAGGAGGAGAACGATGAAGAAGATCTGAATATATTCCATATGTCTGTTATTTTTAGAGTAATAATGTCTCCTAATCTCTCACTGTGTTGTTTTGTTGTGTTTTAAATTACCAGGGTCTCACTGTGTAGCATTGACTGGCCTGGAAGTCACTATGTAAACCAAGAATCCCCTCAAACTCACACTGACTTGCCTGCCAGAGCTCCCTGAGTGCTGGGATTAAAAACATGCACCATCACACCTGGCACTGTGTATTTTTTTTTATATTTAATTTTAAGTAGGTCATTCATGTTATTTCAAACAAGATCAGGAAATCAATTCCATTACTGGTGTTTTATTTAATGATGGAAGAACAGACAGCTTGAAATTGTCAATAGGATCATTGAGAAATCCCCATGAGATTATGTGCTGAAGCTTTTGATGATAATTCCAAATCCCAGTTTTTGACTCGTGGTTCTTTTCTTTCCCTTTCCATCCGGTGAAAATCAGAAGGAAGGAATAACCTGGCAGGTGCTTAGGTACCATAAATCAGGAGTGATTACTATCTCCCCGCAGGAAACTGGGAGGGGCCTTGTGAAGAGCGGCCCTGAGAAGCCAGCTCCTGAAATGAAAAGGAATTGAAGGAAAAAACCCTTTTCTCTGTGTATTCTCTCAGCTGTATGGAATATTCATGGCGGTGTGGGGTGTGTGTATGTGTGTGTGTGTGTGGCTTGTGTGCTACCGTGAGCATGCGGAGATCAAACACAACTTTGTGGAGTCGGTGGATTGAACATGGCTTTCCAGAGTCCTCATGGTAGTCCCTGTTACGTATCCTTATAGTCTTGGTTCTCTTCTTCTGAAGAGCCCTAGTGGATGCGGTATGGTTGTGGTAATTGTTCAGTATAGTGAGGCAGGTACTCTAGACCTCAGGTTTTCAGATGTCTCACCCAAACCTTCTCTTTTTATTCTCTTACGAGTGTGTTGAAATAAGTACTTGAAAAGTCGTGGGCTGGGAAGGCTCCAGACCCTTGCCTTCCTGGGAATCGAAGTGAAGGCCACTGGAACCTGGGAGATAGAACCTCAAGCAGTCTCCACAAAGATCCTTCCCACAGAGTCATCCCTGTCTGTAGTGGCAGGGACAGAGACCCAGCTTCACACTGTCACCTGCAGCAACCTGAGGTCTTTTGCAGTGACCTGTCCTCGGGCAAAACCAGATCCTTGGTCCCACCACAGAAAAGAATTTCAGGATTAACCTGTGTGAACCAGAGTTGGAGTTTATGAAAAACAGAAGAGAGAAAAAAGCATACGTGGAGAGCATGGGTGTGGGCTTCTTAAAGAGAACACTGCCTACGTGTCTAAACTGAGGACATAGCATGCTGGTGGTCTCAAGTTACATCTCAAAGGGTTGCTAAGAGATTGTTTTCCTCTCTTTTGGTTAAGTGAGATTCTAGGGTGGCTCCAGAGATGCCCTGGATGGGATTTCAATCAGGTAAGATAAAATCAGGGTCTCTAGCATTGCATAAGGAGTTAGGACATGTTCTTCTACTGTAACTGGGTCTTCTGATGAGAATCGTAATAAACTGCAGGTCTATAGCCGGAGGTGGGGGAAGGGCTGAAACACTTGTTAGGTGTGTTGGATTGTGTGTGTGTGTGTGTGTGTGTGTGTGTGTGTGTGTGTATGTGCTCGCGTGCAATGTGAGTGCTGGTGTACATGGTGTATAGAGACTGTATGTTCACCTTACTGTGCGATCCAACAACTTCTCCTTCTCCTATAACCACCACACACACACAGAGACACACACGAACACACATTTCTGGCTTTTTCAAGACAGGGTTTCTCTGTGTAGCTTTGCCCCTTTCCTGAAACTCACTCTGTAGATCAGGCTGGCCTCGAACTCACAAAGATCCGCCTGCCTCTGCCTCCCGAGTGCTGGGATTAAAGGTGTGCGCCACCACTGCCCGACACACTTCTTATTTTTTATTCTCACTGACCTATAACTTGATGGGTAGGTAAGGCTGGTCAGCCAGCAACCCCCAGAATTCATCTGTAGTCTTCTCAGTACCCAGGAGTGCAAGCATAAGCTACCACACCCGACTCTTTCATGTGGATTGTGGAAATCAAACTGAGGTCCTCGTGCATGCAAGGCCAACTTTACCCATGAGCCCACGCTCTTGTGCTAGACCTCTCCATTCTCAGCTGCGAAGTGGCTTTGATAGTCCCCTGTGTCCATAATCTCCCCTGTGTCCATTAATCTCCCCTGTGTCCATTAATCTCCCGTGTTCCGTAATCTCCCCTGTGTTCCTGTCCTGTCTCAGCTCCGGCATAATGCAGACAGACACACCCAGCTGAAGCCAACCAAGTCTTTTCTTTCGTCGTGGATTGATGGATGGTGCAAATGTATGAGTGTGCACAGGCATGCAAAGGTCAGAGGACAACTTGCCCAGTCAGTTCTCTCCTTCCACAGTGTGGGCCCCAGGGATCAAATTCAAAACATCAGGCTGGGTGGCAACGGCTGCCTGTGGAGCCATCTTGCTGGCCCCCAAGTAATTTCTCCCCTGCTCCTCCAGACAGGGTTTCTCTGTGTAGCCCTGGCTGGCCTGGAACTAGCCTTGTAGACCAGGCTGGCCCTCAAGTAATTTCTTATCTCTCCCATTCAGTTTATAAAAGCTCACTTTAAGCTCTGGAGTTCTCTGAACCTTTTCCAATTCTGTTTTTTGTTTGTTTGTTTCGAGACAGGATTTCTCTTTGTAGTTTGGTGCCTGTCCTGGATCTCGTTCTGTAGACTAGGCTGGCCTCAAACTCACAGAGATCCACTGGGCCCTGCCTCCTGAGTACTGGGATCAAAGGCGTGTGCCACCACCACCCAGCCCTTTTCCAACTCTGTCATCCAGTTTGTAAACCATATTTTGCTCAAATGAACCCTGAAATGTTAATGTGCCCGTGTTTGTCTTTCAATGGTTCCAATCTCAGCCCAGGACACTTGTGTATGCCCCTGACCATGGAGGGGAGAGCCTGGCATTTTACCTTGGTCATGCAGTTCAATTGCACAGTTGTTTGCACAACATCCTTCGGTTGACATCCCATCTCTAGGGGCTCCTGGTTCCCCTGCACCTTTGGGGACTGTGGAAACTCTTGCTGACTCCCCTGGAGACAGAATTAGGAGCACCACACTGTCACTTGTGGGCAGCTCCTCCGATGGGCACAGCCAGCCAAGCTGTGCAGACCTCACACAGGAAATGGCAGACCTCCTTTTGTCCTCCGACAGTGATCAGGAGCACAGTTGTCCTGTGCTGAAACTCAGCAATGAGGGCGTGGGCAGGGAATGCTCCTCAGGAACAGTCATCTATCTGTCTTCTCAACAGGGTGAAAGCTGGCTTTTCCATTGTCCCCACCCAAATCTGCCTCCTGATGATGTCATTTTGATTGACTCTTGGTTCTCAAAATCCAAGCTATTAAAAAAAAAAAAAAAAAAAAAAAAAAAAAAAAAGCCTTCACCTGAACTTCATTTTCTCTCCCAGGAAATTCAAAGGTCTCTATTGAAAGTGATGGGAGAGGGATGTCTTTCTTCTCTGCCCTGAGGACAGGCATTCCAGCCCTGCTGCTTCCTGGTGAGAGGGGAAAGGTGACAGGGTATTCCCAGAACACTAATTATTGTCAAAAAAAAATTTCACCAGGCGTGATGGCACATGCCTTGAATCCCAGCACTTGAAAGCAGAAACAGGCAGATCTCTTGAGTTCAAGGCCAGCCTGGTCTACATAGTGAGTTCTAGGACAGCCTGAGCTATGTAGAGAGACCCAGTCTCAAAAAACAAAACAAAACAAAAAGGGCTGTTATTTAAACCAGGCGGTGGTGGCGCCTGTAATCCCAGCACTCAGGAATCAGAGACCGGCGGATCTCTGTGAGTTCGAGGCCAGCCTGGTCTACAGAGTGAGTTCCATGATAGCCAGGGCTACACAGAGAAACCCTGTTTCAAAAAAAGAAAAGAAAGAAAGAAATTTCACAGCAGGGCTGAGGAGATGGCCTGCTGCTTGAGCATGGGGACCTGAGTTCACACACACTCCCCGAAACGCGCAACACAAGCAGGTTAGGGATTGTAATCCAGTGCTGGGGAGGTGGAGATGGCAGGTCCCTGGGGCTTGCTGGCAGGCCACCTCAGTCTACTCAGTGGGCAAGTGGGAGACCTTGTCTCAGAAAACAAGATGGATGGCTCATGAGGAACAACACCCGGGGCTGTCTCCTGGCCTCTGTATGTGCACCACACACACATGAACACAGACACACACACACACATATGAACATGCGCACACACACACACACACACACACACACACACACGAACACGCGCACACACAATAGGTTTTCACATTAGTATCTTGCCATGACCTCCCTATTTTTTATGTATTTCTTAAGCTTTGGGGCTGTGTTTCATACTAGCTAGCTCTAACAGAATACCATGAAGGGCCCTTAAACCCAGTGCATCTGAAAAGCCCATCCCCTGCTCCCTGACTCTGGAATGGCATTCTTACCTATTCCTTTCCCAAGAATACGGTGAGTAACTTCAATCCATACTCCCTGCCTCCTGCTCTTCTGCCCTCCACCAGTGTACTTACAATAGAAGTTGAACCTGAGTGCTGGAGTGCTCTCTCTCTCTCTGGCTCTCTGGCTCTCTCTCCTTCTACCTCCATCTTACTGAGTTCCATAGCTAATGTCAGTTTGTTACTGGTTCTATTTTGTTTTTATTTTTTTAATATGTGTGTGTGCGCCTGTGCGTGTGCGCACACCCGCACACCTGTATACCAGTGCCTGTCAGATCCCCTACAGCTTGAGTTACAGGCTGTTGTGAGCCACCAACATGGCTTGAGTCCTCTGTGAGGGCAGCAAAGACTCTTAGCTCTGCAGCCAACACCCCAACCTCCTGAGCCGCCCCTTTTTTTTCCTGAGACAGGGTTTCTCTGTGGAGCCCTGGCTGTCCTGGAACTCTCCCTGTAGACCAGGTTGGCCTGGAACTCACAGAGATCCACCCAAGTGCTGGGGTTAAAGGCGTGGACCACCACTGCCTGGCTTTTGGTCTCGTTGTCCAACACAAATGTTACAATGATGCAGCTTTCTCTGAGGCCCCTTTCCGGCAGGTGAAACACTGAATCCACCCACACGGGCTTCCAGGGTCAAGGGCCAGCTGTATACATATTTGCTCTCCAGTTGCAGATGGGGTGAAAGGCTGTACTCGGAAGTTCGTGCAGCGAGTGTGTCTACAATAACAGGCAACCCTACAGACCATGGCAATGTCTTCACAGGGTATCAGCAACTAAACGATTAGCAGCTTGTGTTTGGGGCAAGCTCCAGGAGAGCACGGGGAAGTTATAAGCAGGGCAAAGAGCTACGGTGGTGCGGAGGTTCTGGGATATGGAGCCTCTACTCTTGAGTTGGGATTCTCAGTTAGGACTTGAAGAGCCGTCTGGAGCGTACCTCCAAATTGTCCTTCCCAGGAACAATGTTTGCCGGCCGGTTTCCATGTTTGCTGGACTAGGGTGTGAACGCTCTACCATTTCCAATTTTGCTGGTGTCGAGAATGGCTGAGTAGACAACTGCAGGCATCTTAAATAGCAGAGGCCCAAGGGCACAGAGAAAGCTGTGCTGAGCCCTGGAAGTGGATAGCTTCCAGATTAATCCTCCACATAGCTGATGCCTGCAGCAAGGACCTCAGGAAGCTGACTGAGAGGACACAGCGGAGAGAAAGAGGAATCCGATACACCCAGTCGTGCCCCAAATTAGTCCAGTCGGTCACAAAGCCTATGAGGTAATGGACAGCTTTTATCCCTTCAGAGCTCAGTAGGCTAGGATTCAGGGGATGAGCTGTTGTATCCCCCATATAAACTGTTCTCAGGGCAACAGTGATACACTTCATCTCCCTTCTAGCCTACCCATTCCAAATGTCACCGCCCTTGGCCAGCGTTCAGCAGGTCTGGGCTGTTGCCTATTAGTGACTCAGGTATTCATCCCCGGAGGGTATGAATAATTAATTATGCTTGCTGCCTTCAGTGTTCATTTACAGTTAGCGATGGACATGCAGGTACTGAGATATGTAACCAGGGCTCCCCGCCCCCAGTTCAGCACCAGTTCTGCTGGTCTTCATTAGTGGCCCAACCTTTGTCCCTCATGGGAGCCAGCATCAGCTCTGTATCTGTATGGCCAATGCCCGCAATAGCTGTAAAGAGAAAAAGCTGAGCTTTGATTCCCGGTGTGGATGTTTCTGCCCAGGACTGGCTCTGTGGTTTGGGCCTGTGTTGATGAAGCGCATGTGGTGGGAAAGCATGGCGGGCTAATCTACTCAACTCATGCTTAGAAAGGGCAAGAAAGAGGTGGGTGTCCCACAGCCCCCATCAGGAGCTCATCCCGAGAGATCTAAAGACCGCCGGTAGATCCTATCTCCCCAGAACTCCTCCACATCCCAGTAGTGACATGCTGGGGACCAAGCCTTACAATGGCACAAGCCAGGAGATAGAGACCCAGCCTTACCACATAGCCCTGTGGGAAAAGCTTAATACCAGGGTACAGTATAGCACTGGTAACATGGTAACTTTTTGTGTTTTCCCTTGAGACAAGGTCTCATGTTTCCCAGACTAGCCCCCAGGACTCCCTGTATAGCTGAAGATAATTTTCACCTTCTAATTCCCTATCTCTGCCACTGAGTGCTAAGATTGCAGGCGTGTACCATTACACCCGGTTTATGCTGTACGAGGAACTGAACCCAAGACTTCACGCATGTTGGGCAAGCGTCCTACCAGATGAGCTGCGTGCCTTGATCCAGTAACTCCTTGTGTGCTAGTGCACAGCATGGGGAGCTTAAGAGTCTGGGGAGGTAGTCATAGCTTCTAGCACAACAGAACCCCCACTGCCTCTCCTGGAAGACACACCCTCTCTACTCCACACCGGGAGCTAAGATGTCTAACCCAGCAGTGCATGGCAGTGTGAGGACAGGAAACACCAGTTCGTCATGACCAGTCCAGCCCACTGCTAGCCTTTGGGTGACAGATCTACGGACCAGGAACACCATACCATTGTTCAGCTAACCTATCACCTGGTGGGGTTGTCCACAACTCTCTGCTCCTCTAGAACCCATCATTTTCTTAATCTTCTTTGGGGGGGGGGGGGGTTCAAGATAGGGTTCCTCCATGTAGCCCTGTCTGTTCTGAAACTCGCGCTGTAAACCAGGTTAGCCTCGAACTGAGAGATTCGCCTCCCAAGTGCTGGAATTGAAGTTGTGGGTCACTACCACCCAGCATTTTTCTTGATCTTTAAAAAGTGTATTTATTATTATGGAGAGTGCACACTTGTCATGGCACACCTGTGGGGACCAGAGGACAGCTTAGTGGGGCCAGTTCTTCTCTGCGACCTTGAAGTAAGTCCCAGGGGTCGAACTCAAGTGACCAGACAAGAGCTTTTTACCAGATGAGCCGGCTCAGTGGCCAGGATCCTATCATGTTTAATAAATATGATTCCATGGATATATTCACTATGGACAGTCAGTGAGCTGCTCTGGGATGTCCCCTCCCCAAGCTTTTCCTGCTGCCTGTGTAAAGCAAAGAGTGTCCTCTGTGTCTCTTTAGGGAATAGAATTGGGTGGTTAGTTCTCTGCCCCTGTATCAAGTCAGTTCTAATACCCCAAGTCCCGGTTTGGTTTGGTTTGGTTTTGAGTACTGATGCAACTCAGACACATCTGTATCACTAGCTTTATGCCATACTTATGTCCAAACTTCAAAGAACTACTCAACAGGGTGTTACAACTGGATCTAGGGCTTGCATAGTATGCATGAGCATCAGGTTCATTACCCATCACTACCACAAACAAAGACCAGAGCTGGGCAATCCTTACCAGGATTTTAAACCAACTCAGGGAGAATGTGCCTCTTGCTGACTACATTCCATTCCCCTTATCTAACAGTGCTAGTTGGTTGATGCCAATTTGACACAAATTTAGACATATCTGAGAAGATGGATCAAAATATCAAAATGGAGAAAACACTTTCATAAAACTGGCCAGTGGGCAAGGCTGTGGGGCTTTTTTTTTTTTTTTTTTTAATTAATGATTGATGTGGGAGAGCCTAGTTCAATGTGGGCATTGCCACACTGGTCCAGGGTGGCAGTCTGAGCAAGCCACAGAGAGCAAGTCAGAAAGCATTCCTCCATGGCTTCTGCTTCAGCTCCTGCCTCAGGATTTCTGCCCTGATTGAGTTCCTGCCCAACTTCCCTCAGAAAAGGAGTATGACCTCAGAACTGTAGGCTAAAATAAACCCTTTCCTCCCTTAATTACCTTTGGTCATGCTGTTTATCACAGAAATAGACTCCTTCACTAGTAGGCTGGGCACAGACCCTTAAAGATCTGTACATGACAATATAACATAAACTTGGTTTCTATTGGAGTGATTTTGGGGTGTTTACAGTATTCCTCCCAAAACCAGATATGAGTTTCTGAGATCGGGCTGGTCGTGAAATCACAGACATCTGCCTGCCTCTGCCTCCAGAGTACTGGGATTAATGATGTGTGCCACCATGCCCAGCAGCTTTTGATTTTTGTTTTGTTTGGTTTGGTTTGGTTTTTCGATACATGATTTCTCTGTAGCTTTTGGAGCCTATCCTGGACTAGCTCTGTAGACCAGGCTGGCCTCAAACTCACAGAGATCCACCTGCCTCTGCCTACCAAGTGCTGGGATTACAGGCGTGCGCCACCACCACCCGGCAGCTTTTGTTCTTAAAAATAAAATTTTAGGGCTGGCAAGATGGCTCAGCAGGTAAAGTTGCTCACCACACAAGCCTGGAAACCAAAATTCAATTCCTGGGACCCACATAAAGGTGGGAAGAGAGGTAACCAGCTCCACAGAGTTTACTTTGACCCCCACACATCCCTTAATGTGAATTGCTGCAGTACACACACAGTAATAATACAAATTTTCAAAAATTATCCCTACAGGGATGTGACTGTGACTCAGTGGATAGAGCATTTGCCTAACATGCATGAAGCCCTGGGTTTAGCCCCTAGCACTGCATAAAGTTTATGGTGGTATTTTATTTGTGTTGCAATGTGATTTTATTTGTATGTTAATAAAGTTGCCTGGGGATTAGAGCTAAGGGCAAGCCATTAAGCAGAAGTCTGGTAGTGGTAGCACATGCCCTTAATCCATCACATGTTAGGCAGAGTCTCTGTGTGTTCAAGGACACAGCCAAGTGGTGACCAGAACCTTTAATCTCAGTACCAACCATAGAGACCTGGAGGTCTGTATAGACAGGCAGTGATGAGAAAGTCATGTGGTTGGGTTTACAACCAATGAGAAGGCAGAAGAGAAAGGCAATAAAAAGACAGGACACAGGAAGAAGGTCTCTCTCTCAGAGGAAGGATGGCAGCAAGTGGTAAGATAAGGTGGTCTTAGCTCTTGGCTACTGCTCCATCTCTGGGCTTTTAACTCTTTATTTGGCTCTGTGTTTCTTGTTTAATAAGACTGTTTAGAATTACATCTACAAAAGTGGGTGTGGTGTGCACACCTGTAGAGAGCGGGAGCCACTCCCAAATAACCACTCAGAGACTTATTAGTAACTTAAATGAACCCATTTCTACTCATCTATGCGCTGGTCTGAGGCTTGTTTATCTCATCTATGGACCTCCCATGTTGCTTCTTCAGTGTCTGGCTGGTGAGTTCTCAGACTCTGCCCTTCTTCTTCCCAGCATTCTCTCTGCCCAAAAACCCTGCCTAGCTATCAGCCAATCAGCTTTTTAATAACAATGAGAGCAACATGGAAAGGTTATTCCATAACATTTCCCCCTTTTTGTCTAGTTAAAAAAAGATTTTAACTTTAACATAGTAGAACTATATATAACAAAAATAGTCATCATGTAAGAATTACAGTTACAATACCCCATCCATTTGTATTTGGAAAAATTAGAGAAAATACTCTATTATCCATCTTATCTCTGTGATTCTAAAGATTGCTTTTTATAATAACTAAGGAAAACTGTAAGTTTAATTATTTAATCTTTAATTCCATCAAAGACCCCAGAAGAGTGAAATGTTACCTAATGACAGGGAGATCTGGCTGCCTGGACAGTCACCCAAAGTTCTTCTGCAATGTTGGGGCATCCAACTTTGCCCTACAGGCCTAGTATATCTGACAGACATTTTTGAGAAGCAGAGAATTTTGAGGGACTGTCCTACCTTGGCAAAGCCAATAGCTTAGGCTTGTCTCCAGCCAGCTCTTTCAACTTAAATTAACCCATTTCTATCAATCTATGTGCTGGCTTGAGGCTCATTTACCTCATTTATGAACTTTCCATGTTGCTTCTCCTGCATCTGGCTCAAGCTCCCGAGACTCCATCCACCCTTCTTCTTCCTAGCATTCTCTTTGCTCCTAAAATATTGCCAGCTGTCACCCAATCAGCTTTTTATTAACAATGAGAACAATAATACATTTTCACAGTGTACAGAAGAATTATTCTATAACACACACACACCTGTAATCTCAGCACCAGGGAAGTGGAGACAAGAGGATCAGGAGTTCAGAGTCATCTTTAGCTACATAGTAAATTCAAGGCTAGCCTGGGATACATGAGACTCTGTCTCAAAACATGCTATCCAGCCAAGCAGTGGTAGTACATGCCTGTAATCCCAGCAATCGGGAGGCAGAGGCAGATGGATCTCTGTGAGTTCAAGGCCAGCCAAGGCTACACAAAGAAATCCTGTCTCAAAACAAACAAATAAACAAACCTTACAAACAAAACAAAATTAACAAAAACATCATACTATACAAGCCAAAAATTTACACATACCACTCTCACAATACCTAATATACTTTCCTATGAATTTATTGTATTCCCTGAATTAATCTGGAAATTCTTTGAAAGTGGGAATTTCTGTGTCATGATTAAGTGGACACACACACAAACCTTCTACCATGCACATAGCTTCTTTTACCATGTGGGGCTGGGAGAGCAAACTTGGGTCCTTGGGCTTGGTAGCAAGCACCTTAAACATGCTGAATCTTTCCAGTCCTATCATTAATAACTTGTGTGCAGGGGATAGAGGAATGGCTCAGAGATTAAGAACACTGGCTGCTCTTGCAGAGGACCTTGGTTTGATTCCCAGCACTCACTTGGTGGCTCACACACTTCTATAACTACAGTTCAGGAGATCTGATGCCCTCTTCTAGTTTCTGTGGGAAGGAGCATGGACAGACATGCATTCATACACTTAAAAAACAAAACAAAACAAAACCCAACTTGTAGCCTGTTGGTGATGGCAGTGGCGCACACCTTTTAGTCCCAGCACTTGGGAGGCACAGGCAGGTGAATCTCCAAGTCCAAGGCCATCCTGGACTACATAGCAAGTTCCAAGACAGCCAGGACTACACGGAGAAACTCTTGAAAAACCAAAGGGGAGAAAAAAATTTCTGAGCAAATACTATTGTTTGTTTTCATTGCCAAGTATAAAGAACCGCAAATTTCAGCTATTAACAAATTCATAAAATCAAAGAGCTGAGAAAACATATAAATTACTACAAAAGCATCATCTTCCAACTATAACTTATAAGCATTTACTTTAAAAAATGTTTTTTTGAGACAGGGTCTCACTATATAGCACAGGCTGTCTGGAACTTACTATGTAGGCCAGGCTCACAGAAATCTGCCTGCCTCTGCCTCCCATGTGCTGGGATTAAAGGAGTGTGCCACCACACCGGGCATACTTTTAAAATTTTTATTTAGTTTTATTTTATGTGTGAGAGTGTGTGCCAGGATAGAATTCTTGTGCACCATGTGCATGCAGTGTCCAGAGAGGCCAAAAGAGGGCATCAGATCCCCTGGAACTGACCCTACAAATGGCTGTGAGTCATTGTGTGGGTGCCAGGATCCAAACCTTTGCAGGAGCAGGCACAGAGACACCTCTCCAGGCCCAGTTTATGAGCGTTTAAATGTTAAAATGAGCAGCAACCAGAAATAGAACTGCCGTATGACTCAACTACGCCACTCCCATCATATACCCAAACGGCTCTATATCCTACACCAGACATTTGCTCATTCATGTTCATCGCTGTTCTAGTTGCAGTAGCTAGAAGACTAAATCAACCTAGATGTCATCAATAGATGAATAGGTAAGAAAGATGTGGTTTGCGGGGCGGTAGTGGTGCACGCCTTTAATCCCACACTCAGGAGGCAGAGCCAGACGGATCTTTGTGAGTTCGAGGCCAGCCTGGTCTACAGAGCGAGGTCCAGGGAAGGCGCAAAGTTACACAGAGAAACCCTATCTCAAAAAAAATAAAAAATAAAAAATAAAAATAAAAAAATGTGGTTCACCGGGCATGGTGGTGCACGCCTTTAATCCCAGCACTCGAGAGGCAGAAATAGGTGGATCTCAATGAGTTCGAGGACAATCTGGTCTACAAAGTGAGTTCCAGGACAGCCAGGACTGTTACACAGAGAAACCCTGTCCCTAAAAAACCATACACACACACACACACACACATGAAATAAAAGAAAAATGTAGTACATTATGGACTATTACTCAGCTGTAAAGAAAAATTAAATAATAAAATTTTCAGGAACATGGGTGGAACTGGGAAAATTATACCAAGTGAGGAAGACAATGCCACACATCCTCAGAGGCAGAGTCTACCTTCAGATCTTTTGTGTTTGGAGCATAATTGACATCCAAGAAGCTAGGAAGGGGCCATTGGCGAGGGTTAAGCTAAGAGAGGGGGAGCGGATTAACAAGGGTACTGGCAGAGAAAAGGCTGAAGGGGGTCATGGAGGAAGTGGGATGGGCAGGCCTGACGCAGTGTGTGTATGCAATAGCCATGCTGAAGCCTGCCATCTCACAACCCAATTAAGAAGATAACTGCTTAGTAGAATATATTTGATGTGAAGGGGGGGGGGACACTGAAGGCTAAAGGCCTAAGTGGGGCTTGAGTCTAGGGGAGGGAGAAGTGGGTGGGCGGAGCTACCTACTCTAAAGATGTGTGAGAAAGCCTTATGGAAGCCTGCTAGTTAGTAAGCTAATTTTAAGAGTCCAAATAGGAGAGCCTCTATGGACGGAGGATGCTGCTCCCAGATGACATAGGTGATGTAACAGAAGTTAGGGTAGGAGGCATGGGACATTTCCCTTTGAGTCACTCCTCGGAGCCCCAGAAGCACCCAAACCACGTATATTGCCCACCATAACTGCATGGTAAGACTGTCCATTGTTCAAATACCACACCGGCTGCAGGACATAGAGAAAGCAATCTTAAACTCACCGGGACACTTCCTCCCTGCTGGCCAGCTTTTCCATTGCCAGAGGGTGCTGTGGAGGCCGCTGAGGAAAAAGAAGAAACGTCAATGGTTTTACCCAGCAGTGGGTCCTTCATGCCACAACACTGGCCTGAGAGGCAAGATGTGTAACAGAGGCATGACTGAGATGGGGTGGTAACTAACCACTTTCTAACTGGGTTTGAAGTCCACAGAAAGGAATTTCATGCCTGGTACTGTAATTCTGGTCAAAAGCCCATGGCTGCGCTCAGCCTTGGTCAGAGAAACTTCTTTATGCAGCGGACAGTAATAATGCAGACATGTGTGACTGGGCATCTTTATCAACTCCCTGCCACGGCTCAGGCACCCTCACGGAGGAGGAGGCAGAAAGAATGTAAGATCTTGAAGATGGGGAACACTGTGAAATGCTGTCTCCTGGTTATGATGTGGTAATTGAACTCATGAACTCACAGCAGCTATGTTTACCTGTCCCAGACCTATGGAAGATCACGTCAGCCCAAACTCCTCTTAGATGAAGGAGATGTTCTCCGAGCCCCACACTTCACTGAGGAGCTAGGACGGTTGACAGTGCACAGGAAAGGAGAATCACTTTCCTTTGAGAGTGTGGCCGCTGGTGGTTTTCCCATGCTCCAGTGGACGGCCCCATACCCACAAGCATAAGAACAGCACTGACTGGATTTAGTGACCTGGTAAAAACAAGACATAAAGTTGGGAGGTGGGGGTGAGGCTAACGGGGAAATGGGAAGAATATATGATCCTATTTCATTGCGGACATCTATAAAATTCTCAAAGAGTAAAAAAATAAAAATAAAAGGAATAGCATTTAGGTCTAGTTTGTGGGTTGTGCCTTGAATTATTATTATTATTATTATTATTATTATTATTATTATTTTAAGACAGGGTTTCTCCTTGTAGTTTTGGTGCCTGTCCTGGATCTCTCTCTATAGCCCAGGCTGGCCTCAAACTCACAGAGATCCACCTGGCTCTGCCTCCCGAGTGCTGGGATTAAAGGCGTGCGGCACCACCACTGCCCGGCCGTCCCTTAAATTATTAAGAAGTTAGAAAAGAAACATTGGCAGGAGGGTGAAGTGGAGCTCCAGGCCAACCTGAGCTATAAAGAACCTGTCTCCAAAAAAAAAAGAAAGGAAGGAAAGAAGGGAGGGAGGGAGGGAGGGAGAGAGGGAGGAAAGCTGCAATTCGAGAAGACAAAATCCCTCACATGGTTTCCTAAAAGGCTAAAAGCTGTTATGTGTAGCTTCTTTTTCCCTGGCTGTTATTTTGATTATTCTCTTTAATATGGTGTTACAAGCCCATCTGTCTTACTAATTTTAAACTAAGCATTTAAGATACTTGCTTTTGCTGCATTGTAACCTACAGAGCAAACACATTATAAATAAGGCCTCCCCCTAATGTTCTTGTGTTTCCACATTGTTGTTTTTGTTTTTTGAGACAGGGTTTCTCTGTGTAGCTTTGCATGTTTCCTGGAACTCATTCTGTAGCCCAGACTGGCCTCAAACTCACAGAGATCCACCTGCCTCTGCTTCCGAGTGCTGGGATTAAAGGCGTGTGCCACCACTACCCGGCTCCACATTGTTACTTGAAGTAATTTGAAAGTGTCAATAAAAATAACATTATCTCTAGATGAGGCTTTTACTGCTCTTCTGTAGGGAATGTCCTATGGGGTATTTGCATGTGGCACTCTGTCTCTGTCTCTCTGTCTCTCTGTCTCTCTGTCTCTCATGGGGAGAGGTTGAGACAGGGTCTCACCCTGTAGCCAGCCCTGGCTGGCCTAGAACTCACTAGGTAGGTCAGGCTGGCCTTGAACTAGTGGTGATCCTCCTGCCTCAGCCTCCTGAGTGTTGGGATCACTACACTTGGCTTCTTTCTGTATATGTGGCCTTTAGGTAAGGTGAAGAAGACATCTGAAAGTTACACAAGCCTCAACTGTCTAAAAACATCACCAATGCTTCCTTGCTCAATATAGATTAACATTCCAGTTTGGTTTTTTGGGAGGTGTTTGTGATCAAACAGCTTTAGGGTTTTAGAGGCAATCACAGATTCAGCCGAATGCCCCATCTACTTGCCCAAACTTGTTTCCACATTGGGTGGGAGATGCGGGAACAGACAAACACTTCATGAGCTGCTTGTTAAATTTGTTGTATGAGAATTCTTATTCCTCTTGACTCGTCTCTGAGACCTGAAACAAGGTTACTTCTAAGTACAAGCAGTTACCACCCTGTGCCTGCCTTGCACCGGAGGAGAAATCATGGAGTTTTAGAAGGGGAAAGCCTCCCCTCAGGGCATGCGTCTGTGTGGTGGGATCCTTCAGGAGAGCAGCACAATTGCCTTCAGTCTTCTCACTGAAAGTCACTCTAGAAATCGTACGTTTATTTATTTTGTACTTACGTACACGTGTGTGCGCACCTGTGTATGCCACGGTGCATCTGTGACGGTCACAACACAGCTTGTGAGAATACATTCTCTCCTTCCACCAGCTGGTCCAGGGTTCCAACTCATGTCCTCCCACTGGTTTTTCTTACTGAATTTCATTAAGACCAAACTATGTCCTGAAGAAGGGCAAGTCAGGCCAGGCATGATGACACATGCTGTTAATCCCAGTACTCTGGAAGCAGAGGCAGGCAGATCTCTGAGTTCAAGGCCACCACGAGTTCCAGGCCAGCAGGGCTACATAAGAAGAGCCTGTCTCTAAATAAATAAATGGGAAGAGAGGTGGGGATGGAGAGAAGGGGGGACAAGCTTGGGGGCTGGGGAGATGGCTCAGCTGTGAAGCAGACTGGTCCTTCAGAGGACCTGGATTCAGTTCTCAGCACCCACAAGGCTCACAATGGCCTGTAACTCCAGCCCTAGGGAATCCAGTGCCCTCTCCGGCTTCCAGGGACACACACGTAGTGGTACACCTAGACACTGAATAATATAGAGGAGGGTGAGAAGAGGGTGCAGGGAGACAGGCCTGTCAGTATTCACCACACTCTTCATTTTCCACTTTGGCTTCATTCCATATTCCAAAGAAGATGGTTTATAAACCACAATCTGTTCCATGAGCTAAACAGACTTTCTCAGTGATGTTCTCCAAAGTGCTTGCATTCCTCTGAAAAAATGTCATTCCCTAGCCCCCTAAAACTTGCTTATGCTGGGGAAGAAAAGGAGAAAGGAGGGCAGAAAATGCAGCCACCATTCTCAATGAACACATGTATTCTATTTTTTCATTCTATCAAAAACATCTATGCCTGTTTGTATAGAAATGTTAAACATATCATTGTTTCATAATTTAGAAGGCTACTGCTTTCCCAGGGAATGTGGTTTTGCAGGACTCAGCAGCAGGGACAAGGTCCATTAAGCATCTCTGAAATCCTGACAGCACTCTTGAAGGAGAATAAAGAGTAAAAACAAAATGATAATATCAGCAGTAGTTTCAAAACAAAGCCACAGTTCAGCTTGTCTCTAAAGATATCCTGGGATAGTGTTTGGAGATGTCAGGACTTCACTTTTTTTGTTTTTTGTTTTTTGTTTTTCGAGACATGGTTTCTCTGTGTGGTTGTGGGCCTGTCCTGGATCTTGCTCTTTAGCCCAGGCTGGCCTCGAACTCACAGAGATCCACTTGGCTCTGCCTCCTGAGTGCTGAGGTTAAAGGCGTGAGCCACTGCCACCCAGCCAGGACTTCACATTTTTAAAATTTATTGTTATTAATGTGTATGTGTATGTCCAAGCACCACGGCATGCATGTGAAGGTCAGGGGGCTCACTTGTGGGGGCAGGTCTCTCCTCCTACCTTCATGTGGGTTTGGGGATTGAATTCAAGTTGTCAGGCTTGCTTGGCAAGTGCTCTATCAGCTGAGCCATCTCATGGCCCCTTAAAAGGATTTTTTTTTTCTCCTAAATCCATTGCACACATTCCCATCTACCCAATAATGCCATTCATTGTTTGGGGAGAGCAGACACTGTCTACAAAGAAATAATTTAAGGGAAAGAAGGTCTGAGTGGATTTTTGTATTCATACCTGCCAAAGGAATCTCAAATCACAGCATTCTGGATATGTATGAGCCAAGCCTTTGGAAGGAAAAAAAAACAGCCTTGTTTGTAATTCAAAAAAGGTTTGGTTGTAAAGCTTAAATCATACTAGAGGATTGAAGTTTCAACTTTAGGAAAATTAACCGCAGAGTAAGGACAAAGTGACTCACAGACAGGCCCCTGCCTCCTTCTCTCGGGCAGGAAAACCAAAGAAACATTTCCTGGGTTGGGAGGGAGACATCAGAAAGAGGAGAGTCCAGAGAGCTGGAGCACTCCGGAGGGGCTCCTCCCAAGGCCTTGCTGTGAGACCTGCAGAGACAGAGGAGGCTGGTGGTTCGAGCAGTGGAGTCAGAGTGTATTCGCCTGCTCTGTGTGTGGCCTGTGCAGAGCAGCCCAGCCCTAGGAGCAGCTCAAAGGGTTAGGAATGGCATCCAGTGGATCTTAGACTCAGAGAGCCTGATCGAGTGTCCCTTGGTCTGTGTGACCCGGGTGGATGAGACCTGTGAGTTCCTGGAGCAACCTGGGGAGGGGCAGAGCAGAGGGCGTGCACAGCGGTGTGCCGAGTGGGACAGACACCAGAATTCTCAATTCTTAGAAGAAGAACTGGGATTCCGAATAGTTGCAAGAATAAAAATCTTCCCAGAGAAAGTCATGAAGTGTCAGGGAAAGTCATAGAGTAACCTGGACCCCAGAAGCAGGGGCTCCAGGGAGACTAGAGGCTGAGAGACAGAAGGCTACAGCGAGGTTTGAAGGAGCACCCTTCCTTGCTGATGTTGAGGTGGAGAGCAGCTTGGGAGATTTGGCATGGAGGAAAGAGGGCCACACGGGTCTGGGAGAAATGGGCTTAGTTGCCCATATCCTCTTTCTAGCCAGCCAAGCCCTCTGCCCTCAGCGGGGAGGAGACTCAAGTTGAAGAGTCAGCCATGCCTTTTCAGTTGCTGTGAAGAAAGCCAGGGGCTAGAGAGACGACTTTGTGGATAAAGCGCGTGCCGTGCAAGCATGAGGACCTGAGTTCAGATCCCCAGCACCCACATAAAAATCCAAGCATTGCTAGTGTGAGCCTGTAATTCTATCACGGGAAGGTGGAGGCAGGGGGATTTCAGGAGTCAGCTAGCTTAGTCCAAATGCTGAACGCCAGTTACAGTGAGAGACGCTACCCCAGAATAATATGGTGGAAAGCAACTGAGCAGGACACCAGTGTCCACCTCTGGCCTTCACACACGTCTACATGTGCACACAGCTACACAAAGGGAAAGGCAGTTGCTTACCCGTTGATGTAAAGTGAGTACCGTGTTCACCAGGGATGACCTCTGAAGGAATTGCAGAAAGGCAACAAGAAACCAATGAAGATGCTGACGCCATATGGCAAGCATCCAGCACGCCTCTGCCCGAGGTCCTCTGAAAGCCCCATCCACGGAGGTCTTTCTATTTTGAACTTCCTAAGGCGTGGTGGCAACCAGAGAAGGAAAGTGAGCCACCCAGGAGGCGACGTGAGGATTTTACGTGAGACCAAGGCCTCTTGGGTGAACCTGCAGGGCTTGTGAGAAGTAAGCCTTCCACACAGAGGCCTCCTGGGAAGTGGCCTAGATCAAATGTCTTTGTGAGGCTCACACAATACACTAGGAGAAAGGAATTTGCAGTTTGGGGTAACCCTTGAAAATTTTAAGCCAAGATAT
Organism: Onychomys torridus; assembly: GCF_903995425.1. Taxonomy (NCBI): domain Eukaryota; kingdom Metazoa; phylum Chordata; class Mammalia; order Rodentia; family Cricetidae; genus Onychomys; species Onychomys torridus. The sequence continues at coordinate 66,222,186 of NC_050449.1, read as the reverse complement.
GTTTTCTTTCCCAAAATGATATTGCTGCTGCTGACTGACTACTGGCCTGTCAGAATGACATGCATCGCCTAAAGAGACTGGTCTAGTAGAACAAAGGAAATCGAAGGGCTGAACAGTGTGTGTGTGTGTGTGTGTGTGTGTGTGTGTGTGTGTGTGTGTTGTGTGTGTTATGTGTACATGTGTAAGTTCACTGAGATTTTTGCTTTAGATGGTGTCTCAGCATGGTGAACAGGTTGGCTTTAAGTGGACCTCATGAATATCTGGGACTAGACATGTACACCTTTGACCAGCCGTGTCTGTTTAAATTTAGGGCCACAAGGGGTTGTGGTGGTACACACCTTAACCCCAGCACTTGAGAGGCGGAGGCAGGTGAATCTTTGAGTTCAAGAGTTCGAGGCCAGCCTCGGCTAAAGAGAGAGTTTCGGGACAGTCGGAGCTACAACAGAGAAACTCTGTCTAGAAAAAAAAAAAAAATCAAGGCCAGTACACTTGCCTGAAAGTGTACACATGCATCAGGTTTGAAGTTTATGGTTAAACTGACTCATGTGCAAAGGTATTTAAATTGGTTTACATGTCAGTGAAAACAGAAAGGCACCCACCCCCCATTCTATAAATTCTGGAAAGTTTCACCTTGTCCCTCTTTTTTTTTTGTTTTGTTTTGGTTTTGGGGTTTTTTTTTGTTTTTGTTTTTGTTTTGTTTTTTTTCTTCGAGACAGGGTTTCTCTGTGTAGCTTTGCGCCTTTCCTGGGGTGTGGGTCCTCCTGGACTGAATCCAGTCTCCTCACAGTCATTGTGGACCCCTCCCAAAGGCACAAGACCTGTTCCAGCCAGCCTGGCAGGGATGGCTGACGTTCTAAAGAGACACTGTGTCCTTCATTCTGGTCATCAGACTTATTGAAACAACGGGCCCAATATACTGAAGTTCCCGCCGCCGCCAGGAACCTCATGCTGGGCGAGGAGAGCGTCTAAAGCCTGGGCCAGCCAGAGGGAAAACTTCAGGAGAGAGATTTGTAACGTGTCAGACAGGCAGTAACAGTTCAGTGGTTGGCAGGACCGCAGCCTGCCTAGGACTGCTTAGCTTGGCCTCGGAGTGGGTCACTAGATTCCTTTGTCTCTTTGTTCAATATGGCCGCGCTGAACAAAAATCTCCTCTTTCCGTTTTCTCTACGAACTTGGCTGCTTTGACTGGCTGACTGAGGGTGGGTGGCAAAGCCTGGTTTGTTGAGGCATGGGCTGGGACCTCAAACCCAGTGACACTGGGGGTCCTATCTAGGATACTCAGGACCCTTGAAAGCTCACAAGGCCCAGCCACACTCCTTCCCGCCTGCCCAGCCCACTCCAGCCCTGCTGTTCCCTTTGCAACAACCCTGCTTTGTTGGTGTGGGGTGTTCTTCCAAATCCCGGGCCAGAAAGAACTCCTGGGCCGACTTTCTCCTACGATTCCCTTTCACCCAACTGGAGAATTCCACCCTCCTGGCCCCCTCCCTAGGCTCCTCCTCCCTAACCGAGAAGGGCTTCTATTGCCTTTGTGTGTGAGTGAGTGAGTGAGTGTGTGTGTGTGTGTGTGTGTGTGTGTGTGCGCGTGCGTGGCGACAGGAAATTGCCATGACCTCATGTCTTATGGTTTATATTAAAAACTATATGCCTCGGATCTCTAGATGTCTGAGGATATTTTGTAAGTTTCGAACAGAACAAGCCGGCCCTTCTGATCAGCAAGCGGGCTCCCAGTCTTGTTTGTGCTGCAGACCATTCCTGCCCTTCCCCCCCTCCAGCTCCCGGCTCTGGGGCTCGGTGTTTGCCAGTCACGTGGTCTGCAAGCGCTAACCCAGCCCCCGAGACGCTGGTGCGAGCTGGGCTCCAAGAAGTCTGGCTATTTCCTGGAGCTGGAGGGGGCCGTACGTGATGGACGCGGCGGCGCTCCACTCTGGCTCCAGCTCCCCGCCTGCACCCCCTCCCTCCCGGCCTCCCCGAGCTTGCTGCTGTGACCAGTGTCTGAGAAGACGTCAGCGTCCACGTTGCCTCCTCACCGCCGCCATCTTCGTGCATCTAAGAGTGTGCTCATTGTTGCCCCCCTCTGCAAGGCTTTTGTTGTTGCTCTTTTGAGACCGGGGCTCCTGTAAGCCAGGCTGGCCACAAACTCTCACTAAAGGAGTTAGGGGGAATGGAGCTCCTGGGATTGCACAGGTTTGTGCCGCCGAGGCTGGTGGAGAAGGAAGGCGCTGTCTGGTGCTGGAGAATGAACCAGGGCTTTGTGCATGCCACGCAAGCACTCGGCCAACGGAGCTGCACCGCCAGAGTGTTTTCTGATGGCGAGGTGTGGCTTTGAAGTTCTTCTCCTTTGAAATGAGAGCGAATCTTTGCATTCCTGTTGTAAAAATCCTAAACCTTTGAAGGCAGTGATGTTTCAAACGAGGGGGAAAGTCATGAGCAAGACAGAACAAAAATACACAGCCCGTCACTATTTCAAATCCGCTCCCTGCCGAAGCCCCCCAGGGTACTGTGTTCACACTGCTTCGGAGCAGCCATTTTGCTGCTTTGTCTGCTCGTGTGCACAGCTCTCAGCTGCTGTAATGGCTATTTTGGGCTTGTAACACTACATCAGATCCCAAGTAATCAGTTTTTAATCCACGTCCGAAGAGGACATTTCGTATTGGAACAATATATATTAGATGCTCAAGCAATACCATCTTAATTCAGTAAAAATTGCAGACTGATGTTTTAGAGTTACCTTCAAAATAGTATATTCATTTGAATATCCTCATTTGTATGTAAGCTATACTCCTTCATTTATTTATATTATTATAATAATAATAATAATTATTATTGTTATAATGACAATAATAATAATTATTATTATTATTTTAGTCTTTTGAGATGACATAGGGTCTTACTATGGGACCATGCCTAGCCCAGAATTTGTGATCCCCAAAACTGTCTTCTGAGTGTTCAGAGTACAGGCAGATGGTACCATGTCTGTCTGTCTGTCTCTCTCTCTCTGTATGCCCCCACTTCTTTCTCCTGGGGGTGGTGCGGGGTTCACAGGGTTTCTGTGTGTCACAGCTCTGGTTGTCCCGGAATTCACTCTGGAGACCAGGCTGGCCTCAAACTCAGAGATCCACCTGCCTCTACCTCCCAAGTGCTGGGATTAAAAGCTTGGACTACCACACCAGGCAGTATTTTTAAGAAACTCAAATTAATAGTATGAATACCTTTTATAATGGGAAATGTAGGGAAAAATCAGTTTAAGTTTGGATTTTCTCTCATTGTACCATCTTTTTTTTTTTCTTTTTTCTTTTTCTGGAGCTGAGGACCGAACCCAGGGCCTTGCGATTGCTAGGCAAGTGCTCTACCACTGTGTCAAATCCTCAACCCCTGTACCATCTTATATATATTTATTTTGACACATTTGAGTCTGCCTTTCAAATGTCTCTGCATCATCCTCACTGCAGCCTTCCTAGTTCAATCAGTCATTACATGTTTCCCTGTACTAAAGTGGTCCAATGCCTTCTCACTTCTCCAGGCTCCCAGACTCCGCATCTTCCTTTGGAGCAGCTACTATAACAGACCCTTAGACCTTAGCACAACTGACTCCATGATGGAGGAAGTATCATTTGTGCCATAAAACTCAGCTTGTAGACAACACCACCTGCCAAAATAAAAACAAAGACCTAATCCATCCAAGTCCATAGTTCTGGGAAAGTCTCTAAATGAACTAACGTTGCTTTTCAGCTTCTGTAGTTCTGTTTCTGGATAACTGTTATTGCTAACTGAAGTATGTCAACTCAGGATACGTTTTTTTTTTTTTTTTTTTGTTAAAACTCATCCTGAGAAAGGCTCAGGGCTACACTGAGATCCCAAACATCCAGTGTAGTCGCCAGCCAGCTAATAAAGACTTTCTATTGGTTTAAACCTGTGTCTGAGCCGTCTCCTGTGCTTGATACCCCACAACACTACCATGCATCAAGCACAATGCTATCGATTCTCTGCCCTCAAGAAATTCACATCCTAGTCACTCCAGTGGGGAGTGTCTAATGCTGTGTGCAGAAGGCGGGGGAGGCTCCTAGTCACCCCAAGAATGGAACATGGAGGAGCAGGGCCTGCCTCCTCACCTGGTACCCCAAAGGAATCTCCGGCAGCAGTTCCGCTGCTATCTAAAGTAATTATAGTCTCTGCACCTCCACATTTAAAGCGATATGGCCTCTATTTCTTGGACCTTACCCCTGTACTGAAAATGTATGCTCAAGCTCTCTCTGATGGCTAATCTTGGTTGTCAATTTTACTCCATCTAGAATCAACTAAAACCCAAGTAGCTAGGCACTCCCGTGAGGGATTTTCTTGGCAGGACCATCTGGGGTGGGAAGACCCACTCTAAATCTGGGTCACACCTTCTGCTGGCAGCCTGCTTAAAAGTATAGGAAAGAAAGAAGCTTTTGCTTTCTGCCCTCGCGCTCAATAACAAGTTCATCTGTCCTGAGGTGTTCCTGTGGTCGTCTTAGAACCGACTTCTTGGGGAACACATACTGCAGAGCACTGAGACATCCAGCATTGCGGACTGAACAAAGTTCTTGGCCTTTTTCTCAGGAGACGCCATTGCTGGTCTACTTGGTCCAGAGCCTGGAAGTCACTTGAATACAATGCTAATAATTATATATATCATTCTCTGACCCTGACTAACACACTCCCTGCTTCTGTGTTTTATGGGACAGTCTGCACCTCAACTACAGGGACACTGCTTGACATTCAAAACCAGGTATGATGCCACCCAAAAGTCTAATCTGGAGTTGTCCTTTTCTCCACACTGTGTCTTGTTTACATTTGGCTCTTAGAGTAAACACTGACGCGAGTGTGTTGGTACTTGCCTGTCCTTCCCAGCTATCCAGGAAGCTGAAGCGGGAGGGTTGTTTGAGCCATGCAGTTCCAAATCTGCCTGGACAACATAGGAAGAGAAATATCAGTGTTTTAAATTTAGAAATAGATTAATGTAAGCCAGGAGTAGTGACACATGACTCTAATCCCAGCACTCAGGAGGCAGAGGCATGTGGATTTCTATGAGTCCGAGGCCAGCGTGGTCTACAGAGTGAGTTCCAGGACAATCAGAGATACATATCAAGACTCTGTCTCAAAAAAAAAAAAAAAAAAAAAAAAAAAAAAAAAAAAAAAAACAAACTAAAAAACAAAAAACCAAAAGCAAAAAACAAAAAAAAGAAAGAAAAGAAATAGACTAAATAAAAATATAAAAATTATAAATTTTGAACTATAAGATGAGAATTTCAAAGCTCCATGTTGCTTTGAAACACGGATTCTTGAGTTCCTACCACTCCTGCTTTGTCTGCAGTGTGAATCTGGTCACATGAGCAGGCCTCTAGTACTGCACTAGCCAGACACTATTCAGATTTGTCTCCGGCTGGCGGAGAGGATAGGTGCGCCATCTTGTGGTCAAACGGAGAGGATAGATGCTCCATCTAGTGGTCAAACTGAAGAACAGCATGCAGTTTTGTGCTTACCCCCACAACCGGTGAAGCAATGCCAAGGGCAGCCAAGCTGAACACAAGAGAAAGGAGCATCCAGCGACACCACGGGTTCATCACAGGTTCCTTCACGCTTGGTCTGTTTTGGAGAACCCAAAGAGGTACAAATCCTTCTTGATGCATTTTCCACATAAGTTCCCTACATGATAAAAGAAGTCATTGCAATTATATCCAATGGCTGGCTAGGTCTACTTTTTCCTTGCCATTTCTTTTCCTTCTTTTCCCTTTTCCCCAGCCCCTCTGGGGAAAGATTTCATGTATCTCAGGCTGGCCTCTCACTCTCTAAATAGCCGAGGATGACCTTGAACTTCTGATCTTGATGCCTCTACCTCCCAGTTCACAAGGCTTTGTGAATGCTAGGCAAACAGTCTCCAGCCGGGCAGCATTCCCATCCCCGAGTGCCTGTCACTAGTTTCTGGTCCATGACTAGAGACAGACGATCTCAGACTCCTCCAATTCAGCAACTGTTGTGCAGTTTGTGAACTAAAGGTTTCTCTGTGATATCTGGTTTCCCACGCTACTCTAGGAAGCATTCAAGGGCAAATCTAGGAAATCAAAGCTAACATTATGAAATGCACAGAAGTCTTCAGAGCAGCCTGTGAGTGGCTAGGAACCTGACCACTGACCTAGGCGCTCATCCAGCAGGGCTCCCAACCTCTGTGGCTCTCCTGCCCAGCCCTCACTCTCCAGTCCTGGACCTCACCAGAGTTTCAGTGAGAGGAGCTCTTTTTATTTTTTAAATTTATTTAAATTTATTTTCTGTGTTTTGGTGTGAAGAGATGAGATCCCCTGGAGCTAGAGTTTCAGACAGTTGTGAGCTGCCATGCAGGTACTAGGAACTGAACCCCAGTCCTCCAGAAGAGCAGCCAATGCTCTTAACCACTGAGCCATCTCTCCAGCTTGTGAGAGCTGCTCTTACCAACAGTGGCTTCCATGCTGCTCCGAGAGACATGAAGGCTGAAGGCCAGAGCCGAGGAAAGGTGCAGCATAGCATGGAATACTGTGCAGATCCTGTTATCAAGGCTGGTGTTCTTTTAAAACTGGTTTCAAAAGATGTGGGGGTGGGAGGGATGGAAGAAAGGAAAGGAGGAATCAGGACGGGTTGATGGGAGGAAGGAAGACAGAGGGGAATTGAAGGAGGGAGAAATTTAAGATAGTTTTTGAAAGATTCCCGGGGGGGATCTTCCCTCAGGAGAGACCCCGAACCCAAGGAACACACCGAAACCATCCATCAGATGCAAACAGCAAGAGGGTTTATTTGAATACACAGGTACCTGGGGCGACAAGTCTCTCGGAGGACTTGCGCGCCTTCCTAGGGAAAGGGGGACTTTTTTATAGGATCCCAGGGGCAGAAGCACGGTTACAGAAGCGAGAAGCATAGTTACAGGGTTCCCATTGGTTGATTCAAATAAGACTAGGGTGAACTTGGGGACATATGCTTAATTCTCGGAAATTTGGTGTGTGCGGCTGACCTGGCCTTGTCTAGGGCATAGTGAGTGTTTTCCTAGCCCAACTGTCTATTTCCCAAGGCCAGGTGGCCCATCATAGATATCCTGTTTTGACTCAATGGTTTCTCTCCCAAGGCCGGGTGGCCGACTATAGTTATGAACTCCTGTTTGGCCTTCTTCCCCTGAACTGCAGATATCCTGTTCTTTATGTTTAAGCCTTGCAAAATGGCGTTACAGCAGTCAAGCTAAAGCTATTGTAGGGGGTCTTTCATTTTGACATAAATTAAAAAAAAAAAATAGTACAATGCTCCCATGAGGTGAATCTGTTTCCAGCGCTTGGGAATGAATACACGACCTCACACATGCCAGGCAAACACTCCATCACTGAGCTGTATCTCCCGCCCATAATGAGACTAATTTTTTTTCCCTGTAAGACAGGGTTTCTCTGTGTAACAGTCCTAGCTGTCCTGGAACTTGCTTTGTAGATGAGTGGACTCAAACTCATGGAGATCCACCTGTTTCTGCCTCTCAAGTGCTGGAATGAAAGGCGTGTGCCACCACTGCCTGGCAAGACTAATTTTTATTTATTTATTTATTATTAATTCATATTTATTTTATGTGCATCGGTATTTTGCCTATATGTATGTCTGTGTGAGAATGTTGTGTAGTCAGACCTTTTTGTTGGGACTGCCAGCTCCCCAGTAATGACATGGAGACTTATATTAATTATAAAATCTCAGCCTCCAGGATGTGGTGGTACACATCTTTAATCCCAGCACTCTGGAGGCAGAGGCAGGTGGATCTCCTGAGTTGGAGGCCAGCCTGGTCTACAGAGCGAGTTCCAGGACAGCCAGGACTATTATATGGAGAAACTTTGTCTTAGAAAACCAAAAGTAAATAAGTAAATAGGCTTGGCCATAGCTTAGGCTTGTTACTAATACGCTCTTACAACTGAACCCATTTCTACTAATCTCCCTATTGCCACATGGCTCATGGCTTTACCTGTCCCCCAGCATATCTTGTGCCCTCTGTGTCTCCTGGTGAGCCCACCCTTCTTCTTCCCAGCATTCTCTCTGTCCCGAAAATCCTGCCTAGCTATTGGTCATTTAGTTTTTAATTAAACTAATAAGAGTGACACATATTCACAGTGTACAAAAAGATTACTCTACAATAGGGTCAGGTGGTGGGAAGGTGGGAATTGAACCTAGGTCCTCTGGAAGAACAGTCAGTGCTCTTAACTGCTGAGCCATCTCTCCAGCCCAAGACTAATTTTTTTTTTTTTTTTTTTTTTTTGAGACAGGGTTTCTGTGTAGCTTTGGTGCCTGTCCTGGATCTCGCTCTGTAGACTAGGCTGGTCTTGAACTCACAGAGGTCCACCTGGCTCTGCCTGCCAAGTGCTGGGATTAAAGGTGTGTGCTACTACCGCCCAACCCAAGACTAATATTTAAAGTCATTTATTTTATTGTAATCAGTTCTATTCTATTTAGCACTTACTTTTTTTTTTTTTTTTTTTTTTTGGTTTTTTGAGACAGGGTTTCTCTGTGTAGCTTTGCCTGGAACTCCCTTTGTAGGCCAAGCTGGCCTCGAACTCACAGATATTCGCCTGCCTCTGCCTCCCGAGTGCTGGGATTAAAGGCGTGTTAATTAGGCCCATGGCACTAGAGGGTACAGAGTCCATGACGGTAGGGCAAAGCCACGCAGCAGGCACAGCTGAGAGCTCACAGCTGGACCCACAAGCAGCAGGCACAGCACACTAGGAATGGCAGGAACTTCAACCCCTGCCCTGTGACACACTCCCTCCAACATCCTCCAATAGAGCCACACCTCACAATCCTTCCCACATGGTTCCACTGACCAGGGACAAAGCATGCAAATCCATGAGCCTGTGGGGCCCTTCTCGGCCATGCCGCCACAGGCAGCTCCATTCTGTGGGCTGACAGAGAGGAGATCTTCTGCTTTGCTGGGCAGAACTTTGGGTGTAATTCCAGGTGTCGATACGTTTTCTGCTGTTGAAGTCTTATCTGGAGTCTTACCTGTGCCAATCCCCTGATACGTTCTCCTCATGTCCTACTTTGTCTCCAGTATGGTTTTGCTCAGGTTTCTTTGACTACTTGAAGCCTTTTGCTCTTATGTGAATTATGGAATGTTTTCTCCAGTTATGTGAACTTCCTCTTGGTATTGAAGTCACCCACTGATACGCTGTAGCCAAAACTTACTTTTTATGTCCACTGGCATTTTGTTTTCTATAAAATTAGGTGCTGTACCAACACTTGGCATGTAAATTTAAATTTCATGATATTCTTCATGTAATTTCGAATATATTTTGCTTATTTCTTCCTACTTATCTTGTAAATCTGATGGTTTACTCTATTAGTAATATTCTTTTATTATTCCTCATTAGTATATCTCTTTCCTAGTGGGATTTATTCATATTCTTTTTGTAATCATTTATTTATTTGTCTTTATTTTTATTTACTTATTTTGCCTGCATGTATGTCTGTGTAAGGGTGTCAGATCTTGGAGTTACAGACAGTTGTGAGCTGCCATGTGGGTGCTGGGAATTGAACCCAGGTCCTCCAGAAGAGCAGTCAGTGCTCTTAACCACTGAGCCATCTCTCCAGCCCCTTATTCATATTTTTTGTTTTGTTTTGGTTTGTTTTTTGAGACAGGGTTTCTCTGTGTAGCTTTGCGCCTTTCCTGGAACTCACTCTGTAGACCAGGCTGGCCTCGAACTCACAGAGATCCGCCTGCCTCTGCCTCCCGAGTGCTGGGATTAAAGGTTTGCGTCACCACTGCCGGCCCTTATTCATATTCTTAATGATAGTGTTCACTAAACTCTTTCTCTTCTGGAAATAGACTTCCCTTAGGCATCTGCTGCATTTCTGGTCTAGCGGTCCTGAATGCCTTTAATGTATGTCGAAATGGGAGATCTTTACTTTTCAGTCACTTGTGAAGTATAGCCTTGCTGGGTACAAAAATCTTGGTTGAAGTTACTTTCTTTCGGGATCCAAAATACATCATTGCATGCCCTCCTGGCATTTAAGAGTTCATTTTGAGAAATCTGCTGTTAATCTGATGAATTTGCCTTTAATTGTTATCTGACATATCCTTCTTGTAGACTGTATTACTTTTTTGTCCTGTATTTTTTTATTTCTTAAAATTTTTCCCCCTGCCAGGCAGTGGTGATACACACCTTTAATCTCAGCACTTGGGAGGCAGAAGCAGGTGGATCTCTGAGGCCAGCCTGGGCTACAGAGTGAGTTCCAGGAAAGGCACAAAGCTGCACAGAGAAACTCTGTCCTGGAAAAAAAAATTTTTTTTTCATTTTACATAGCAACCATAGTTTCCACTCCCTCCCCTTCTCCCTTGTCCTGTAATTTTTTGTTTGTTTGTTTGTTTTTTAAAGATTTTATTTATTATGTATACAGTATTCTGCCTGCATGTGTCCCTGCAGGCCAGAAGAGGGCACCAGATCCCATTACAGATGGTTGTAAGCCACCATGTGGTTGCTGGGAATTGAACTCAGGACCTCTGGAAGAGCAGTCAGTAAGCTTAACCTCTGAGCCATCTCTCCAGCCCTGTCTTTTTGTTTTTTTTGACACAGGGTTTCTCTGTATAGTTTTGGAGCCTGTTCTGGATCTTGTGCTATAGACCAGGCTGGCCTTGAACTCACTCAGAACAACCTGGCTCTGCCTCTTGAGTGCTGGGATCAAAGATGTGCACCACCACTGCCCGGCTCTTGTCCTGTATTTTTTAACAACTTAATTATAACATGTCATAGCAAAGTGCTTTTATGGTCATGTATGTTTGAGGGTCTAAATGCCCCATACCTGGATGGGCATGTCTTTCCCAAGATTTGGGGAGTTGTTGTTGTTTTTGGAGCTGAGGATCGAACCCAGGGCCTTGTGCTTGCTAGGCAAGTGCTCTACCACTGAGCTAAATCCCCAAGCCCCCTGGGGGAGTTTTCTGTTGTTATTTTACTGAAGAGGTTTTCTATGTCCCCAATCTGTAATTCTCCCTCAAGTATGCCAATGATCTGAATATTTTAAGTTTTACAGTGTATCCCAACGCTCTTGCATTTTCTCCTCATAGAACCCATCTTTGTGGAAGATGTCACTCCTCCTTCACAGGAGTTTCCATGTAGGCATGTCTTAAGCTTTGTTGTGCACACGGGACTGAGTTAATTATCACCAGGCAACTTTTTTCCAAATTGTGCTGTGCCTAAACATGCCTAAAATAAATGATCCGGTGTTGGACTCTCTGTCCTGTTGACCTGGACTTCCTTCTTGCCTCTTGTGATTGGCACTCTGCTGGCTGTGGTGTTTGCAGAGACCCCACAATTTTTCCTTCTGCCTTGGAAGGAAAAGAATCAGGAATTCAAAATCATCCTTGGCCATGTAGCTAGTGTAAGGCTAAACTGTGATTCATAAAACTCTGTTTCAAAAACAACAAAAACCAGCAACATGGCCAGTAACTGAGAAGTAGGGTAATGTTTCATTTGATACCTAAAAGAACATCTGTCTGTACATACCTCAACTTCTCGATTCATCCACCTGTGTTATTTCAGTCACCCCTCGAGACCTGGGAAATGACAAAGCTTCTGAGGGAGGTTTCCACACGGCAGTGGATTACTAAAACTAAATCAGTACCTGAAGCGGGGTGTGGTGGTGGCTGCGGGCGATTTGATACCCACATGTCAGGAAGATGTTCGTTCATCTGTGTAGCACAAATCTTAAAAGGTCTTATTAATGAAAACAAACCTGGAGCCAGGTATTGGGGTGAATGCTGGAAGATCAGAGAAGCTGAACAAGCCACAGCTACCTCACCTCGCCAGTTCCTCAGCTAATCCTGTTTCCTCAGACTGGAAGCCTCTGAGTCCTCACCCGGAATGGATCTCAGCTGAGCTGCTGCTCAAAAGCCTAAAAGCTTAACCAGCTCTAATTCCTGGTCCTCACGCCTTATATACCTTTCTGCTTTCTGCCATTAAAGGCATGAGTCACCACGCTTGGCTGTTTCCAGTGTGGCTTTGAACTCACAGAGATCTGGATGGATCTCTGCCTCTGGAATGCTGGAATTAAAGGCATGTGTGCCACCATTTTCTGGCCTCTGTATCTAGTGGTTGCTCTGTTCTCTGACCCCAGATAAGTTTATTGGGGTGCACGATATTTTGGGGACACAGTGCCAACACACGTCTGTGCTTTAAGGTGACAGAATGAGAAATGAGGCTCATGCTTGCAGTGACATGCTGTACTTGAACCCGTGCATCTGGCCAAAGGAAATTTTCAATGAGACTAACATGTTTCTTCTTAGTTGCCCATGAGAAAATACTGGAAGGAGACATGAGACAAGGAAGGAGACATGCAGCTTTCAAGCGGAATTTAGAGTAAAGTACGTCCAACACAGACCTCATTGGATTGGAAAACAGAAGTCCCTCTCCTTCTCTCCTGTTCCTGAGAGTTCTCACAGCAAGAAATGGCCTCAGTGGCTGGCAAGATGGTTCAGCAAGGAGAGGCACCTGTTACCAAGCCTGAGGAGCTGCGTTTGACATCTAGGACCCAGGAAAGGAGAGAACTGGCTCCCCAAGTTCTTCTCTGATTTCCACACATGCACAGTGTAGCACAGTTGTGGGTGTTCACAAGCACACACAAACAAATGATTTCTAGAAAGAAAGAGTAAGCAAGCAAGGGAGGAGGGCCTCAAACCTTCCCATAAGACGTGGCCTTAATCTCCAAGGTCAGATTGAGGACACTGTGTAGCTAAAATTTTCCTGGTTCTGCCCCGCTCCCATGGTTCAGCAGTTGCACAGCCACTCAGACCAAAATGAACACAGAGGCTTTTGAAAATAGTTCTTTGAAAATTTATTTATTTATTATATATACAGCATTATGTCTGCATGTATGTCTGCAGTCCAGAAGAAGGCACCAGATCTCATTACAGATAGTTGTGAACCACCATGTGGGTGCTGGGAATTGAACTCAGGACCTCTGGAAGAGCAGTCACTGCTTTTCACCTCTGAGACATCTCTCCAACCTGACTTATATTATTTTTAATCTATGGCCATGGCAGGCTTCTTGTTAGCTAGCTCTTATATCTTAAACTAACCCATTTTCATAAATCTATACCTTGCCATGTGGCTTGGGGCTTACCAGTCCCTTTACATCTTGCTTCTCTTGGTGGCGGCTACAGCATCTCCTCCCTGTTTTCTCCTTCCTCTCTCTTTAGTTTGAATGTCCTGCCTAATCTTATTCTGCCTCACCATTGGCCAAACAACTTTATTTATCAACCAATCAGAGCAACACACACTCACAGCTTACAGAACGACATTCCCATCAACCCTGTTGTAAGATTTGTTTTAGGACCTCCTGTCCAAATCCTTGCTCTAAAAGATTGCTTAGCTTCAAAGATGAACCATTTCTCATGGAAAGAAGAGAGATGTAAAAGCACAAACATCAGCCATGAATTGAGGAGTCATTTCCAGGGAAGTAAAGCAGGCCCTGGTCTATTTGCAGTTTCTGCCTCTGGAGTTATGGGAATCAGCAACGAGTACCTGGTGGGTTTCACAATTTCTTTTTTATTTTGTTTTGTTTTTCAAGACAGGGTTTCTCTGTAGCTTTGGAGCCTGTCCTGGACTAGCTCTGTAGACCAGGCTGGCCTTGAACTCACAGAGATCCACCTGCCTCTGCCTCCCGAGTGCTGGAATTACAGGCGTGTGCCACCACCACCCGGCAGGTTTCACAGTTTCTAAGGGCTTGTTCCTGCTGGGGACCCATGATTTTCTCCCTTCAGGAATGGGACTATGAAAGTGACCATATTTTCATATTAATTTGAAACACAAGGTTTAAAATTATTTGTATATTATTGAGGCTGAAGAACACTTTAAAGGGCTGAAGAGATGGCTCAGAGGTTAAGAGCACTGGCTGATCTTCCAGAGGTCCTGAGTTCAATTCCCAGCAACCACATGGTGGCTCACAACCATAATGAGATCTGGTGCCCTCTTCTGGCCTGCAAGCATATATATAGGCAGAACACTGTATACATAATAATAATAAAAAAGAGAATTCTATAAAGTCTGTAATATTCCCGTAACAATCAATTAATTTATATATTATTCATACTTCTCGTTCTTTTAGAGTAGTGGTTCTCAACCTGTGGATCCTCTGGATAGTCTGGGCTCCCTGAGGTGGATAAGGGGTTACTAAGAGGCAGGAGGAAATAGTTTCTTACTTTGCCCATCCAAAGCCTCAAACTGTACTAAGTTAATGGAAGATTCTGCACAGTGCTCAAGAAATGTTAGTCTCTTTTCCTCTCCTAAGGTGGAGCTCACCGTCCATCCATAAGACCACCATATTCAGAGGAGAAGAGACAGGGGCTTATCTGATTGTTAAAGTGAAACACAGGCCTACATTGAATCCTCCTGGAAAAATCAAAGCATTTATCAAAAAAATATATATTTGGATAGCACAAATTCATATTTTGACTGTATGCTGTGGACTCAGTTACCAAATTAAAAACACAAAATTAAACCTCTCACTTAATTTTCTTTCAGTTTGAAGATGTTCTCGACTTATACAGTAAAATGGTGGCTTAATAAAAAATGAGCTTAATGCAAATATTTAGCCTCCTCCCAGAAAGACCATATGGCTACTGTCCCATCAGTTAAAAACTCTGTTAAAAGCAATAAGGGTGACCATCTGTTGGGGCTGGCAAAGAAAGTAACGTATTTCAAAATGCAAACACATCCCAATTTCCCCCTGCAGATCTGAAGGCAGGCATCTTGGCTATAGATGATCTGGATTGAACATGTAGTCTGGGAATCTTAGACAATGCCCATTCCACGTATTTGCAATTACAGAGAACAATTTCTTAGCTTAGTGCTCTTCCCGCCCCACTTCCGAGTCTCAGTGACTTTTCTACTGCCGTGACAAGACCCGAGGACCAAGGCACTAATAGAAGAAAGCACTTCATTCGGGGTCCACTGTTCCAGAAAGTTAGAGTCCATGACCATCATGACAGGCAGCTCGGCAGCAGGCAGCATGGTGCTGGAGAAATAGCTGAGAACTTATATCTGATCCACAAGTACAAGGCAGAGAGAGAGAGGGAGACAGAGACAGACAGACAGAGAAGGGCAGAGGGAGGGAGAGGGAGAGCTAACTGGGCATGGCATAGAGTGTTGTAGAATATTAGTTAAAGATGTGCTACATTTGTTTAGTGATATAAAGATGTATTGCATTCTTTTGTTTTGTTTTTCAAGACAGGGTTTCTCTGTTGACAGTGCTGGCTGTCCTGGAATTCACTTTGTAGACCAGGCTGTCCTGGAACTCACAGAGATCTACTCACCTCTGCCTCCTCAGTGCTGGGATCAAAGGCGTGCACCACCATTGCCTGGCTATACTGCATTCTTTTAAGTTGCATTTGTTTAACTCTGTGAAGCTGGGTTAATTTGACTGTCTAAAACACCTGAATGGTCTAATAAAGAGCTAAATGGCCAATAGCAAGATAGGAGAAAGGATAGAGGCTGGCAGGCAGAGAGAATAAATAGGAGGAGAAATCTGGGAGGAGAGGAAAGAGTGAGAAAAAGAAAGGGCCAGCCACCCAGACACACAGCCAGACACAGAATAAGAAGGAAAGAAAAGATATACAGAAATAGAGAAAGGTAAAAGCCCAGAGTCAAAAGGTAGATGAGATGATTTAAGAAAAGCTGGTAAGAAATAAGCCAAGCTAAGGCCAGGCATTTATAAGTAATAATAAGACATCATGTGATTTATTTGGGAGCTGGGTGGCAGGCCCCCCAAAAGAACCTAGGAATAAAAAATAACCAACTACAATAAACTTTTGAAACTTCAAAGCCTACCCCCGGTGACACACCTCCTCCAGCAAAACTATACTTCCTAATCCTTCCCAAACAGTTCTAACAATTGTGGATCAAGCATTCAAATATATGAGCTTATGGGGGACATATTCAAACTACCTTTATTTTGTCTTTCTTTTTCTCCCTCCCTCTCTTCCTCCCTCCCTCCCTCCCTCCTTCTCTCCCTCCCTCCCTTCCTTCCTGTCTGTCTTCCCCCTCCCTCCCACTCTCTTCCTCTCTTCTTTCCCCTGTGTCAATGTGAGTTTATGTGCATCACATACATTCAGGAATTCAGAGGCCAGAAGCCTATGTTGGATCCCCTGGAACTGGAGGTGCTTCTGAGCCATCATGTGGGTGCTGGGACCCACACCCAGGTCCTCTGTAAAGGTGGGCCTTGTACACCTCCCGTCTCTCTCCTTTCTCATCCCCGGGGACCAGTCTCGGCCCCCTTCTCTCCCCTCCCCCTCAATAAACCTATGTGAGCCCTGTTATATGGTGTGACTCCTTCCCACGGTTTTAAAATACAACACTGGCTCCTAGTTGGGGAAGGGACCCTGGCACCTGGTTCACCCACAACAGTCCTACTTTTCCCACCTAACGAATGGGACTCTCCATTCAACACCGGCAATTGGTAAGACCCCTCCTTCTGGCCATTTCCCAAGAATGAAGCTTCATTTCTCGAGCACAGTCCTAGCCTTCTGGCTTTTCTCGAAGTCCTGGTACCAGGCAGGTGACTGTGTCTCACTCAGGCCCCTAGCCCAACGGCCCCTGCTTTTTTGGATGATGGGCCACTGAGCAGCTTGTGCCTACTGGTCAGTCCTTGCTGAATCTCTAGCATCCTAGAGATTCCAGCCCTTGGACCTTCTCCACCTCACTCATCGAAAATGCACCTACTACCCTATCTAGCACCTGATTTAAGGGCTTAACTTATCTGTCTTTGCAGTCAGACTTGGTTCCATAAAATGGCCTCTTACGAGCACCCCATATCCCAGTATTTCACAGGACCTTTGTCACTTCTGCCAGCGATCTGATAGACAGATACCCTACTTTCAAGCTTTCTCTTACCAAGTCCCTACTCTGATGTAGCCTTTCACTCTTTCTTTGCTCTCCCTGTCCCTCAGATCTTTGCATCAACTCTGTTGTGTTGTGGTGTGTTTGCTTAGTGACATACCTTGGCAGGGACGGCCAAAGGAACCCACTTCTCACTATTGACCCAACCTGCCTGCCACGCGCAGCAGATCTGCTCTTTCACCTGCAACAAATCTGCTTTCTCAGTCACCAACAGCTTTGTCTTCCATTCAATACCACCCGCCTCTGACCATTGCCCTGGAAGTGAGGCTTCATTTCTCGAGTACAGTCCTTTCCTCGCCTTCTGTCTTTTCTTGAGTGCTGGTACCAGGCGACTGTGTCTCTCTAGGGCTCTTAGCCCTCACTCCTATTCTTGTGCGGCAGCGCACTGAACAGCTTGTGTGCACTTCCTCTGGCCCTCGCTCTTTGCTCGACAGAACGTTGAGCGACTTGTACCATTCTCTCTGCCTCATCCTTGGGCACTGTGTCACACATCTCCTTGATCCCATTGGGATGCCTTTTGGAGGAGGCTCATTGACCATTCTTTGACCAGGCGGTTGGGGAACTGAGAAAGAACTCTCCATTTTCTTCTCTGTTCCTTGCTCTAAGACCTGCTTGTGTCTGTCTCCTCTTCCTCTAAATGCTGTTTGCTGCAATGTGCGAGTCAGAGACGGAGAAGCCAGCTTCATCTTGCACAGCACACACCGGTTACTCAACTCCTGTTTAATTCTGTGTGTATGTGCATGTAACTATTAACAGCACAGCACACACCGGTTACTCGACTCCTGTTTAATTCTGTGTGTATGTGCATGTAACTATTAACAGCAACCACGTGGCTCTCCTCTGTCTTGGCTGGTGACCTCATCATGATTTCTTGTGAGCTCCGGGGAGTTGACTTGGACCCATCTGAACAGCATCTTGCCAGGTTCAATTGGTGCCAGATGGTTCCACAGAGCCTGACTATCAAAGTGAAACAGCCAGC
This sequence comes from Onychomys torridus, assembly GCF_903995425.1. Taxonomy (NCBI): domain Eukaryota; kingdom Metazoa; phylum Chordata; class Mammalia; order Rodentia; family Cricetidae; genus Onychomys; species Onychomys torridus. The sequence continues at coordinate 66,204,312 of NC_050449.1, read as the reverse complement.
TACCCCAGGACGTGGCCAGCACCCTAGTTTTCTCAGGTCCCACAAAGATAATCACTGCCCCCCAGGCCAGCAGGAAGCAGTCCCCGCCTCACCTGCTACCCCTTTCTAACTCATCTTTTTATAATAAACAAAAGGGAGGAATGTTGGCATTTAGGCATCTGTACTGGCCTGCCCTTAGAGTCCTGACAGGATAGACCTCAGCTGCAGCCACTAAGAGCCCCTGTGTGCACTCGCTACATTTCCTTATAAAAGGCGGGCCTTGTACATCTCCCATCTCTCCTTTCTCTTTCCCTTCCCCGGGGACCACTCTCTGCCTCCTTCTCTCCCCTTTCCTCAATAAACCTCCTTTGAGGGCCCCATTATATGGTGTGACTCCTTCCTGCCATTTTTAAAAATACTACAACATCCCCAGCCCCAAAAGTACTTTTGAAAAAGAGAGCAGAGCCTGAGTAAGATCAGAGACAAGTATTGTGCTTTATCCAGGAAAGAGCAAGTTTGGCAAGACAAGATTTGAAAGATAAAAGTGCAAAGTATGTACTGCACATAACTTTCTTTAGCACTCAGCCCTACCCACTTCTCAAAAGGTTTGAAGAAGCCGACTGCTCAGCACCCTCAGAAGGAGCCTGGATTTTGACTTACATCCTTTAAGTCTATTATTTGATAGAAAATGGGGGATGATTAAAAAACTGTTTTTCATGGAATCCTATTCAAATACAGAGTAAAAACCAAATTTGAACCACGATGAACCTGCACAAATTCATGCAGATTAAATAACTGTCTCGATTTTAAGTAACATTCTGGCTGACTTCTACCCCTCTCCCATCATCTCCTCTTCCCCAGGGCATTCTGTGTTCACCTATGTATTTCAGCGTGAATATATAAAAAAGATAGATGCTATTTACTGTTTTGGTGCCCCCCCAGCCCCCAGACAGGGTTTCTTTGTTTCCTTGGCTGTACTGGAACCTACTCTGTAGACTAGGCTAGCTTAAAGGTGTGTGCCACTATGCCTAACAGATGGGTATTATCGTATAATCAAAATGCCCTTAGGACACCCAATAATCCCTCAGTATCCACGAGTAACAAGTCTTTATTCAAATTTCCTCAACTCTTCAGTTTCACATTGTTTGTTTTGAAACAGGGTCTCACTGTGTAGCTTTGGCTGGACTGGAACTCAGAGGTCTACCTGATACTGCCTCTCTAGAGCTGGATTGAGGGTGGAAAAATATTTCTTAAAATATTTTATTATTAATTTATTTTTTGAGGAATAAGCCAGCAGTTAAGAGCACTTGCTGATCTTAAAAAGGACCCAGGTTTGGTTCCCAGTACCTGTATGGCGGTTTACAACCACCCGAACCTCTAGTTCTATGGAAACCCAATGCTCTCCCTTAGCCTCTGTGGACACAGACATTCAGGCAAGACTCATACACATAAGATTAAAAAAGGGAAAATCTTTACAAACAACAAAAAACCAGAAAAATATGGGGCTGGAGAGATGGCTCAGCGGTTAAGAGCACTGGCTGTTCTTCCAGAGGTCCTGAGTTCAACTCCCAGCAACCACATGGTGGCTCCCAACCACCTGTAGTTAGATCTGGTGCCCTCTTCTGGCCTGTAGACATACATGCAGGTATAACACTATATACATAATAAATAAGTCTTTTTTTTTCTTTTTAATATTACAGCAGTACTCTTTATGAAACATTGATAAATTTCTTAGGTATTAAATGGGAGACATGCCACTGGGTGTAGTGGTCTATGCCTTTAATCCCAGCACTCCAGAGGCAGAGACAGGCAGGTCTCTATGAGTTTCAGGATAGGCAAGGCTGTCACACAGAGAAACCCTGTCTTGGAAAAACCACCAAAAATAAACAAATAAATTGGGGAAGTGTAATGAGATTTGTGGAAGACATATTTCTTTCATTTTCTTTTTTGTTGGTTTTTCAAAACAGGGTTCTTCTGTGTAATAGTACTGGCTGTCCTGGAACTCATTTTGTAGACCAGGCTGGCCTCGAACTCACAGAGATCCCCCTGCCTTAAACAAACAAACAAACAAACCCAAAGAAGCCAGAAAAATAAACCACAGGTAAAATCTACAGGCAATGAGGAGAAAAATAAAAGGTTGAAAGGCAGAAGAACGAAGAGAAATACCGTCATAAAAGTCAACTCCTTCTTAATTTTTAAGGTCGAATGAATTCAGAGGAGCCAGCAGGCAGGTGAGCAAGCACGCTACTGTACACCTCAAGGTTCGGACTGGGCTTTAAGAGGGGGCTGTTCTGGTTCTACCTCCTACTGCTCCGACACCTTCATCCTTTCATCTCTGAAACACAATCTTCTCCTGTGAAAAGCAACATTCTTCCAGGACTGTTATAGTCAGGAAATGAGAACATATGTGAAATATTTAGTATAGGACCTAATGCAAAGAAATACTCTACACAGGGCAGCAAGGCCATTCATTCTTCATGATAGATTTTTACTTATTAAAAACTGGGTTGGGGGCTGGAGAGAAGGCTCAGAGGTTAAGAGCACTGTTTGCTCTTCCAGAGGTCCTGAGTTCAATTCCCAGCAACCACATGGTGGCTCACAACCATCTGTAATGAGATCTGGCGCCCTCTTCTGGCCTAAAGGATACATGCAGACAGAACACTGTATACATAATAAATTAATCTTAAAAAAAAAAAAAAAAACTGGGTTGGGGATTTAGCTCAGTGGTAGAGTGCTTGCCTAGCAAGCGCAAGGCCCTGGGTTTGATCCTCAACTCAAAGGAAAAAAAAAAAAAGAAAAAGGAAAAAACAACCAAAAAAAAAAAAAAAAAAAAAAAAAAAGGAACCTCCCCCCCAAAGTTTTCCCTTCTCTCCAAGAAAAAGTACTTCTAAGGGGAAGTTTTTTTTTTTTGTTGTTGTTGTTCCCTTTTGGTTTTTTGAGATAGGGTTTCTCTGTGCAATAGCTTTGGCTGTCCTAGAACTAACTTTCTCTCTCTCTCTCTCTCTCTCTCTCTCTCTCTCTCTCTCTCTCTCCAGGGTTTATCTGGGTAGCTTTGGTGCTTGTCCTGGAATTTCCTCTGGAGACCAGCCTGGTCTCAAACTCAGAGATCTGCCTGGCCCTGCCTCCCGAGTGCTGGATTAAAGGTGTTCACCACCACTGCCTGGCTAGAACTCTCTTTGTAGACCAGGCTGGTCTCGAACTCACAGAGATCTGCCTGCCTCTACCTCTGCAGTGCTGGGATTAAAGGTGTGTGCCACTATTGCCCATCTGGGAAGTCTTTCTTGAATATCTTTGTCTTCACTTCCTTCTCTGTAAGATTATTAACTCTAGAGGAGGAATACATTAAAAAAAATTTACATTATATATGTTCCAATTAACAAACTTGTAATATGCTGTTTATTATATATATGTAATAAGATGTCATCTACTGCAGTTAATAGGAATGGAGACAATTTGTAGTTTTGAGAATACTACCCAATTTGTCAGTTTATAGAGAAGGGTGGATAGCAGTTAACAGCTTATATCAGTGAACTTCTAAATGAAGCCTTAAGAACCGTTGGCCTCTCAAGAAACCAACCAACCAACCAACAACCAACCAAAAAAGCCCTGCAGTGTGGCGGATGCCTTTAATTCCAGTACCCTGGAGACAGAGGCAGGTGGATCTCTGTGAGTTCAAGGCCAGCCTGGTCTACAGAGCGAGTTCCAGGACAGCCAAGGCTACACAAAGAAAGTCTTGAAAAACCAGAACCAAACAAAAACCCTTAGCCTCATTCTTGCCTTCTCTCCTTTCCTTCTACACAGCATGTTATGTAGGCAGCTTGGTAATTAATTCTTTACCAGGCTTTGAGCTCTCCAAGAGTGGGCTCAATATCTTAAGCAGCTGGAAAGATGGCCGGAGCAATTAAGAGCACACCACTGCTCTCACAGAGGTCGCAGGCTCAGTTCCCAGCACCATGCGACTCTAGCTCCAGGAGACCCAGCATTCTCCTTTGGGCTCTGTGAGTGCCAGCACATATGGATGGACATACAGATGCACATGCACACACATAAAAACAAATACTTAAAATGCTCATTGATCTTACTCAACTGTTGTTTTCCTTTTGACCACTAATGGTTTCCTTCCAAAGATGAAGTCCTCAATTTTTTTAAAGATTTATTATGTATACAGTGTTTGGCCTGCATGTGTCCCTGTGGGCCAGAAGAGGGCACCAGATGGTTGTGAGCCACCATGTGGTTACTGGGAATTGAACTCAGAACCTTTGAACAGCAGCCAGTGCTCTTATTCTCTGAGCCATCTCTCCAGCTCATCCTTGATATTTTTAGGTTATGAAATTTAAGATTACAGTATATTTACTTATTGTGTGTACATGTCCACCACAGTGCGCCTGTGGAAGTCAGAGGACAACTTGTGGAACTCATTCTCTTTTTACTACTTGGGTCCTGGTAACTGAACTTAGACTGGGGGTACCTTTACCTTTACCTGCTGAACCATCTTGATGGCCCAATAGATGCCCACATGCCACAGGAAGCAGGCTCCTCTTCCAACCTTGAATAATAAACCAATAATCTAGCAAACTGGCTTTTTAGGGTGGATAGCAGTGAACAGCTTTTTGCTTGTCCAGTGAGACTAGGATGGTGTGTAGAATGACTAACTGGGGAATTCTGGATTTTTCTCTGATAAAGGCAGTAAGAACTGCTGTTATGACCCTTGGGATGAAGAAGGCCATACTTAAGCTACAGAAACCACAGTGACTATGACGGACACAAAACCGAAGCTGGTGGTGAAAGAACTGAAAACAGAGGCCAGAACTGGCTGCGCAAACAAACCAGTGAGTGAACTCCTTGAGCTTCTGTCTGCAGCTCTACTTTCCAGGGCTGAAGTCTCCATCTAGTGCCCAAACTCATCGGCTGAGGAAATCTTCCTGCCTTACCACCCCAGTGGTTGGGGCTACAGGCTACGACTTCCGACACTAACATTGTTAAGAGAACAGCTAAATTTCCCTATGGCTTGAGGCAGTTTTAGACTTCATACTTTAAGTAACACCCAGGCGGTTCCTTGCTTTTGTCTTGAGAGATTGATTTTTTTTCAGGGTTACTTCCATTTCCAAGTGCTTTGGAGTTTTGGTTTGTAGGTTCAATCTATGTGGGAGCCTTCCTATATAGTTGACCCACCTCCTTTCTCAATCTGTACTCTCCTTTGTGACTGCCCCCTGTCCAACGTGGGAGTTTTCCTGTGTTTTACTCACCTTCCTTCTCAGTTTTCACTTCCTTTGTGACTGCTTCCAGCTGACTAATCTTAGGGATCTAGCTGAGGGGTGTCAGATATTCATAGATCTGTATATACAGGGAAGTAGGCTGTTTTATTCAGAACATGTCTAGGATATGTTATAGTCCCGGATGCTGGTTCTTGACGATTCTGTATCAAAGTAACCAAGTTCCATCCTAGACTCTGGTTCCCTGTCTTTGTAGTAGCTGAAGTTTCTGGTGTCTTCTGCCTCTTTTGTAGAGCCATGGCCTGTGTCCTGGCTTACAATTTCTGTACATTTAATATATCTGGGACTTGAAAATTTCATTTTTGTATTCAATTCTCCTGAAATACAGCAACATAGATAGTCCCCAACCTGACACATGAAAGCAAATCCACATCAAAGAACAAATGAAAGGATGGCCTTTCGCCAACAGAAACTCTACGCATGTACCACTGGCGACAAATCTCCAGTGAATAATGCAATCCCAGAGAATGGAGAAAGAGCAAGCTGTCAGCTCTCTTGGATCAGCAGAGATGTGGCATGTTTTGCCTTGTACCCATTTTACAGTTTCACCAGTTCAAGGGAAATATAGCATCAGGTACATATTTATAAAATGGCAAATTGCCCATAAAAATACACCCCATAAATCATCTTAACATCCAGTCAGTATAATATAAAACGTTTTTAATTGTTTTTGAAAACATTTAAAAAACAATTTGAGCACTTTGAATAAGAAAAGAGAACTGAAATGCTACTGCGATGTCCACTACTGTAATCTCAGCAGGTACAAGAGACAACAAAGCACCGGGGCTGACTCTGCACTAAATGAGACACACAACAGGGCTGGCTTTTGTCGCCTCTGGTGTAGTAAGCACACTGTAGTACAAGACTGTTATCCGAACCTCAGATGCACTGCACAAAACACGCTCCTTCCTGCTCAGTTCAAAAGTCAGTGCTTATTGCAATTATATGCAAAAGTATTTACTTCATGAAGTCTTATCATGATAAAACAGTATGCAAAATGTTTTAAACATCAAAACAATGAAAAAAATCCCAAGAAAAAAACATATTCAACAACAACTAAGCAGAATTAGTAAACATTAAAAAAGCAAAATAACCTGTGAATAACTATGCTCACCTGGTTAACACAGAGCCAGTTTCAATACAGCCAAGAGGGGAAAAAAAGTGGTTACAGGATTACCTAGTACTGTACAAGATAAGTCAAGAACACTCATGCACATTTTGTGATCATGTATTAACATGGTGAAGCAAACTAAACTTAATTCTTCCTGCTGTAATATTCTCATGTAAGAGAATAAGAAATAGAAATATCTCATTGAGATCAGTGCACATTGCTACATAAGACAATTTCATCTGTCACTTTGATGATATTTTGTCTTTTCATAATGAAACACATTTAAAAATTTTAATCTGTGGACTGTACTGGTTGCATTTATCCTAAGAGATGTGCCTACCACAGGTTCAACAAATTTAGTGCAATATATGAACCCCAAAAAGTTTGCTGGACGAATTCAGCCAAATTTAAAGAGTTTGCTGCAATACTGTACACAGGGGGTTAAAAATCCTCCAGTCTCTATACTTTTTTTTTTTTTATCAAAAAAGATTTCCATTATTTTTATATTAGTAGGAAGCTAACAATGTAAACAGGGATTAGAATGGCCTCAAAGTCTCCTTTTCAGAGTACCTCACTGAGAAAGGCTCCCATCATCTGTTAGAAGAAATCACAGTCTCCTTTGGGTATTACATACTTTGGTGTGCAGTAGTGCTGTGTCTCAATGTACAGTGAAGAAATAACTAGTATCAAGAGAAAAATCTAACAAATCATTAAACCAAATTAACAGCAAACACACACATATGCCAGTAACTAGGACATATCCATAGATAAACCTCTGAGCCAACTCTAGCACCATTGATTTATTAGAATATGTTAATACCCTACTCTTCAAACCTGTTGAACAATGGACCCTTATTAAATTAACTCTTCCATCATATTTAATATTCGGATTGCAGTCTTCTGATTTATTTTTGAATTAAGGTAAAGAAAAGTTTGGCTAGGTTCAGGAGAGTACAGTGAATGGTTTCATGTTAGCTTTTAAGAACTTAAGGTTAACTTTAATCTCTTTGAAAATTACCTTGAAACTCACTTAAATGAAGCTGCCCACTAGTTTTGTGTTAACATGAAATTCATAAATACTATTCATAAACAAAAATGGGAGCCATAGAGAAACACTTTAAAACAAATCCTGAGTGCTTTACTTCTTTTGCAACCGTGTCCATCACAATAAATAAGTTAAGCAAGTAATAAGATGCTCCTCTTCTTCAAGTACTATTATCACCCTCTTTGTTTTATCAGAGATACAAAGGTCTGAGGCTACACCTCATATGAGGAAATGCTTTTTTGCTGGGCTCTTAACATTATCTCTTTCCTGCTTGGTGTTCTGCAAAGGATCCATGATCAAACTGCATTACTACATTCCGAGAAGCGAGGGAGTGAGCGAGCTGAGGAAAGCCGACCACTAAAGGACACCATGGCGACAGCATTAAAGTCAGTCTTTAGTAGAACTGCAGTATGTACACAGAGCTATGGTGAAGAAACTAAGAAAAAGCCTCTACTGCCTTCTAACACTCCAGTCTCAACAAGCAAATAATAAAACACGAGACAGTTTTCTAACATGCTTGTACTTCTGCTATTAGATTTCAATGTCATCAAGTGTGTGTGTGTGTGTGTGTGTGTGTGTGTGTGTGTGTGTGTGTGTAAGAAATAGGGAGGGGAGGGAAGGAGAGGAAGAGGGAAGGGAAATTGGAGTGGGAGGGAGAGGGGAAGAAGAGGGACAGGAAGAGAGGAGAGCCAAAGTGTGTGAGCTAGAGAGCTCCATTTTAAAAGCCACCTTTTAAAATTGGACTAACGCAATGTCACAAAAAAATGGCTACTAGGTTTCCTCTAAAACTTTAGTGCAGCTTTTACTCTCCTTAATTAACATGTTTTCCATTATCTTCTCCTACATAAGCCCTTCATTGTGGGGGTAAATGGTACCAAAGCCCCAGAAAGTCCTACAGATTTCTCATCCTACAGTAGCTTCATGTTTCAAGCTTAAATATTTATAATAACCTGAATATTATCCCTGTTTTAAGGAAGACTCTCTTGCCTACAGTTTACCTTAGCTATGATTTCATACCTAAAAGATAATGCCAACAAAAAAACAGCCTATGACTAAAAATGGATGGTTTCTTTTAAATTCTTTGTAGATCAACTGATGAATTAAAATAAACTTATATAAAATAAAAACCCAGAATGCTCTTGTAAAAAGCTGGATTCTTTACTAGCAAATGTGATTAAATGGGGAACATTATAAAATTTAAAACCTAATACTTGCTCTACAGCCTACTGTCTTCAGAAACTTGTCCAGAACTGAGGCAAGTCTAACCATTTCCTACTGAAGAAGAAACCACTTCTGCAGCAAACGCTTTTAAAAGGTCACAATTAATAGTGTTTCTGCTGCGGGAGGCACTTCCATTAAGACAAATACAATACATATGTCTTTAGATACAGTGTGCTACATATTATAAAACACAATTTATCCCAACATTTCAACAGTAGGATGGTCCTTGCTTTCTATCCATTCAAAACCTGATGAAGTCATAGAGTTCATTGACTCACTGCAAATCTGTTGAAACAGTGGGTCATTCTTTAATTCTTCCAGTGTGGCTTCATCATCCTGTCCCTGCTGGCGACCTGGATCAAACAGTAGATTTGGGTCTAAGGTGTTCAAATCATTGATGCTGCCTGAGAGGTCAGAAGACAACCTGATGTCGCTAGGGAAATCAGATGCAGTGTTGGTGAGCTCAGATGCTACCTGACCTCCCAGCTGCTGGCTGGTTTGCAGGTTGTCTCCACTCAACAGATCTTTAACAGTGCTATTGAAATCTAATTGCTGTTCTCCAATTTCAGATTGTGCTTGATTATCTCCAGGAGAAAAACTGATCTGATCGGTGCTATTACTTTTGGTGAGGTAAGATGGTGTTTGGAATTCATAAACAGAAGTGCTGGAATCAATCATATTTTGTGAATTGGCACTAGGAAAAACAGAGGACGTTTCCAAAATCTGAGTGAGATTCATCCGGGCTGTATAATTGGAGGGCATGTTGTTTATTCCCAAACCTCTCACTGCATCATCATTGTCAGAATCGAGTTTACTCAACAAAACATTAGTGATTTTTTTACTGTTTGTTTGCTTCTGCAGAGCATTTGGGAAAGCTGTCTGCATCATGACAGTCAAGGGAACTGACTGACTTCTTTGAGCTATGTTGTTGGCACATGCATCTGTGTGAACATTTGTGAAAACATGAACTTCTGGGGTTACTGGACTTCCAAAGGGAGTTACATTAGACCGTGGGATATTAGACACAGGATAGAGGGTGCTTCCACTAAGATTCCGCTGGCGATGGACAGCAGGGCTCACACTCCGGCACCTGAAGTTGCTGCTGGCAGATGAATTAGTTCCTTTGTTATCAAGAGGAGCAGGGACTGCAAACCCTTCTTGCTTGTTGGTGTTGATAGTGGCACCTTGATGCTGCACAGGAGAGACGGGAGTCAAACGACCAAAGTGAGTGTCATGGTGTCTGGACTGAGACTGGTATGACTGTCCAGGCACAGCAAAGGCATGGGGTTTCCTGAAACGATCTTCTACTAGTTCCTGATAGCTTGGGAGAATGCCATGGCCAGAAACTGATGAATTACCAACCCCACCATACCCATTATTCATCCATTCAAGCTTGGTTTTATCAGGGTGTGTGGCCATGGGTCTTTGCATTGGTTTCACAGGACTGCTTGAGACAATGCTGGCATCATGATAAGCCATACTGGAGCTTATTGGGGTGAATGCAAATGGATTCCTGCACTCAACAGGGCTTGGAGGGACGCTACTGCTGCAGTTAGAATGCGGAGTACCAATGGGTGTGTGTCGGCTACTTCCTAAAGCACTATCCACAGGGGTTGTCTGGGCAAGCCTGGAGCAAGGGCTCTCCCGTGATAGACTCTGAGACCCAGCAATCATTTCAGAGGTTGGGGTTGGGGTTGGGGTTGGTGTAGGAGTGGGTGTGGGTGTGGGTGTAGGTGTGTGAATTGGAGTGCCATTGCTATGGATTGGATGATAGAAGTGGGTACTGGAAGCATGAGAGGACATTGGAGCTCCTGGAGTTACTGACTGACTCTGAAGGGTCATTCCTAAGCAGTTACCATAAGAATGTGAATTATTCATGGACATCTGCTGCTCCATTAGCACCAGCTCTTCCACAATGCTATCTTGTGTAAGTTCATCATCAAAAGGAAAGTAGCTTTCATTTGTCTGGGAAACAGAGGACTCAAACTCTTTCAGTTCGGACTGCAGTGGCAACTGGTCTGAAGACTGTGCTTGTATTTGACTCAAAGAAGATTCTGGGATCCGGCTATGTAGCTGCTGGCTGTATGAGTCCTGTGGCATCCCTTCTAATTCCCAAACAGATTTCTCTAAATCATGGATATCAGAATGCTCAGGCATTGTCATAACACTAATATCTTGCTGTTGTTCACAGCTGGCGGCTATGAAGTCAGAATCCTTAGGAACTTGTTGCCATTCGTTAGGATTAAAGCTGCCATCTGATTTTGACTCATGGTCCAAGAGAAAGACACTCCCTTCAAGTTTTACTTTTACATCTGGAGACGATGATGGTGTCGTTTGCTGCTCCAGGACTGATTCATTGGCAACCAGAGTAGGGTTCAAGGGCTGATCCTCTGTAACGTGTGAACCGACACTGACTGACACCTTGTTTGGAATCTGAGCACCTGCTGTTGAACTTTCTGTTTTCCCTGAATGTGGAACCTTTTGGTCCTTCTGGACAGTGCCTGGTTTCTGACCTTCTATGGTAACTGCAGAAAGCTGTTCCACAATTGGTTTCTTTACAGGGGGCACCTGAGACTCTTGCAGTGTGGCAGACAGTCGTTTTCTTGGACTTTTAGTGCATAATTTAGGGTCTTTATTTGCTGAGTCACCATTAGATGGTGAGCTGGTGCTGGTGAAGTTCTGAGTAGCAACCGAGAGAGTAACAGTGCTTTGATTATTGCCTGCTGAGATGCCTGGCAGAATTTCATTACAGCGACTTTTACATTTGGTCCTCTGGTCACAGACCTTCGTTGCTTTTACTTCAATGACACCTTCATTGGAAGGTTTTGGCGCTGCTCCATCTGTACTACTTTTCTGCCCCCAAAGGGCACTAGGTGTTGTGAGGGGAGCTTTAGTGCCCTCAGAGTTCTCTTGGCACTGCAGAGGATGCTCATCTGATGAACCTTCTGGTTCCATTTTGACTTCCACAGCAGAAGCTGCCCCAGTGCTGCTGGCCCTAGACCCAGGAGACTGAAGGGAAACGACAGAACCATTCTTGATCTGAGGAACGCTCCTTGGTTCCTCAGTTGTTCCAGCAGCACTGCTGACTGAGGCAGAGTGTTTCAGAGGGGCATTACTGTTACTGGGTGTGAGGGATATTGTTGTCATTTTCACCACATTTAGAGAGCTCATGTGTGATGCAGGTACAACGGCAGTCTTGATGGGACTGCTAGTAAAGAGCACAGTTGTGGGCGAGCGGATGGTGAGCGCACTGGTGTTTGCTGGCTTGGGTAGGATCTGAGGGTAGCGGTGCCGTGCAGAACGGTCCCCACCAGGACTGGCTGGAACGTTCTGAGGAGTCTTTGGTGTCTGTTTCACAGACTGCATGTGCTGAGTGACCACCTGCACATTGAGGGGAAGAACCTTGCCATCAGGAGAACTCATTGGACTTGGTGAAGTTACTAACTGCCTGGTCCGCTGGACCTGAAAAAACGTAGAAAAGACAAAGTCCACTTTAATAGGTCTAGGATACAACAGTATGTTGTACATCTACATAGTATTAAAGGATTTATTAAATGTTAATTAAAAAGAAGTAAGGTGGTTTTAATGTTAGAAGAGAGTTCTTTGGGGTCATTCTGTAAAAAGTAGACCCACAAATATGTTAACAAATATAGCCATAATGTAACAAAGTTATGAAATATAGTAATACACGGGGAAAAACTAGGTTACTTCCCAGTTGACAGAACAAACTACTCATATCTATGGTAAATACTTGCCTAGCTAGTGGGTTAGTGAGGTTACAGGGAAAAGGGCCACAATCATGAAGAAAGGCGAAGTATCTACCGGAATCTGTTCTAAGAAGACAGCTCACTCCTAGGGAGGCTTACAGAGTCTTAAAAACTACCAAGGATAAGGAGGCCCTAGACAAAACTGAGATCTCCTGAAGTCTGTTCCCCAGTGGACAATATAGGTATCAGCTATTTGAAGTTTTAATGGAATAGCAATGATAAAGATACTTATATGGAGAAGAAAAACAAGAGAAAATATTCCCTTAATACCAATAATAATGAAAGGTTATTACTTTACTTTAGAAAGATACACTTGCATTTGAAAAGTCCCTTTACTATGTTAGTTGTGTGATAGTAACCTGAACAATATTCTACTCCTAAATCTATCCAGCTAACCACAGAAGCAGGCTCACATTAAATTATAAAATCATTAACAGGGCTGGAGAGATGGCTCAATGGTTAAGAGCACAGACTGCTCTTCCAGAGGTCCTGAGTTCAGATCCCAGCAACCACATGGTGGCTCACAACTACCTGTAATAAGATCTGGTGCCCTCTTCTGGCCTGCAAGGACATATGCAGACAGAACACTGTATGTATAAATAAATAAATCTTTAAAAAAAATTCATTAACACTATATTCTAATTTGATCTACTTTAATATTCAGAACACTTAGGCTCCCAAAAATTTATGATTATATATTTTTTTCTTTTTTTTTTTTTTTTTTGAGACAGGGTTTCTGTGTGTAGCTTTGAGCCTTTCCTGGATCTCACTCTGTAGCCCAGGCTAGCCTCAAACTCACAGAGATCCACGTGGCTCTGCTTCCCCGAGTGCTGGGATTAAAGGCAAAGGCGTGTGCCACCACTGCCCAGCTGATTATATTTTCTTGACTCAGCCAGAGATAAAACAACTTTGAAATGGATTTATTCTAACTCAAGTTCTGACTGGTTATATGTACACCTTAAAAATCTTCATCCTTTCTTTCTTTTTTTTCTTGGAGCTGGGGATCAAACCCAGGGCCTTGAGCTTGCTAGGCAAGCGCTCTACCACTGAGCTAAATCTCCAACCCACAAATCTTCATCCTTCTATCTTCCCTTCTGTTAGGTTTAGAGTTTGCTTTTTATCAGCAATACACATTTAAAATGAAAGACAAACAACCAAAGGGGAGTCTGGTCATAAAGCCAGTTTATGATTATAGCTACACATACCCTTGCCTTCTCACCTGCCACCTCTAATAAAATAAATGACTTCTCAGCATCTCAGTAAGGCCAAACTCTAGTAATAATATTACCGGAATGGGACTAGGGACAGCTGCCACCACAATTCCAATGGGCTGGGGAGAAAGGATAGCAGGGTTTCCATTGGGTAGACTAGCCACTCCGTTAGCTGTAGTGCCTTCTGGCTTTTTTGCTGAGGAGTCTCCTGGCAATGGGGATTGTAGTTTCTGTTCTTGCTGCTTTTTTTGAATTTTCCGTTGCAACTGTTGCTTAGCATCAATTGGAGATGGCAAAGTCTTTACTTGAGGTTGAAAAGAATTACTTTCAGCTGTAGGTACAAAAGCAGAAGGCTGGGGAATTCCTTTAAGTCCTGAAAATAAACACAAAGGAAAGCTAAAATAAATGCTATCTTTTGTGGAAAACCATATTACTCAAGTTTCTTTGAGTATGTAGCTAGCTAGCTACGAAAAAAACAACTAAGCCAGCATATTGTAATTCACATCTTAGTTACAAAGCAAAGTAATAGACTTCCATTTATAAATATTTGTCAGCAAGATTTTGACATCCTAAAATATGATTTGACCAGGGCAGTTTCAGTTAGGTAAACAATGGCAAACAATTTTAAAAGATTAGCTATATCATAAATTTGGGGACACAAAAATACATGCCAATAGAACATTTTTACATTGTATTAGATGCCAGCAAGTTTTCTTATCCCTTTCTGTAATTAGGATGAAATTAATAAATTTCATAATTTTAATATTCAGCCCATAAGGATAACCTAATAAATATTCATTAAAACCACTCCATAGCCTAGAAAAATTTATGTGGTGAAAACAAGTTTTTAATCTTACCAGAAATTCACAAAAATATGAACCATTATTTTAATTGTTACTTTATGGTTATTCCAGTGTGACCTAGAGGAATTAAGAAGCAGAATTTCTAATGTTAAGGCATTTTGAAAAGTGTTACTAAGATAACTTTTAAATAGAGTAGCAAGATAGCAGAAAAAAAGCAAGATCAATTTTAAGAAAACTGAGTATGTAACAAAAGCCCTTTTACAAAGCTCGTTCTGTACTTGGGAAGGGGCACTAAAGGTAGTAGGAAGTTCCCATATGCTGTGGAGGAGCAGGGGAGCCTGCTCTGGCACCTTGCTTCCTGTCCCCTGCCCTGCTCTTCATCTCTCTAGTTACAGCCACAACAGGGTGCGGGCAGGGAAGGAAGGCTGGAAGACAGAAAGACACTGGAGCTCTCTTCTGCAAACTCTGATCGGTAATCCTTCAGTTTTGATCCTCTCCCTTTCTTTGAAATAATGTAATTATTGTTTTTCCTATTTGAACTCAGCCTCGCTGCTTCCTCTGGCTCTGTCTCAGCTTTCTTTCCAGCACTTGCACCCAGGAAAACCTCTGCCAATGGCTCACAGCTTCCTGTCTTGTCTTCTTTCCAGAGTCTCTGAACAGGAATGAGTTCCAAGCAGCTGACTCACAAAAATGACATTTGTAACAACCTGTCCTTACTATATCTATAAAAAAAATTAATTTACCTTCAAAGGATGAAAATATTTATCACAAATATTCTTTTAAAAGTTTACTGAATTAAGAACAAAATATCAAGTGATTTAAAGAGTTTTCAGTAATGATTAACTGGCAAAAAGTTCGGTGTCCCCATAAATTGCTTTTAAATATGGAAATCACCTCTTCATATGTATAATTTTTAGCACATTTTAAAGATTTATTATTTGATGTGTATGAATGTTCTGTCTTCCTGTATGTGCATTATGTGCACGCCTGGTACCTGCAAAGGTCAGAAGAGGGCTTCAGATCTCCTGGGACAGGGTTACAGATGGTTGTGAGCGGACATGTGGGTCTTGGGAATAGAACCTAGGTTCTCTGCAAGAACAACATGTGCTCTTAACTGCTGAGCCATCTCTCCACTTCACACTTATTCCTCAAAAATTCCTTTATTCTCTTTTGGTCAGTCTTGCAAATAATGGGAAACAGATGGAGCCGCCTCTTCCATAAGAACTCTAAGCTCTATCCACAGAGGTGCCTTCCCACTATCAGTGGAGATAGTGAAGGCTCCACACCCCTCAAAGTCTTATTTATCCAGATGATAAGAAGGTAGTATGAAATAACTGAGGCACCCTGGGCTTTGGAGATAGGCAACAGGCTTTCAATCCTGGCTGCATTACTTATCTGGCCAAGGATAAACTATTTTATGTCCCAAAGTCTGTTTCCTAGAATGAAACCACCTATTTCGCAAGCCTACTTGGAAATTAAGGGAGGTAACATATATGTGAGCTCCTCAGCTACAAACACTGGGCTTACTAAGCACCACCGTGCTTGAGTCTTTTGCTCATATACAGTTCACATTCAGGGAGGAAAAGCTATGACTAGCTACTGTGAGAGGCTGTTTTGCTGATACTGGTTCTCAACTGGTAGTAAAGTGAGGAGGAGAGAAGACACACACACACACACACACACACCACACACACACACCACACACACGCACACACACACGCACACACCACACACACACACACACACACACACCACACACACACACACACACACACACACACACACACACCACAAACAGAAATTCTCTTCAGGATAAATGTATTGCAGATTTAAAAATAGTTTTAACTTAGAAGAATTATCTTGGAAATCAAATTTATGTTAATATTCTGTTCACAGAAATAATTTTCTAAAGTAAAGTAATGTAATATATTCACTCTATAACCTCAGGTATAACTGAAATAAGGCATTTAAAATTTTCCATTAGAATTGATACCATATACACAGCAATTAATTAGGAGTGCATCAGATATTTCAATAATAATATTAATTGCTAAAACTGTCAGTTCTAAAAACTTCTCTTTGAATTAAAATTCTCACTTAAATGCCCTTAAAAATATTTCTTGGGTTGGAGAGATGGCTCAGCAGTTAAAGGCACTGGCTATTCTTCCAGAGGACCTGGGTTCAATTCCTAGCATCCACATGGCAGCTCTCAACTGTTTGTAACTCTAGATCCAGGGGACCCGACACCCTCACACAGAAATACGTGAGGGCAAAACACCAATGTACATAAAATAAAAATAGATAAATAAAAAAAAAATTTCTCTTGCAGCCAGATGTGGTAAACTCTTTGGAGACAGAGGTAGGAGGGTTTCTATGAGTCCCAGGACAGCCTAGGCACTATACAATAGAGACCCTGTCTAAAAACAAACAGCCGGGCGGTGGTGGCGCACGCCTTTAATCCCAGCACTTGGGAGGCCAGCCTGGTCTACAGAGTGAGATCCAGGAAAGGCGCAAAGCTACACAGAGAAACCCTGTCTCGAAAAACCAAAACCAAAACAACAAAAAAACCCAAAAAACAAAACCAAACAAACAAACAAACAAAATAAAAACAAAACTCTTGCTATTTTATAGTACTACTTCAAAAAGTTTATTATTTATGGAACCAGGTAATCAGTCATGGTGTTCAAGACTGTTTTATTTATAAGTTTAATTTCTGGGATAGAAGCCTAACATTTTAAATTTTAAAATTTAATCTCATTTTACTTTTTAACATCTAACTAATTTAGACACATAGAATATTCTTTACATTTAAAAATAGCCATCTTTTTTTTTTAATTGAAAAAAAGTATTGCCGGGCAGTGGTGGATCATTTCCCTCTTAAAACTTTGAACAGGAATTCCAAGGCACATTGTATCTTTCCTGATATGTGACAAAAGACAATTCACACAGTTCTCTCACGTTCTTGTTTCAAAGATCAGATAAAACAATAACTGAATTAGTCTTTCAACGCAGCTTGGTCTTGAGTATAATGCCCATTTAAAATGTTACACTTGTGCTGGGTATGGTGGTGCACTCCTTTAATCCCAGCACTCGGGAGGCAGAGGCAGGCAGATCTTTAAGTTCGAGGCCAGCCTGGTCTATAAAGTGAGTTCCAGGACAGCCAGTGCTGTTACACAGAGAAACCTGGTCCCCCCAAAACAACAAATACACAAACAAACAAACAAAGAAACAAACAGTATTATAGGGAAATTCAAATAGTTTATTCCAGCAGAGCAATATACAAAAGTATAGGATTAAGCTCTACAATTTTTATTTTATTTTATTTTATTTTGGAGTTGAGGATCGAACCCCGGGCCTTGCGCTTGCTAGGCAAGCACTCTACCACTGAGCTAAATCCCCAACCCCTAAGCTCTACAATTTAACAATATAGTTTTCATTTTGTTGGCTTAATAAAACATCTGTATTTAGTGTGAACTAGAATAACAATGAACTCATGAAGCTTTTTGGTCAAATTCTGCATTAATGAATTTTTAAACTTTATTCACTTATTTATGGATGCACATGCGCCATGACTGCATGGAGAGGTCACAGGACAACTTGCAGGAGGGAGTCAGTTATCTGCCTCCACCATGCAGGTTCTGAGGTTTGAACTCAGATCAGGAGGCTTGGCAGCAAGTGCCCTTATGTACTGTGCCATCTTACTGGCCCCCAGCTCTCCTTTTGCTGTCAGCTCTAAGTATAGCAATGCGGTCAGTTTCCATACCTGCTGGTGCTGCTGCCATCACAGTCAGAGCTGCCATTGACTTGGTGCCTATATAGTGACTCTTTACAAGGAAGTGGGCTAATTCCAAGACCGTGTCAAATGGCTGGCTTAACACTTTCTGGGCCCACTCACACACAAGACGGCAAGCAGAAGAGATAACTTCTTCATCAATATTTTGAAGCTGCCCAGATGGTTCAATTCCTTCCAACTATATAAAGCAAAGAGGAAAAGTTAACTTTATAAAGTAATAACAACAATAATAATAATTTCAGAGAAATGAAGTACATTGAAGATATGTATTCTTATGGAAAGATACAACATACATCTCATGTGAAAACAGTATATAGGAGCTGTTGGTAGACACGTAACAGCTTTGCCTATAGAGGGAATCAGTAAAGAACAGTCAGTCAAGTGCAGGGTGAATATAGCAGTTTAAATGGCTACAACGTGGTGTGGTGGCATACATCTTTAATTCCAGCACTTGAGAGGCAGAGGCAGGTGGATCTCTGTGAGTTCACAGCCACTGTAGTCCATATAGTGAGTTCCAGGACAGACAGGGCTATAGAGAGTCTCTGTCTCAAAACAACAACCACAACAAACAAAAATCCAACCAAAAAAAATGGCAGCTAGATACAAACAGATGCTTTTGGTAGTTCTAAAGCTTTAGTATCAATAAAAACTATATAAATATAAATATATATATTCTAAGACAGGGTTTTTCTGTGTAGCTCTGCGCCTTTCCTGGAACTCAACCTGTAGCCCAGGCCCTGGGTTCAATCCCCAGCTCAAAACAAAATAAACAAACAAAAAAACCCAACTATATTGCTTAGTAGTCCTGTTTTCTTTTCTAGAGAGGTCATACTATAGATATCCTACAAATTTTCTTTCCTTATGCAAATAAGCATCATCAATATATACTATGGACTTATCTACAAATTAGTAATCTAATTAGGTCTTTCTTTTTGAGTTTCATGTTTATGTAGGTCATTTTTGCAAGCACCTTTTGGCTACTGTGGGTGATTTTTCTTTCCCTCTTCTCAATTATTTGTAGACAGAACAGTTCTCAGTTTCTGACTTTAACCAGGATATTGTACAGAATGCATTCAACTAAATGTACATTTATTAAAACAAAAGGTAGAATCCTTACTCCATCTCCAGTTTTATGAAAGTCAAGGTTGGGCAGTGTTGGCATATGAACAAAAGCTTTTTTCCTTAGTCCACTGTAGCAATATGTGATACACAGTTAAGGTTGAAACCACTTTAAATTAAATGGGCTGCCTATACAGACAGCACCTGAGAAGGAACTGTACATGAAATAACAATGGAATCACCAGGAGGCAACACTTACGTTTTGAATTTGTCAGTAAAAACACAATTTACTATCATGCTTTCAAAACGAAACATTTCTTGTAGAATGTTCAGTATTACTGTCTTAAGTGAAAGGAGTAAATGTTCCCACTGTGCAGTGCCAGCCACCGGTAACACGCAGGTCAAAGAAGGAAGCAGCAGATGGAAACCTGGCAAAGGGATGGGAAACTGGAGTCCAGGGCATAGGGACAAAAGCAGCTCTTAAGAGGATCACAAGGGCTTTAACCTTACATTTCTTTTTCCACTGAAACATACAGGATTATCACCTGTAACATGCCAACGGCACATCAAGACCTTTCCGATCTGTCTTCTGGAAACAAGGGTAGAGTGGTTCAAACGCACCTGTGACTCCTTTAGAAAGGCAGCCTTCCCCCAGCCCTTTCTCTCACCACCACAGGAGCTAATTTAAGGCCTAAAAAAGGTCAAGAGCTAACTAAGCAAGGAAGACATGAATGCATTTCTAATAGAAGATAGTCTCTATTTTACAATCTTCTAGGAGCAGAAAAACCTTTAGTAAATTCTTAAATTTCCTCCCCTTACTTCTGTTTGCTTACATATATTTCTCTGTCACAAGAAGGGCCTTTTCTATGCTCCCCTTTAATGGGTGCCAGAAAAATAAAGTGAATATTGATCTTTCATTACAAGACAATTCTGAGTGTATTAACATCATCATTTATTTATTTATCACATCTTCACTTGTTTATTCATTTATCTGTGTGTCTGTCTATCTATTTATTACCAGGCAGATTCCCATGTTTCTGAAATAGAGAAGAAAAAGAAGATAAGCTAACATCTTTTTTCCACCTTTTTAAAAAGATTTTATCTTTATTATGTATACAGCATGTTTGACTGCATGCTAGAAGAGGGCACCAGATCTCATTACAGATGGTTGTGAGCCACGATGTGGGTGCTGGGAATTGAACTCAGGACCTCTTAAAGAGCAGTCAGTGCTCTTATTCTCTGAGCCATCTCTCCAGCACCCCCCCCCCCCTTTGAGCTAAGGATCGAACCCAGGGCCTTGCGCTTGCTAGGCAAGCGCTCTACCACTGAGCTAAATCCCCAACCCTTTTTTTCCACTTTTATTGATAAAATTTACAGTTACTAAATACATCATTTCTTAATTTTTATTGTTAATGCAAAGGTGATTGGATAGAAAAGTGATAAGCAGGGCTGGAAAGATGGCTCAGTGCTTAGAAGCACTTGCAGCTCTTAAAGAGAACCTGGGTTGGGTTCCCAGAACCCACCCTTTGAGGTTTACAGCTACCTGTAACTCCAGTTCCAGAGAATATAACACTTTCTCCTGTCCTCTAAGGACACATGCACAGGGATACACACAAAAATATGAATAAAATAGATAAAATAGTGAAAATGATAAAAAATAAAATCTAGGCTGGGTGGTGGTGGCACATGCCTTTAACCCCAGCACTTGGGAGGCAGAGCCAGGTGGATGGATCTCTGTGAGTTTGAGGCCAGCCTGGTCTACAGAGTGAGATCCAGAACAGGCACCAAAAACTACACAGAGAAACCTTGTCCCAAAAAAACCAAAACCAAAACAAAAAAAGTGTGTGTGTGTGTGTGGGGCTGAGAGTGTAGCTCAGTGGAAAAGCGCTTGCCTTGCATGCACTGAGGCCCAAGGTTCAATCCCCACTACTGTCAAATAATAAAGCTATCAGAAAAAAAGATAAAATCTATCAGAATCTTAATAAACTCAAAAACCACTTGCTATTTTTTATGTAGTTTGGTAACAGCTAGGGGAAATATCATTTGTAGTTATTCTTCTAAAGATTTTTAGCTGTTTATTTGTTGATTTACATTTATTTCTAAATGTAGTTGCCAACTGAGCTACAATAGCAGATGGGCCAAAAGAGGTTACTGATAGCATTCTGATAAAGGATATTTAGATTTGCCTCTAGTGCCCAAACGGCGTGCCTTCATGTTTGGAAATACGTTTTTCATGATTTTTCCAAAGTCAGCAGCACTTAATGGATGGTAGCCAAGATTGTCACAATAGCTCCTGCAAAAGAAGGACAGACCAATTAAAAAGTGACAGAATTCAGCATCACACAGTATGGTGTTACTTCAGTACACTCTGGTAAATAAAAGTGAAGCAATCAGGATAATTTATAAACAATCACTCTTGAGAGCTGCACATTAAATTCAGACTGAATTTGCTGGATTCATCACTCTAAAGGTCTACAGCACTGTTTTCAACAGCATCTGGTTAAACTTGGGGTCCTAAATGTACTCATGTAAGCTCATCTAGCAGGGTTATAATTTCTACAAATACAGCAAGTTCACACAGATAACTTTCAGTCTCACATCATCAATGTCAGTCATCAACGTTAATGCCATGAGATGGTTTAAACACGGAAACATGGTATGTGAACTAAAAGAGACATTAGAGATGATCCGTACATTTTTATTCCACTGGTAAGGCTGACAACAAGGGCAATGTGAGGTCCTGAAGGTCCAGAGTCACCTTTTCCCTTTGTATCCCTTTAGTTTTGTGAAAGCTTAGAATGAGAAAGGAATTCAGTTGAACAGCTTAACTTCTTGTTACACACAGAAACAACTATACTGTTAAAATAGTGAGTTACCTCACCTGAGTCCCTCCCTGATTAAGACAACTCTACTGTAAGGTGGCCTGCCTCTCTAGATTTCAGTGGTTTTAATTTTTTTTTCAAGATACATAAAAAGGCTTTATTTGCAGGGGAGCAGGAATTTAATCAAACAAGCCAAATCCCATGTCATCATCTGACTTCTCAGACTGCGTCATCTTCTTGTCTTTCTTCTCTGCTGCAGCAGGGGCAGAACCAGCAGCAGGAGCTGCAGAGCCAAGGCAGCAGAAACAGCCACAGCCCCACCAGCAGGCACACTGGCAAGTTTGCTAACACCCTGGGCAATGTTTTTTTTCCATTCAGCTCACTGATGACCTTGTTGAGCTGGTCATCTTCTTAATGTCTTTGGCGCTAGGAGAGGAGTTGCCCCCAAGGGTGGCAAGCAAACAAGAGGTGACGTAGCTAGCGCATGTCAGCTGCTGCGGACAGGCCTCACGTGTGCGACCTCGGCGGCAATAGGCAGCGAAAGTTTTTATTTTATTTTTATTTTTTAAATTTAAGCACCTTTTGTTTGTTTTTTGAGACAGGGTTTCTCTGTTTAGCTTTGCGCCTTTCCTGGAACTTGCTTTGTAGACCAGGCTGGCCCCAACTCACAGAGATCCACCTGCCTCTGCCTCCCCAGTGCTGGGATTAAAGGTGTGCACCACCACCTGGCCTGGCTTTAATTTTTAAAGAAAAAGAATTTCATTATTACCCATTGCAAAGTTCTGAATAGTCAATGATTCTGTTTAAAGTATAATTTATGGAGCATTTATAGGGTACACCCAGGCATGAGTTTGAAATGAGGACTATATTATAAGCCATGGGCATGCCAGGCCAAATGAAGATGCTAGTTAGTTTACATCTCCTTTTCCTGCTTTAACTGCAGGGTTCATCAAGCAAGATTTGGTGTCAATTAACACCTAACTCATAGAGTTAGGTAGTTTATAGGCAACTTATAAAAAGGTAAAGAACAAAGAATGCTCTGTTTACAGAATAACTAACTCTAACATCATTCTTTTTTTGTTTTTGTTTTCCCAGAGCTGAGGATCGAACCCAGGGCCCTGTGCTTGCTAAGCAAGCGCCCTACCACTGAGCTAAATGCCCAACCCCTTGTTTTTGTTTTTCAAGATAGGGTTTTCTGGGTAGCCCTGTCTGTCCTTGGACTCAAAGAGATCAGCATGTCTCTGCCTCCCTAGTGCTGGCATTAAAGGAGTGTGGCCACTACTGCCCAGCTAACATCATTCTTAAAATGAGATTAGTTGGTCTTTTTCTTTTGTTCTTTATTTATGTTTTAAAGACTGGAAGCACAATTATTATTTAATATTACTGAAAAAGTCACTCAAATACATGAATTCAGTCTTTAGTACTTTTTCATGTCATTTACAATTTAATTATATAATGCAAAACTAATTTATTTAATGCTACAAAAATTTTCTAAAACACAGAGGAGATGAGTGCAAACAGTCAAGAGAATAACTGACCAGACCTTACATCACTGAGTTCCTTATAAAAAAGTATTATTTCACTTTTTTTTTTTTTTTTTGGGAGACAGGGTTTCTCTGTAGCTTTGGAGCCTGTCCTGGACTAGCTCAGTAGACCAGGCTGGCCTTGAACTCAGAGATCCACCTGCCTCTGCCTCCCAAGTGTGCCACCACCGCCTGGTTACTTCACTTTTCTCAAATCCTTGAGGTAAAAATTTTTTTTTAAAATTTATTTATTATGTATACAGTGTTCTGTCTGCATGTATCCCTGCAGGCCAGAAGAGGGCACCAGATCTCATTCCAGATGGTTGTGAGCCACCATGTGGCTGCTGGGAATTGAACTCAGAACCTTTGGAAGAGCAAGCAGTGTTCTTAATCTCTGAGCCATCTCTGCAGCCCAAGGTAAATTTTTATTAGGAAATTTATAGATAGGAATTAAAAAAAAATAATTTATTTAAACTTTTTAAAAGATTTATTTATTTGTTAAGTATACAGTATTCTGCCTCCATGTTTTGCCTGCAGGCCAGAAGAGGGCATCAGATCTCATTATAGATAATTGTGAGTCACCATGTGGTTGCTGGGAATTGAATTCAGGATCTTTGGAAGAGCAGTCAGTGCTCTTAACCTCTGAGCCATCTCTCCAGCCCATAGATAGGAATTTGTACAAAGAGGTTTGGTCTAATCTAATCTAATTTACGTATGTTATGGATTAGATACTTACACTGCCAATTATCATCTGTAAGCACACTGGATACTTGGGATGCAACCAAAATTCTATCAATTTTTTTTCTAACATTTATACAGAATAATTAGATGGTTATTTTTCTAATTATTTTCTAACAATTTTTTAACCAAGTCTATACTGTTATTTTAATGAATCTTACCACTCATGTGTTACAAATGACAACAAATTAAAAAATAGGGAAGCTAGGCAACATGGTGGTACATGCCTTTAAATCCAGCACTAAGAGGCTGAGGCGGCAAGTGAATCTCTGTATGGGTTCATCAGTAGCCTTTAACAACAGAGAAACTCCAGGCTTTAGAAGAGCTGGTAGAAGAACAGTTAAATGCTCAGCATATTGAAGAATCAACCAGCCCTTGGAATTCTCCTGTATTTGTTATTAAAAAGAAATCCAGTAAATGGAGAATGGTAACAGACCTTAGAGCAATTAGCAAAGTAATTCAGCCAATTGGCTCTCTACAATCTGGAATTCCTTTGCCTACTCTGTTACCTAAAAAATGGACTCTCATAGGTATTGATTTAACAAACTGTTTCTTTTCAATACTCTTACAAGAAAAAGAGTTCTCAACCGGTTAAGAGGTATCAACGGAGGGTCCTCCCACAGGGAATGTTGAATAGCCCAACCCTGTGCCAATATTTTGTACAACAGCCATTGGAAGTGATACGTAAAAAATGTCCTAAATCTGGGCTGGAGAGATGGCTCAGAGGTTAAAAGCACTGACTGCTCTTCTGGAGGTCCTGAGTTCAATTCTCAGCAACCACATGGAGGCTCACAACCATCTGTAATGAGATCCGGCACCCTCTTCTATATACATAATAAATAAATAAATCTTTAAAAAATATGTCCTAAATCTATAGTTTTTTATTATATGGATGATATTTTACTAGCTGACTCAAATGCAGATACTTCAGAAAGAATGTTTGAAGAAGTAAAGAAAATTTTTCCTTGCTGGGGATTACAAATTGCTCCTGAAAAGATACAAAGGGGAGATTCCATTAATTATTTAGGATATATCATCTGAAGCTGAGAAAAAATTGGCCTTGGTAGAAAAGAAAGTACATGAAGGTTGTATTGATCCAAAGCTGGATTGCATTTTGGTTATTTTACCCTCTACAGGATTATTAATGCAGAGGGAAGATACTATATTTGAATGGATATTTTTATCAAATAAACCAAATAAAAAATTAAAAACTTATGTGGGAAAAAAAATCTCTGACTTAATTTTGAAAGGAAAATTGAGACTTCGTCAATTAGCAGGAATAGACCCAGTAGAAATTGTTGTACCTTTAACTAAGGAGGATATTGAAAAATTATGGGGGAGCTGGAGAGATGGCTCAGAGGTTAAAAGCACTGGCTGTTCTTCCAGAGGTCCTGAGTTCAATTCCTAGCAACCACATGGTGGCTCACAACCATCTGTAATGAGATCTGGCGCCCTCTTCTGGTGTGCAGGCAGAACACTGTATACATAATAAAATCTTTAAAAAAAAAAAAGAAAAATTATGGACAGAAAGTAAACCTTGGCAAAGAGCTTGCAGTAATTTTTTGGGAGAAATTAACAGCAAATATCCCAAAAGCAATAGAATTGATCTTATGAAGACAGCTAATTGGACTCTGCCTTGAATTGTACGGGAAAAACTCATACCTGGAGTTTGTACATTTTATACAGATACAAACAAATAAGGAAAGGCAGGTTACAAATCAGAAAATTTAAGTAAAGTGGTTCAAAGTCCTTATAATTCAGTTCAAAAATCAGAACTGTATGCTATTCTGTTGGTATTAATGGATTTTTCAGAACCTCTCAACATAGTTACTGACTCTCAGTATGCTGAGTGGTATTACATATTGAGACTGCAGAATTTATCCCTGATGAGTCAGAATTAACTTCACTATTTATTCAGTTACAAGATACAATCAGGAAAAGGAGTCATCCTTTATATATAACTCACATCTGATCCCATACGGGTCTGCCACGCCCTCTAGCACAAGGTAATGATGAGATTGATAAATTATTGATAGGAAATGTGCTGGAGGCCTCAGAATCTTATAAAACACATCATGTCAATAGTAAAAGTTTTTAAAAAAAGATTTTTCCATAACCTGGCAACAAGCCAAGGAAATTGTAAGGAAATGTCCTACTTGTTTCTTTTACAATCAGATGCCATTACCAGCAGGATGTAATCTAAAAGGTACTCAGTAGAATGAAATCTGGCAGATGCATGTGTTTCACTTTGCAGAATTTGGAAAATTGTGAAATATGTACACCATACCATTGATACTTATTCAGGATTTCAATGGGCATCTGCTTTGAGTTCTGAAAAAGCTGATTCTGTAATCACACATTTGCTAGAAGTTATGGCCATCATGGGTATACCTGCACAAATTAACTTACAATGCTTCAGCATATGTCTCTATTAAAATGAAAGTTTTTTGCTTATTACAATATAAAGCATATTACAGGTATACCACCTAATCCTACAGGCCAAGCAGTTATAGAAAGATCAAACAGAACTCTAAAGGACATGATAAATAAACAGAAAGGGGTAACAAAACCCCCCAGAAATAGACTGCATAATGCTCTATTAACTTTGAATTTTCTCAATGCTAATGAGAAAGGAACTGCAGAGAGACATTGGATAATAGAAAAAACTACAGAATTAAATCAGCCTATATACTTTAAGGATGTGCTGACCTCAGAATGGAAACCGGGATATGTGTTACGTTGGGGACAAAGTTTTGCTTTTGTTTCTATAGGAGAAGATAAGCTGTGGATACCATCAAAATTGATAAAGGTTCGCCAGGCGGTGGTGGCGCATGCCTTTAATCTCAGCACTCAGGAGGCAGAGCCAGGTGGATCTCTTTGAGTTCGAGGCCAGTCTGGTCTCCAAAGCGAGTTCCAGGAAAGGCTCATAGCTATACAGAGAAACCCTATCTTGAAAAACCAAAAAAAAAAAAAAACCCAAAAACAAACAAACAAACAAACAAACAAAAACACCAAAAAAAAAAAAGATAAAGGTTCGATTTGAACAAGAGAGACCTCTTAATTAGAGGAGGTGATAGTTCATCAACCAGTATGACCATCCAATTTAAACTATCTTATACCATTAACACATGCCTTTTCATTTAATCAGATATAACTTGCCAAAAGGGAACCTCCCCAAAATTAGTCTTGGGGAAAGGATTTTGTTTTTGTCTTTTAGGAGAATGAAGGCTAAGGAGTCTGAAGAACACTGGACAAATGAGACACCTGAAGAAAAAGGACAAATCATCTAGAAAAAATGATCCAAGAAAAAGAGTAAAATGGCTTATTGGTATATCATCTATAAAATTTCATAAATCTTCCTAAATGTTTGTTTCTGCTCTTCTCTAAAGAAATTTAACACTTGGTCTTCTTGTAGTCCCAGTTCAATTAAAATTTAAAGCTGGCATTGGAGTTGGAGAAAGGCTCTCTCCTTCTTCAAACACAAGCATGTTGTTAAAAGGAAAATGCAAACTCCCTGTATTATGCCAGAAGAAAGAGCCATCTTCTGATATGGGACAGGAGAAAAACCAAATTAATTAAGGGACTATTCTATTACTACTAATCTCAATTCTTTGATTCTATTCTGATTCTTTAAACTTTTCTTAAAGTATGAATTTTATATCAAAATTTACAAGATTAATATATATAAATATACATTTTAAACTTTGTTAAGATATTAATGGTCACATAGAGTACTAACTAATTCTAGAAAAAAGGCTTCAATTAGCTGCCTATACATGTCTTTGTGTTCAAGTCTCTTATCAGTTTTCTGCAGGAAGTCACGGTTAGGCCTTACATCAACTGAAGTTTCCAGGAAGAAGATGGGGCCCCACAACAACAATAATTCCACATGGGCAATAAGAACACCACTATGCTGACAAACATCATCTACAGATCAGCTTTGGGCTACAAAGTGCTCAGAGCAATTTTGAGTGGGCTAGCTGAGATGAGCCAGTTTCAAAGACTACTTTACTTGAATAAGGACTTGAGATAAACCCTGAACTTTGGCATTATGCACAGACTGGATAACAAAGGATATAGCTTTGTTTCCTAGAATTTGACAATTAACCCAAAATTTTTCTTTTCAGAATAAAGATACCTTAGCCCATACCCAGCAGGAATCAATTTAAAGAATAAGACGTCCACATTCCCAAAGAGGTGGTGTGGGGCAGGTGGTTTTTTTGTCTTTTAATGGGTTTTAGGTCTGGGATAATTTTCATTGTTTAGGAGGGTTGGTTACAAGTTGTTGTTAAGGGTTAGGAAAAGGGCTAAGCAAAGGAGATTAGAATTAAGGTTCTTGTTTAAAAAAAAAAAGGATACATAGAAATGATAGAATAGAGGGTAGGCTATTGAATCTACTTGGAAAAATAAAGAGAAAATATAGATATGAAATAGATAAAAAGACAGATTATTGAATCTACTTTTATTTATTTTTATTTATTTTTTTATAATTTATTTATTTATTATGTACAGAAGAGGGCACCAGATCTTATTACAGATTGTTGTGAGCCACCATGTGGTTGCTGGGAATTGAACTCAGGACCTCTGGAAGAGCAGTCAGTGCTCTTAACCTCTGAGCCATCTCTCCAGCCCTGAATCTACTTTTAAGAGACAATTACTAGTTTTAAATACTTTACATTGGATTGGATTTTTGTGTATTGTATACAAATTATATATAATGAGATTGATATTGTTACAAAATGCCATACATATATTTCTAATCTTGTTCAAGATATTGTACTTATATCATTCATTTAACACTGTAATGCAATTTGTTGATCCTTGAATGTTATTATTACCAACTATTAGGATATAAAGAAATGAAAATTAGTAGTTAGACATTACAATCGAACTTGTAGTAAAATTAGTAGTTAGACATTACAATCGAACTTGTAGTCATATTAGGTATGTTTTCAAGATTGAGCAGATATATTTTAGATAGACAGGTCATCTTCAAACCCTTCAGAGATCTACAGAATATGGCATTTAAAATGTTTTAATAACTTAAAAAGTTTTTCTTTTTTGTTATGACTATGAGACATGTCGGCTCCTGGCAGTACCAATCTACTTCAGAGAAAATATGGGCATTGAAGAAATTGCATATGGAGTTAACTTTCATTGTGGCAAAAGTTAGCCACTGGACAACAAAGTATCCTCGAATCAACTGCTGACAAACAGGACAAAATGGACAGACAGGACACGAAACAAAGGACTATCGATTCTTGCCAAGACAAGTGTGACTGTGGCTTCATCCAAAGGCATCTTCTGAGGCCAGGACAATATGGTACCATCCCTGAAATAGCCTTTGCAATCCAGAAAAGGTACTGTGCCCTTTACTTCGAAGTCAGCGGAACAGGCAGTGGGCCTATGGCTTCTGATGTGCAGTGGAACAGCAGCTGAAACAGTTATTCCTGAAGAGTAACTAAGCCAACGGAGTCTAACCTCTCAATGGTAGACTGGCATTTAATAAAAGAGTTGATGCCACACACAAGCAGGGATGCGCATAAGAAAGGGATGCTGAGATGAAACCACACATACACATAAGCCAAGAAGAATGGACATCAACAATTCCCAGAATTTAAAATCCTGAATCATGATATGACACTAGTGGAATTCATGTGTCTCTGGTTCATGGACTGCTCTCACCAAATGTGAGGTCCAACTGTTGACCTTGTGTACATCCTACTTCACAAATGAGTCTGTCAGATACACTAAGCCTATAGTCTGAAGATGATGCCTCAACACTGCCAGAAACCTTAGGTAAATGCCCAGGCAGCTGGCTGTTTCTGTCAACTCACATTTGTTTGGGAAGCTGCTTGCATGCACTGTGGTGGTATTGTGTTCCCCAAAATATTGTGCAGCCTAATAGGCTTATCTTGAGTCAGAGACAGAACAGCCACAATATTAAACATAGGGAATAGGCAATGGTAGCACACGCCTTTAATCCTAGCATTCCAGAGGCAGAAATCCATCTGTTCAAGGATACAGCCAAGCATGGTGACTCACACCTTTAAACCCAGAAAGCGAGACTTTAATCCCAGGGATGATGGTAGAAAACAGAAAGGTATATAAGGTGTGAGGACCAGAAACTAGAAGCTTTTGGCTGGTTAGTTAAGCTTTTAGGCTTTGGAGCAGCAGTTCAGCTGAGATTCATTCTGGACGAGGACTCAGAGACTTCTAGTTTGAGGAAACAGGATCAGCTGAGGAATTGGCCAAGTGAGGTAGCTGTGGCTTGTTCTGCATCTCTGATCGTCCAGCATTCACCCCAATAACTGGCCTCAGGTTTGATCTTAGTTAATAAGACCTTTTAAGATTCATGCTACAATGCACTTCCTATTTTTATTTTTTATTAGTTAATATTATTTCCTTCTTGGGTCTCTGAGGGAGTTGAAGATTAGTTAGTTATAGTTATGGTTTTCCCTGTTAAAAATTTCAGAAAAGAAACTCACTAAAGTGGTGTAAGTGTATAAATTTGAAAGACGTTATAAGACAGTTCTGTTATGGGGCTGGAGAGATGGCTCAGAGGTTAAGAGCACTGGCTGTTCTTCCAGAGGTCCTGAGTTCAATTCCCAGCAACCACATGGTGGCTCACAACCATCTGTAATGAGATCTGGCGCCCTCTTCTGGTGTGCAGGCAGAACACTGTATACACAATAAATAAGTAAATAAATCTTTTTAAAAAAGTAGTTCTATTAGTAATATAAGTTAGGATAGAAAGTGAATCAGGTACATTTTTGACTTACCAAAATAGGATAGATAATGGAATTATTTTCTCTGAATATGTCAAATACAAATGGACTAGACATTGTTTAGGTATTTATTGCTTGTATATATTGTATATTGTTATTGTACTTTTTGTATATAGTTTTTTGTATATTAGTTATAACTTTTTTCTTTTTATTAAAATAGAAAGGGGGAAATATGGTGATATTTTATTTGTACTGAAATGTGATTTTATTTGCATGTTAATAAATAAAGTTGGGGGGGGTGTCAGAAGCTGGGTGGTGGTGGCACACACCTTTAATCCTGATTACGTGACAGATCTCTGTGTGTTCAAGGATACAGCCAGCATGGAGACACACGCCTTTAACCTCAATACCAACCACGGAGACCTAGAGGACTGTATAGACAGGCAGTGACGAGGAGGTCATGTGGTTGGGTTTACAACCAGTAAGAAGGCAGAACAGAAAGTCAATGAAAGGACAGACACACAGGAAGTAGGCCTCTTTCAGAGGGGAAGGATGACAGCGGCATCAAAGGGTAAGAAAAGTTTTTTAGTATCAGCTCTTAGCTACTGCTCTGACCTCTTGGGCTTTGAACTCTGCATTTGGCTCTGTGTTTCTTATTTAAGAAGACTGTTCATCTACAAATCTCTATCACTTCAAAGCCAGCATGGTCTACATAGTGAGCTCCAGGCCACCAAGGCTACAACACAGTTAGTTAGAATCTGTCTGGGAAAAAAAAATGTAGGGAAGTCCCAGAGACATGTTTTGATAATGTTCTCTTTAAAGTGTTAATCAAATAATATGTCTGTGGTAATTTCAAAGATAAATTTGGTAAAAGAAAATGATTGTTGAAATGCCAACATTTTAAAGGAATAATACATTGAGTCTGTAGAGAAAATTCAGTAAGTGTCTCATATATACCTATAAATAATTTGCTTCTTTCCTATTGCTCCTTATTTTGGGGCAGAACAAAGACACACAGCTAAGACATTGCTATGTACACTGGCTCTGGAGTTTGTCACAGACATCCAAGAATGCCAGAACGTACAGTATAATGTAGATGATTGTAGCGGTCCCCAAGTCAATTGGGTCCCAGGCTTGTGAGGTAGTACCTTTTATGTTAGGCCTTGATGGGCTTAGAACCGTTAGTATCATAAGCAGAACTAAAACTGAGATCAAACAATTACTCTTGAAAATCATTTGATTTATTTGAGATAACTATGTAATGATCAGTATGCCCAAAAGACTGCAGCAGTTTAAATTATTGTGTATATAAATAATTACCATGTTTGACCTCCTAGAAGGCTGTCTATATCTAACTTTGATCTAGTAGAGCTTAGCCAGTAATAAGGTCCTTTGAGGAGAGGGGATGGGGAGAAGTGGTTAAAAATAATTATAAGCAAGTATTTTGCTTTGTGGGTTGCCTAAGACTGGATGCAAACTACAATTGCAGAAAACTATAAACTAACGAGAAAGAGTAAAGAGAAGCTGGGGAATAAGATAGATGTGTTGCTGTGAAAAATTTGAATGGTCCTGAGACTTAGAAAATCACATGGAAATCAATATGGCGCTTCCTTAGAAAATTGGGAATCCATCTCCCTCAAGACCCAGCTGTAGCACTCTTGGGCATATACCCAAGGAATGCTCAATCATACCACAAAGGCATTTGCTCAGCTATGTTCATATCAGCATTGTTTGTAATAGCCAGAACCTGCAAACAACCTAGATGCCCTTCAACTGAAGAATGGATAAAGAAAATGTGGTACATATACACAATGGAGTACTACTCAGCAGAGAAACAATGATATCATGAAGTTTGCAGGCAAATGGATGGATCTAGAAAAAAATCATCCTGAGTGAGGTAACTCAGACTCAAAAAGACAAACATGGTATGTACTCACTCATAGTAGGATACTAGATGTAAAACAAAGATGACTAGACTGCTACTCACAACTCCAGGGAGGCTACCTAGAAAACAGGACCCTAAGAAAGACACAGGGATCGCCCAATGACAGAAATGGATGAAATCTACATGAACAACCTGGACATGAGTGAGGGTAATGAAGGGCAAGGTTTGAGGGAAAGAGAGCTTAGGGGAGCAGGAGATCCTAGCTGGATCAAGAACAGAAAGGGAGAATAAGGAATAACAGACCATGATAAATGAAGACTACATGAGAATAGAAAGAAGCAAAGTGCTAGAGAGGTCCCCAAGAATCCACAAAGATACCTCCACTGTAGACTGCTGGCAGTGGTCGAGAGAAAGCCTGATCTTACCTAGTCTGGTAATCAGATGGCCAAACACCCTAACTGTTGTGCTAGAACTCTCATCCAATAACTGATGGAAGTAGATGCAGAGATCCTTGGCCAGGCATCAGGTGGAGCTCCAGGAGTCCAATTGTCGAGAAAGAGGAGGGATTGTAAGAGCAAGAATTGTTGAGACCAAGATTGGAAAAAGGGGGCTGGAGAGATGGCTCAGTGGTTAGGAGAACTGACTGCTCTTCCAGAGAACCCAGGTTCAATTTCCAGCACCCACACGGCAGCTCACAACTGTCTGTAATTCCAGTTCCAGGGGACCAGACACCCATGGCAAAACACCAATGTTCATAAAAACAACAATACCCCCTCCAAAAAAAACCCCAACAAAAACCCACAGCAGCTGGGAGTGCATGAGAGTCAGGTGGATATTTGTGAGTTCAAGGCCAACCTAGTCTACTGAGTTCAAGGATAGCCAGGATGTTACACAGAGAAACTCTGTCTTGAAAAACCAAAAACAGCTAAAGATTACCCAAGTTAAAGGAAAAAATTGATTCTCGTATCTCAGAAGTACAACAAACAAGTACTAAAAGCTTGGAGAACCACACATTATGAACAGCTGAAAGTCAAAGCCAAAGACAGGGTTTGGAAAGAAGCAAGAAGTGGCTCATTATGTATAAATGCTCATTTCAATAAGACCTACAGCTTATTTGTCATAAGAAAACACAAGATGAGAGGGCAGTGAGATGACATACACACAGCGCTAAAAGTAACGGTCAACTAAGAAGTCTACTTCTAACAAAATAAGGATTTTCAAAATAACAAAAAAAGGTGAAGGAGAAACGAAGGTGTTCCCAGAGGGGTACAAAATTCCAATTCAATACTAGCAGATGTGTCCTACAAGCAATGCTAAAGACTGTCAGTCCAGCTTAAATGGGCATGAGATAAAGGCTCTGAAAGAAATTCACATGAATAAAGAAAGAATACCAATAAAAACAACTAAATATAAAGTGCAGAGTAAATATATCTTCCATGTGTGACTTTTGATATTCTCCTATCTGATCTGAAAGGCAACTGCATATAACACCAATTATAAATCTGTGCTCATGGCATATTACAGAAAAAACATATGGGTTAAGGGAAACAGACATAAACATACAAACATATTTATGTATTTTTGTAGGTATAAGCCAAACTAGATTCTGAAGTAAAATAAGGTGATAGTTGTTATATCTTGAGCAACTATTAGAAAACCTGAAATGGGCTGGAGAGATGGCTGAGAGGTTAACAGCACTGGCTGTTCTTCTACGGGGGTCCTTAGTTCAATTCCCAGCAAGGACATAGTGGCAAATCAAAAGGGACCCAAAGAAAACTGCAAATTAGTATCTCTTGTGAATAAAGATGGCAAACTATTCAGTACAATACTGATAAATTGAATTTAACTATATATATAAAACAGATTATACACAATGATCAAATGTGATTCATCCCAGAAATGCAAGATGGATTTAAAAAAATAAAATTTTGACTGCATAAAGAAAAAAATCCAAAATGGTTATCTTACCTCGGATACCAGTAAAAACATTTGACAAAGAGCAAGCAATCTAATAAAAGAATAAAAATCCGTCAACCCAAAGAAGCTCACCCAAGGAAAACCCAACACCAACACCATTTCTAATGACGGAAGAATGGAGGAATTCCACTGCAGAACAGGGCCCTGACAAGGCTAAGCATCTCTTCATGATAAAGGCTCTGAAGAAATGAGGACTAGAAGGTTGTTATTGCAAGCCTAGAACAGAACACTACATGAGGAAACTAAAAGCATTTCCCTAAAACCTGGACTAAGACAATGGTGTCCCTCATCCTCAGGATTTATTAAAAATTGCCCTTTAAGTCTTAGCTAAAGCAGTAAGACAAGAAATAAAAGGGATACAAATAGCAAAGGAAGATGTCAAGTTATCCCTGTTTACAGATGACATGATTCTCCTCTAAGGAACCCTAAAGAAGACTCTACTAGAACACTCTTAGACCTGATAAACCTTTAGCAGAGCAGAATACAAAAATCCAATATTTAGTTCGAGGCCAGCCTGGACTACCAAGTGAGTTCCAGGAAAGGCGCAAAGCTACACAGAGAAACCCTGCCTCGAAAAACCAAAAACCAAAAACCAAAAAAAAAAAAAAAAAAAAATCCAATATACAGCTTTCTATACACCAGTAACAAACTTGCCAAGAAAGCATCAGAGAAAAAAAATCCAGCACAATAGATATGTGCACACATGCACGTACATATACATACACACCAAGGAGATGGAAGATCTCCACAATGAAAAATGTTAAGAGATTGAAAAAGAAACTGAAGAAGTCACAAGGAGATGAAAAAACTTTGCATGTTCATAAAGTGGGAAAAATTAATATTGTGATAATGAAAGCAATTATATTGTGTTATTGAAAGCAATCTACAGGATTCACTTGTAATGATGATCAAAATTCCCTAATGACATTTCAATGACATTCTTCATAGAGCTAGGAAAAAAAAATCCCCAAATTCCTATGGAAGCACAAAAGGTCTCCAATAGTTAAGGTAATCCTTAGCACAAAAAGCAGTGTTGACCTTACTCCAGAAACAACAGCAACATCACACCAGCAAAACAGAGCAGAGGATACAGAAATAAATTCACACAGATAGTCAAGATACTTTAGGAAAAAGACAAAAAATGGATTCCTCATGTGAAATGATCCTTATCTCTCACCCAGTACAAACTTCAGTTAAAAATAAATTGAAGACCCAAGTCAGAATGGCTGTCACCAGGGAAAGAAGTGACTAAAAATGCTGGTGAGGTTAAGAGAAAGAGAAGGAGGAACTCAAATTCAGCTGAGGGTGGGAATGTAACTTATGCAGACACTATGGAAATTAGTTATGGAGGGTCCTTAAAAACAACAAAACAAAACACCCGGAAAAAGGGCAAGCACTAGGGCTCAGCAGGAAAAGCACTTTTTGCTTTTTCTGTTTTGCTTTTTGTTGTTGTGATAAAAACACTGACAATGGCAACTTGTGGAGAAAGGGTTTATCTGGCTTCCATGGCTTGATCCCAGTCTACTACTGAGGGAAGTCAGGTCAGGAACTCCAGCAGGAGCAGAGGAGGGAAGCATGGAGGAAACCATCCAAGACTGCCAACCTGAGTTCCATCCTCAGAACCCATGAAAAGGTGGAAGGGGTGAGTAGACTGCACAAAGTTATCCTTTGACTTCCACACATGTACCCAATCCATCAAACACATGCACATAAATCATAACACATCTTTTACAAGTTAAAAATGAAAATATTAATACCATGTGGCCCAGCTTTACCATTCTTTTGTATAGACCTGAAGGATTCTAATTTAACACTTCACAGAGATACTTATACATTTGTGTTTATAGCTTTAATAATCATAACAGACAGAAAAAGAACTAGCCACAAATGAATGAATAAGGAAAATATGGTACATTGACATAATGAAATTTTATACAATTGTATAGATAAATAAAACAATGCAAGAAAATGGATGCAACTGGAAACCATTATGTTACACAAAATAAGCCAGATTCAGAAAGACACTATGTTTTCTCTTATGTGTAGAACCTAAATTTTTCATATATGATGTATGTGTGCTTGCAGGTCACAAGACTAGAAAAGGAGAAAATTTTTACAGGAGGTGGGAAGTAAGAAAGCTAATAGAATATAAAATATGGAGACTAACTGGTGGAAGAAAGGAGAGGCCTGGGTTAAGTTAGTAGAGGAAAGGCACAAATGAGAACCCAGTGTAATGACATATGTGTGAAGATTCCATGATGAAACCCATTATTTTGTATAACCTAAAAAACTAATAAAAAGTGAAACAAAATAAGTAAAAGGGCTATTTAATAAAAAACAAAACCAAGACTAACCAATTTCTCTACAATTCAAAACTGCTTCTTAAACTGGAAAGATGGCTCAGCAGTTAAGAGCACTGTGTGCTCTTCCAAGAGTCCTGAGTTCAATTCCCAGCAACCACATGGTGGGTGACTCACTACTATCTGTAATGAGATCTGGTGCCCTCTTCTGGTCTGCAAGCATACATGCAGGCAGAACACTATATACATAAATAAACTAATCTTAAAACAAAACAAAACAAAAGATATGTCTTTGCAGGGGACATCGAGAAAACTAAAAAAAGACAAAAACTGCTTCTTACAGTTACTGGACTGTGTGCAATCCCAGACTTTGTGTGGTAGATTGCAAGTTATGGATATACATGAACATCCAAAGTTTGGTTTTATTTTGCTTGCCAAATTTAAATATAAACAGATAGCAGCTGGACATGGTGGTATGCTGTGGATGATTCATTGGTAAATAAAACACTGATTGGTCAGTAGCAGGAAGTATAGGCGGGACTAAGGAGAGGAGAATAGAGAGAACTAGAAGGCATGAGGGAACACACCAGCGGCAGCCAGGACAAGGAAGATGTAAGGTACCAGTAAGCCACGAGCCACATGGCAAAGTATAGATTAATAGAAATGGGCTGAATATAAGAGTAAGAGTTAGACAATGGTAGGCCTGAGCTAATGGCCAAGCAGTTTAAATAATATAAACGTCTGTGTGTTTATTTTATAAGTGGGCTGTCAGAATAACAGGGCTTGGCAGGGGCTGGAGAGAAGGTCTCCAGCTACAGTGGTAGCTCATATCTGTAATCCTTTAATCCAAGAAGTGAAGGCAGAAAGAGGTTGAGGTAGAGACAAGATCAAGAGAGAGCCTCAGCTACAGAGTGAGTTAAGGTCAGCTTGGGCTATATTAGATACTTTTTCAATAAAGTAAGTACAGATAACAGAAAGATCATCAGACATAAGAAGAAAATCTCCAACATGAAATAACAAAAACCGAAGAAAAACAAAAGTGATAACAATAAAAGAATATGCAGAAATAATACAGGAAATGAAAAATATACAAACAAAAAATTCTGTTTCTTCCAGTTGGGCAACATTTATCCAAATTACAATTGCACAAGTCTTTAGCTGTTTCATATATTAGGATTTATTCTGAGATACTGACATGTGTTAAGTGTTCACTCATAATGCCATTATTGTATATACAACTAGAAGGTAAAACAACCTAGAAAAGAATGTAAACTGGCATCTAAACATGATTTACATGATAAATAGCAGCCATTAATGACAGCTATTAATGATAAAAATTTATGTTGTTATAGAATTATCTCAGGTTTTGTGTCTAGTTAAAGAAATGCAAAGTACAAAAATCATATTATGTTTCTGTGACAGTTATGTCCACTGTCAGGTCAAGGGATTAAAGTCATCTAGGGGACAGGTAAGGTACTTCTTTGAGTGTGTTTATCTCCAGATAGATTCACTGCTGAGTCTACCAAATGCTTCAAGAAAAGCTAACACCAATCCTTAACTTAAACTCTTTGGTAAAGCAGAAGGGAAGGAACATTACCTAACCTAACGTATGAAACCAGCATTACCTTTATACCAAAATGAGATTAAGAATATAAAAACAAAACAACAACACCAACACAACCCCAAACCATAGACTAATCTTCCTGGTCAATACAGGTGCAAAAATTTCAAAGAAATTCTGGTAAACCAAATTCAAGAACATAAACAGAAGATCAAATACCCTGACCAAGTCAGTTTCATTCCAAGGATGTAAATTTGGTTTAACACATATAAATTAATAAATGTAATGCAGAATATAAATTGATATAAGGACAGAAATGGTATGACAGTTCAATAGGTCCAGAAAAAGCTTTTGAAGGTTAAATGTCTCTTTGTGATTTCAAAATAAAAGTCCCAAAGAAGCTAGGAATAGAAGAAAAATATTTTAATATAATAAAGATTATAAAACAAACCAATAGAAAACATTTTACAATATGAGTGAAAACTAAAAACATTTTTTTCTAAAATCAGGAACAAGACAAGAGTGTCAGTTCTCTCCACTCTATTCCACCCTCCCCCAATCCCCTGCCCCAGGGTTTCTCTACAGCTCTGGCTGTACTGAACTTCCTTTGTAGACCAGGCTGCCCTTGAACTTACAGAGATCCACTGCTGCATGAGTGCTAGGATTAAAGGTGTGTGCCACCACCACCTGGCTTCAAAACAACTCTTGATTGAAGGTAAGACCCTCTAGCTGAAGATACCATACACTTTGGTCATGGCAATTGGAAAAATCAAGCTGGTAGTAATCTGGAAGCCTCCTTCCTGATGGCTGGCTTTCATGGTGTTAAAAGGTGTTATGCAGAATGTTGGAGTAAAGTTCTCAACAGTCCTGCCCAGCTGAAAATCTTACAAATTACAATAACATCAGGCTCAGCATTAGTGTATTAGTGGCACTAATATCTTGAAGGTAATCAACTCTGTCTGACTATACTCATGGCCAGCTTAATAGGAAGAAACTCTTATTTGCTACTGTAAACTTAGCCAAGAACCTGTGGCTGGAGGTCACAGATTCTAGAAGAGAACCTACTAGCACCATTTTGCCAAACTGATGAAGTATTCAACTGCCTTCTAAATACTTATACGCATAAAGAAGTGCAGCTCTCAGCCCTCATCAAGGAAGCTGGTTTTGTAGCAGAGGCGTTTTGTTTTTCTCCATAAAGACTTAGTTATTATGTACACAGTGTTCTGTCTGCATGTATGCCTGCATACCAGAAGAGGGCATCAAATCTCATTATAGATGGTCATGAGCCGTCATGTGGTTGCTGGGAATTAAACTCAGGACCTATGGAAGATCAGCCAGTGCTGTTAACCTCTGAGTCATCTCTCCAGCCCCAGACAGAGATTATTACAAAGAATCATAACTGGTCAAAATGTAGTGAGAAAGTGACTTTGGAGTACCCATTCCCAAACAGGACATCTATACCACCCTATACCCAGAGCTGAGGAATGATCCCTGAAGGTGTGGAAAAACTGTTAGAGCCTGAAGACTGGGATGAGTGCTTTGAAAGTCTCTTCTGGTCATGACAGGGAAGGTGCACCCATGAACTTTCTACAGCTATAGCTGCCTGTAGACCACATTAGCCAACATTCTGGTATAGATAGGGGCAGAGTTCAGAACGCCTTTCCCTAGCTGAGGAGCTAAAGGCAGCAGATGGCTGCAGAGGGAGAGAAAGCAAGTCCTCTTCAGGGATGAGCCTACTAGTTGGTTGTATACGTTCCACTGGTCAACCTTATACCCATGTGTATATAAGTAACACTAACTGGATTCAGAAGAGAACATGAATTTGAGAGGGAGATGTGGGATGGATGGAACAGCAGTAGGAAGGTGGGGAAGGGAGATGGATATGAACAAAATGTATGAAATTCTCAAACAAACAAACAAAACTCACCCCCTAACCAGTTCTTGGCTTCTCAGCTAGAGCAATTAAGACAAGTAACAAACAGGAGACAAATAGGAAAGAATTACTCTTATGTGACAATGTCATGATTCTGCATTCAAAATGTAGACCCTAAAAAAAATCTTGAATCTGATAAATACTTTCAGCGAAGTATTAGAATATAAAGACAACACACAAAAAATAGTTACTTTTCCATATACTAGTAGTGAACATGCTAAAAAACAAACAAACAAACAAAC
Organism: Onychomys torridus; assembly: GCF_903995425.1. Classification (NCBI taxonomy): domain Eukaryota; kingdom Metazoa; phylum Chordata; class Mammalia; order Rodentia; family Cricetidae; genus Onychomys; species Onychomys torridus. The sequence continues at coordinate 66,163,341 of NC_050449.1, read as the reverse complement.
AAAACAACTAGGAAAAACATACTATTTATAACAATTCAATGCCTACCCATTCCATATTCAACAAGATACTTAGGAATAAATCTAATCAAGGACACAGAAGATCTCTACATGAAAACTAAGACACTGAATAAAGAATCTGAAGAAGTAACATGGTGGAAACAGCTCTCTCTCATAAACATGGTTTTGCAGAATATTGTGAAAATGGCTACATTAACAAAAATGATTTACAGATTCAATGTAATTCTCATCAAAATTCCAAAGACATTCTTCACAGAACTCAACTAATTTGCAAATTAATGGTTCAAGATTGGAAGTGTTACTAGTCTTCCTTAACAATGTAAAATTTTAATCTCTTTTATTAAAAAAACTTTTGTATTTCTTGATTTTAAAGAAAAATTCACTATCATATATAATAGTAACATGATTTTTAGGAAAATATCATTGCTTTCAGGCATTTTCACAAATAGAGGTGACATCTCTGTTGGTGATATGAGCTGGTGAATAGTGCAAGGCCAACACTTTAGGAATACATGAACGTTATAGGTCTCTTCTTAGTCTACTATGAAAACATTTTTGGGGCTGGAAAGACGGCTCTGAGGTTTAGAGCACTGGCTGCTCTTCTAGAGATGAGGAGTTCAATTTCCACCACCCATATGACAACTCACTACTGTATAAGGGGATCTGATGCCCTCTAGGTGTGCAGATGCACATGAAGACAAAGCACCCATATTCATAAAATATATAAGTAAATAAATCTTAAGAATCATTTGTCAAATTTTTCTTTTAGGAAACTAGCAAGACATCTTTGGATAATTTCAACATTTTGTACTACAGACGAGTTTATAATTTTACCGCATTCATCTTCAATTTTTTCATTTTATAGATGTGCCAAATGATAAAAGAATAGTTAAACACTTGCCCAGGTAATAGAAGCTTGTTGACAACATCTATTTTCTTGACCTTCAACTCAGGGTCATATCATACAAGTGTTCTTTTATTGAATTCAGATTTACTTCTTAGAAGTTTGAGAATGTTTTCTCTCTCTCTTTTTTTTTTGGAGCTGAGGATCGAACTCAGGGCTTTAGCAAGTGCGCGCGTGCATACACACACACACACTGATTCTGAGTGAGGACAGAGGTAGTGCCAGTCTCCTCAAATACTCAGGGTGCATGCAGCACACAGCAGAAACTCATTAGACAGCTTCAGAGAGTAAGAATGAACAACTTTCAGTTTCAACTTTTCTTAGAGAACACCAAAGTTCTTAGTTCAGATTTGTTCTCTTGCTCATTTCAAGTATGCATTGTTTTTCTATAACCCTACTATGTTCCCTTTCATGAGCTGTTAAGAATTATGAGTAAAGCCAGAAAGTTTTCTTTTGATACCAACAATCTTTTCAATTGTAGCTTCTCTGCATTACTTTAAACTAATTAACAACAGCATTTGACAATTTTCTTCCAAATTATATATTATAATAAATTAATTCTTACTAGTTTGATGTTTCAATAATCACAAAATTTTGTCTTTATTTGTTCTACCAGAATGAATTCTTCCTTTCAAATAAATTAAAAACGCACTAAGCAAGACTGAATTTTGTACTTACTGGTCATGATCTGTCTTAGAAACCTTCTAACCTATACACTTTTGTTTCCTATATTATTTACATAACAAAGTTATTTGTGTCAGTGTTTGTTTTTTGTTTTTTATTTAAGTCACTGATTGCTCGTCTTATCCTTGAATAAATAACTCACAACATTCTTTGGTTGGCATGGAAGATTAAATAGTTTTAGATTCATACAAAGTGACTTTAAAAAAAAATCCAAGCATAAAGACATGTTTTAGTTTTTTGTTATACACTGATTTTTCTTTTTGTTTTTGTTTTGTTTTTGGGTTTTTTTGAGACAGGGTTTCTCTGTAGTTTCAGAGGCTGTCCTGGATCTCGCTCTGTAGCCCAGGCTGGCCTTGAACTCACAGAGATCCGCCAGGCCCTGCCTCCCAAGTGTTGGGATTACAGGCGTGTGCCACCGCCCCTGGCCATGCACTGATTTCTTTATTGTCATCCACTGTCCCTCTAGTCCCTCCCACTATTCTTGCCATTCTAGAAAATTCTGTAAGAATCTTTTAAATTCAGTATCCCTATGGCATCATCTTACCCTCAAAACCCTAGACAAACCCCTCATTTAATAATCTTGCTCTGTATTCATTCTACCACAGAAGCTTAGAGCTGGAAGGTGTATTGGAAATTTCTAAAAGCAGTGCCCAACTAGTAGCTAGATAATAAGGAAGGAATGACAAAATCAATCACAGTACCACATAGTACTCATCGGCTGTAATATATCACACTGTAAAACATGAACACTTACTTGTATTCATCATAGACTTCTTGTTTGGGAAGTGAAGTCTCAGGATGCTCCTCTAAGGTATTCCGAATCCAGGAAAAGGCATGCATCTGCTGTGCCCGACTAGATGACATGGCATTCTGATCACTAATCATAAAATATAGACAAATTTTAGCTGATTAGATAGCAATTCCATTAATAATTTTTTAAGTAAGGCCTAACTGTTATGTTAAAAATATATTAACAGGTCAAACTGAACTCAGGATATATAGTAGATACTCAGTAATCTATATACAAATTGCTCATTTGTGACTGTGAGCCAGTTTTTACATTCAGTGTTAGAATGCAATCACTGACCGTTCCATTGATGGTTTGGATTCTAAAGCACAATAGGTGCTGGGGATAGTATAACATTAGGTTTGTTTTGGCCAAAATTAACTTTGTGTGAATATTTCCTAACTTTACTTGCCTGTTCATTTGCCTATACTTACTAAAACATTAAATGTTTAAAACAAATATTATGGTAAATTCTTTATGTTCCCTTTGGTCTGCCATGTAGAAGTACCTACCCTGAAATCATACTAATCACTCCATCTCTAGAATGCATGGGAGAGATTTCAAGAGGATCAATATCCCACTACAATCCTTCTCACAATTAGGCTCTTGGCATTAACTACCATGTCTAACCAAAAGCGTGAATTTTTATTATCTGGCAGTACTTTAATAAGCTGATCTCATGAAATCGGCATTAGACAATATAAGACAAGCTTTTTCTATTGATTCTGACATTAATCTCAGCTTCCTAGAAAAGTCATCTGATTCCAAAATACTAAGCATGTTTTTAGGTCAGGAAATGATTTAAATAGTTATTACATTTGGTATGAGGCAAGAGCAGGTAAAAGCAATGGAATTTTTATTGCATTTCTTTTTATGTACAATTTTAAATGAATAGAATGTTGAAAATAGTACATGAGTGGAATGAATCCTAAGAAATACTTAAAAGGTAATGAAACTCTTAGGAATAGAATCTGAAGAAAAATTTTCTCCACATTCTCTCCATGGAAGTATATTTAATGATGAAACTAAAGCAATATCCCAAGTACTTAAAGTGAGGTATATTTACCATGAATTATGCTCAACACTGTACTTTCTCTTTTTCCTCTCACATTCTATGATGTGCTTACTTATCATTACATTTAAAATAACACTATATTTTAGTCTTCAGAATACTTACCTGGTTATTCTTTAGTTTTCTGGGTTTTTTTTCACAATTTTTTTATACTGCATAAATACTCCCACTGGCCTATACAGCAAAACCTAACTTACATTTCACAGTTTTTAGCCAGTAACACAAATGAATTAGTAAAAACTGCACGTAAATACTTAACCAAATATTATCAAACACCCAAATGACCTATTGTTTTGCCAGTCTGAGTTCTGAAAAGCTTAGGAATACAGCAACAGCAACCAATCCTAATGCACACAGCTTAGCACCGTCCTACAAACAAGGTAGTTCTAACAAAGACAAAGACAAGGACAGGCTACCTTTTCTCTGCACTGCTGAGACCAGAAGGCAGCTGAAGGTAGAGGTAGAGTTTCTCTAGGTCTGTAAACTTCTCAACTTCTTGCTGGTTACAAAGGGTTAAAAAGAAAGCTCATTAAAAAAAATTTCCTCCCAACTAAATTAATTAACATTTTCTGTAAAAACTACTGATCTCTTTCCAAATTTCAAATACCTAGAATGTGACTAATGCAAATGGAAGTTTAAAAAACTGAAATAAAACCAACAAACCCTTTTGAACTATGCAGGTGAAATTAGAGAACCTATTTATAAGATTCTCTACTACTACTGTTGAGTCACGATGCCGTTCCTGCATTCCTTCTTCTGCATTACATCCATGTCATAGCCCTTTGTACAATGAAGACACCCATGGTAACGTATTTCAAGCAAAACTACATTGTAACTGAAAGCAAACTGGTTAGTGGCATTTCTGATGACAGATTTTTTTGGAGAGTATAGGGGTGGAGGAGGTTTTTTTCAGACAGGTTATTCTATTATGCAGCTCTGGCTGTCCTGGAACTCTCTATGTAGATAAGTCTGGCCTTTAACTCACAGAGATCCACCTGTCTCAGCTTCCTGAGAGCTGGGATCACAGGCATGTACCACCATGCCTGGCTCAGAATTTTTTTTCTTTTCTTTCTTTTATTTGGTTTTTCGAGGCAGGGTTTCTCTGTGTAGCTTTGCGCCTTTCCTGGAACTCACTCTGTAGTCCAGGCTGGCCTCAAACTCACAGACATCCGCCTGCCTCTGCCTCCCAAGTGCTGGGATTAAAGGTGTGTGCCACCACCGCCCCAGAATTTCTTCTTAATAAAGCACAGTTTAAATACAGATTCAATTTTGAAGGGAAAATAATCCCACAACCTTGAACAGCCAATTCATTCTGTTTATGGGTAGTATTTAAAATTGTACACATGTATGAATGTATATAGAGGCCAGGGGAGGATGTTGGATGTCTTCCTATATTGCACTCTGTTTTATTTCTTTGAGAAATGGCCTCTCACTAGGCCTGGAGATGGCCCTTTACTGGCTAGACTGGTGGTCAGCAGGCCTTAGTGATACCCCCATCTCCCTCCACCTCCCTTGGCAACACTGGGAGTACAGATGCAGATCTATGCCCTGGCTTCTTATGTGTGTACCAGAGACTCAAATATAGATCCTTATGCTTGTGCAGAAAATACTCTTCCCCACCAAGTCATCTTCCTAGACTACAGCAGTCTGTTCCTATTATCAAAATTTACTCACACATTTAATCTTAGACAAGCAGAGGTTAAATGCACTTGTTGCTTTTACAGAGGAGCTGGATTAAATTCACAGAGCTCACAAGTTGATTTAATCTATTATTTGCATATAGGTCCTAACTGTACAGTTCAAAAAATCCTATCATCTATAGGTATTTCCAAATGGCTTTTGTTCTAATAGCTAATGAGCTATATCTCTTAAAGAAAAAAACAAAAATAAAAGTAGGCATTCCTTCCTCAGTTTTTCATTGGCCATTACCTTCTTTTCTTAGTTCCCCCAATGTGTGGTTTTGGAGTCTGCTTAGTTCATTCTTCACAGTGTATTCCACATTAATCCTTCAGGGGGACCACTAACGTTTTGCCCCACAGTCTTTCAGTCTCTTTATTTTCACTGCTACATATTACTCAAGGTCTTTAGCTCTTCTTTTCACCAACAAAAGAGAGTTTATGTTTTAGTTTTTGCCATGGCTGACAAATTATGGAAGAGAATCACATAACTATATCATGTTGTATATTACACAAATTCTTGAACAATTACACAATATGGTAATATTGAACACAGCACAATACAGATCAACACCACTTTTTTTTTTAATCTTGAAGGACTTAAGACAATATTTATATAACTATCTGGCTTTCCTGCCTCCAGCTTCTCCTCTCTTTAATGTACTAAAGTTGGCTCCTTGTTATCTTTATTAAATTCTATCATTCTCTACGAACCTCCAAAGTGCCTTTCATATTGAACCTAGGGAGGTTACCCTGTAATATTAAAGCATACATAATATTATGGACAAAGTCTGAGAACTATAACTAGGAAAAGAAGTATTTCATACTGATTGTGAAACTTGGGGTTCTAACTTTACAGATCTGAGATGAGTAGAGAAGGAACTCAAGAACAGAGAAGACATTTCAAAATGTATTTAAAAGGAGACTTATAAGAAGATATTAAAAAATATTTTTGGGCCAGGCTGTGGTGGTGCACGCCTTTAATCCCAGCACTTGGGAGGCAGAGGCAGGTGGATGTCTATGAGTTCGAGGCCAGCCTGGTCTACAGAGTGAGATCCAGAACAGGCACCAAAACTACACAGAGAAACCCTGTCTTGGGAAAAAAAAAAAAAAAAAAAAAAAAAAGAAAAAAATATTTTTGGGAAAAAATTTCAAAAATTTTTTTCTTATTTCAAGCAACGAAAGATTGTAAATGTTGTTATTTCTTTATTTGCAACCGGTATTTAGCACACAAAAGAAAAACTACAAAATATCACTAAAAAACTGTTAATATCAAACTCTATGAAGAAAATGGGAACAAAATGACCCAAGTGTGTACCAATGGTATTTTAGTCCAGTCTGAGTTCAGCAGTTTTCTGGTTTTAGATATTTTGGTCATTCACAGCCAAATGTTGGCTTACAAAACAATGCTGGCTGATTTATGTAAAAACTCTAAACCTACTAGATTGTCAAGATAGAGTATTATGTGGCAAGAATGTTAAACATCAGATTATTTAATACAATTTGTGAAAACTTAAATGTAAAGAACAAAGGTTTTCTATTCCATTCTGAGATGTATCGGTTGTTAAAAACCACATCTGGAGGGATTTAAGCAAAGGATAATGGTCTATTTTCATATATACACTAAAGAAGTGCTTGTGTGTGTATGTGTCTGTGTGTGTGTCTCTCTCTCTGTGTGTGTGTGTGTGTGTGTGTGTATGTGTGTGTGTGTTCTTAAGACAGGGTCTCACTATGTAGCCCTGGCTAGCCCTGAATGCTTGCTTCTGCTTTAATAACCTTACTCTAAGTCAGCGGTTTTCAACCTTCCTAATGCCATGACCCTTTAATATAATTCCTTATGTTGTGGTGACCTCCAAGCATAAAATTACTTTGTTGATATTTCATAACTGAAATTTTGCTACTGTTAAGAACCGTAATGTAAATATCTGATACACAGGATACCTGATATATGACCCCAAAGGGGTCACAATCCACAGGTTGAAAACTGCTGCTCTAATGAAAAATACCATTCACAATAAGCCTAGGCAGATTAGGGACACCCTACCCCTCAAGAGGCTGTGTGAAGGGAAGTGCAGTGATTTATTATGGGCACAATATTGCCTCTTAGATGCAAATGGTTTGGAATTAGCTTGAGTATTACTTGTACTGCACTGTGAATGTATATATTAAGTGTGAGTAATGGTAAAATTTATGCTATATTACCAGAAAAAAAAATATAGTTATGCGTTGGAAAGATAGCTCAGAGGTTAAATGCACTTGCTGCTTTTGCAAGGAGCTGGATTAAATTCCCAGAGCTCATAACCAGGGATCCAACATTCTTTTCTCTCTGTCTCTGTCTCTCTCTCTCTGTTTTCTTGAGACAAGGTTTCTCTATGTAACCCTACCTGTCCTCACTCAGGCTGGCCTTAAACTCAGAGATCTGCCTGCCTCTGCCACTCCAGTGCTGAGATTAAAAAGTGTGTTACCACACACGGCTCCAACATTCTTTCCTAACCTCCATGGGTATCAGGCACACACATGGTACACACACACACACACACACACACACACACACACACACACACAGACAAAATACTCATAAACATGAAATAAAAATCTTAAAAAACAAAGTACACCAACTATAGTTTATAACAGAGTTGGGCAGATGTGTCTTCACATCTCAAGACCTCAAACTTTAAAAGATCTCATTTTAAAAACAAGTCCCTTTATTGCTAGACTTAAGTTTTCACTGTTTAAAAGACATTTTTTTTGTTGCTGTTGTTCTTCTTGTTTTTGTTTTTTTTTTAAAGATGATTTTTTAAAGGATTTATTTATTATGTATACAGAAGAGGGTGCCAGATCTCATTACAGATGATTGTGAGCCACCATGTGGTGCTGGGAATTGAACTCAGGACCTCTGGAAGAGAAGTCAGTGCTCTTAACCTCTGAGCCATCTCTCCAGCCCCCTGTTCTTGGTTTGTTTTTTTTTTTTTTGTGTGTGTGTGTGTGTGTGTGTGTGTGTGTTTTGTGTTTTTTCAAGACAGGGTTTCTCTGTAGCTTTGGAGCCTGTCCTGCTGGACTAGCTCTGTAGACCAGGCTGGCCTCAAACTCACAAAGATCCACCTGCCTCTGTCTTCTGAGTGCTGGGATTACAGGCGTGCGCCACCACCTCCCGTTTTATTGTTTTTTGCTTTTTTGTTTGTTTGTTCTTGTATTTTAAAGACAGGGTTTCTCTGTATAGTTTTGGAGGCTGTCCTGGAACCTTGCTTCCCAGGTGCTGGGATTAAAGGCGTGGGCCATCACCACCCGGCAAAACACATTCTTAAAGTTATGAAAATGGTTTCAAGTTTAGGGTGAGCCTCAAGTATTACCTAGTTTATTGAATAAACTGGGTGATAACTCATATAAGAAAATATGAGAAGAGGAAAATGGTTCCTGCTTTCATCCACTCATATTTAGATAGTATTTCACTCATTTTGGAATTTCAAATGAACCAAAAGCTCATTTACACTAATCTAAGTGGGGCACTGGGGGGAGGGGCTGTGAAGCAATGGTTTAAAAGTATACAGCTTTGGTCTGGAGAGATGGCTCAGAGGTTAATTAAGAGTACTGGATGCTCTTCCAAAGGTCCTGAGTTCAATTCCCAGCAACCACATGGTGGCTCACAACTACATGCAATGAGATCTGGTTCCTTCTACTGGCCTGCAGGGACACATCCAAGTAGAACATTGTATACATAATAAATAAATAAATCTTAAAAACAAAACAGCTCTGATGGCCTCTCCACCTGGACTTTAAACATTTATACAAAACAAACAAGCAAAAACTCTTGTTAATAACTCAACTTGATTTGAAGCTTGTAACACTATCTTGTGTGTTCCTCTATTTCAGATACTAGTACTCACTCATAAGCATGCTCAGTTTGGATAATTAATTTGTATTCATGGATTCATTTAGTAATGCTTTCAAGTATCAGGTTATACTTTTGCCATCAACTAGAATGAAGCTTTATCTGTTTTGGTCTAATTAATTCTTTTATGAGACAGAATACTAAAAAATAAGATGAGGCCAGATAGGAACCTTTCTAAAAATTTAATATCCAATTTTGTTTTTAAAAATCTAAAATTATAAAACATTACAAATAAAGTACAGAGAGAACAGGTAGGCATGCTACATTTGCTTCTAATCTTTTGATATCTCTTCAGCAGCAGCATATACAATAAAAACATATGTATACCCAATGTTTAAAATGTTAATGTAATGGGATCATCCTAAAACACTGACTGAGAGATAAAAGATAAATAGATGTCATATGTGCTGGGCGGCGGTGGCTCACGCCTTTAATCCCAGCACTCAGGAGGCAGAGCCAGGCAGATTTCTGAGAGTTTCTCTGTAGTTTTGGTGCCTATCCTAGATCTTGCTCTGTAGACCAGGCTGGCCTCTAACTCAGAGTTCTGCCTGCCTCTGCCTCCTGAGTACTGGGATTAAAGGTGTGTGTCACCACCACCCGGCCTCTGTTCATTTTTCTACTGAGAGTGAATTATCACAAAGTTTCACCATTTTACATACTAATGCTATTATTTGTGTCCCTTGTATCCTTGTGAGTTTTTGCAACATGTTTAAAAGTAGAATATAGTCATCAAGTTGAACATCTTTAACTTTATTAGTTTCTAATTACTTCCCCCAAACTGTTATACCAACTTATATTCCCAGCAGCAATGTCAGGATTTTTCCATATTTTGGTAACACTCATGTTTTACATTATTTTAAATAATCTTACAGTATGATGAAAAGTTTCTATTTCACCTACCATTTTATAAGTAATGATGAGTATGGTCATATTGAGCTTTGACACAATGGCTCTGAAGCTTTTCTGGAGCAGCAGATCTGAAACGGGGGCTAGAGAATCTGGATTTTTAACAACAGATACTACAACTGCTCTTTAGAGGATAATTGCCTGGAATTAAGTGTTCAAAGGACTTTTCATGCTGAGAACACTTAAAACAAGGGCTCTTCATCATAAATATGATATACTGATCCCCCAGTAGTTACATGTTCTCATAAGGTTTTTCTTAGTTGTAAGTATCTATTAATTTTGTTTTTGCAGACTTATGACTCTAGTCTTCTGATGTTCCAGGTAGTCAAATACCTCAGTCTCTTCATTTGTAATCCCAAATCCCAGCACTTTGTTTCACAAGATTAAATAAGAAAGATAGAGGCAAAGGAATGAGGACTCTATTTTCCATGTTTGTGGTCTTAATTTTCAGTTTCCTAACTACTATGAAAATCAGGGGTGTTACAGAGGTGTATGATTTCCTTTTGTGGGGTACCTACATAAACTAAAAGGAAATTGGTTTTCCATTCTCTGTCCTAGAAAACATCAAGCAACCAGGAGGGCAAACACTTACTATATTATTTTTGACTACTGTAAGAATTTGGCCTTTTATTTATAAACCTACTGAACTAGGTATGAAACGAAAATGATTTAATCCCTCTGCTCTGCTATAAGTAATGTGATCTAAGTACACTTGGAAGATGTTGAGTTACTAGGGTCAGGGAAGGGAAAGTGAACCAAGCAAACCAGCAAAACCCTAGTGTGGTGGTTTGAATGAGAAGGCCCAGAGACTCACAGACTTCAGTGCTTGGTCCCAGCTGGTGGAACTGTCTGGGAAGGATCAGGAGGTGTGGCCTTGTTGGAGGAGGTGTGTCACCATGTGCAGGCTCTGAGGTTTCAAAACACTCATTCCATTCCCAAGATGCCTTCTCTCTTTCTCTGTCTTATAGTTGTGGATCAATGTGTGAGCTTTCACCTGCTTCTCTGCTGTCATCATGGATTCTAACCCTATCTAAAATTCAAAACAAACTTTCAATTTACTCTATCCACAGTTATGTGTGGAGAAATTGTAGCAATAAGAATCTCAAGGTGAATGCTGAATAATTCATTTTCCAAGATAGGACTATAATGTGATTCTAAGTGGATTCTCTGTATAATACTATGAAAGTTATGTATCTAAAAGTATGGGTAAATTTTAATAAAAAAGAAAAAAAATCAAAGAGATTGTCAAGACATTCCCTGTATTAAGGAAAGCTTACATTTAGGAATGTGGTTTCAAATATAATTTGGGTTTTTATGTTAATTTTATTTATTTATCTCCTTAATTCTTAAAATTTGGATTCATAAGTTAATAGTAATAAATTAGAAGAAAACTATAGGAAAGAAACAAACAACATGGAATTTCTTAGGACTAAATAAAAATATCACAGTTAATTAGAATGTCTTAACTAAGTTACCCCAAGGTTATTTCACAAAATAAACCTATCTTCTAACCACAAGCATTTTAAAGCCATGGTGTATTTTAATTAGATGCTCGAAAGCATGGTCTTAGTTTTAGTCAAGTCTGGGTTAGTACGCTGACCTTGGTTAGCATTCGGCATTCATTATAGAATGCTTCTTATAGAAGCGGAGAAAAGGAACTTTTTCAAATGGTCCAATGCTTTACACACACCTCTTTAAAGACATATTATAGTATATATCCTGGACAGGGGCAAGAAACACTTGAGTAGGGTACTTTAACTTACTGTTAGAAGTGTGTAATCTCTCTTAGGAGTGTCACTTTTTTTTTTTTTTTTAAGATTTATTTATTTATTATGTATACAGTATGTATGACTGCAGGTAGAAGAGGGCACAAGATCTCATTACAGATGGTTGGGAGCCACCATGTGGTTGCTGGGAATTGAACTCAGGACCTCTGGAAGAGCAGTCATGCTCTTAACCTCTGAGTCACCTCTCCAGCCCCTGGGTGTCATTCTAATATGAGTCTGGTTCTAGAAAGCATGTATCCTATATACTAGTGTTCCAGACTACTTTTTAGTCTATCCATCATATTAGCAGTTAAGGAGAATAAGTTAATTACTCACACTCAATAATTATGAAACACACTTGAAAGTTTCAAAATTAAATGACATCATTCATTCATCTAGAATTAAGTATTTAGTACATGATAGGTATTATTTATATTTTAGTAACATGGAACTAGAAAATAAAATTTATCCACATGATGAAGATAAATGCTGTAAGCAAAAAAATGTTGGGAAGCGTATTTAAAACAAAGTGATCAAAGGCTTCCCACAAAGCAAAAAGGCAAATGCTTTGCAAAATGGCTGACCTACAGGAGAAATTCCTACAAGGCATCATTATTCTTGTTATATTTTGCTTACTACTGACTGGGTATTGTAATAGCACCAGGAGCAATGATAGCAGGTAGTACATATTACTAAAAGACAAAAATAGAGGCTTTCCCCCCATTTTCTGTCCTCATATAGATAATTATGATTTCTCCAACCCTATGAAGAATTACTCTTGGAGCTGGGTGGTGGTGGCACATGCCTTTTTTCCCCAGCACTCAGGAGTTCCAGGCCAGTCTGGTCTAAAGAGTGAGTTCCATGACAGGCTCCAAAGCTACACAGAGAAACCTTATCTCAAAACAAACAAACAAACAAACAAACAAACAAACAAACAAACAACCCAAAAAGAAGCCAGGCAGTGGTGGCGCACACCTTTAATCCCAGCACTCGGGAGGCAGAGGCAGGATGATCTCTGTGAGTTCGAGGCCAGCCTGGGCTACAGAGTAAGTTCCAGGACAGCCAGGATTGTTTCATAGAGAAACCCTGTCTCGAAAAACCAAATAGATGGCTCAGTGGTTAAGAGCACTGACTGCTCTTCCAGATGTCCTGAGTTCGATTCCCAGGAACCACACGGTGGCTCACAAACCACCTGTCGTGAGAGCTGGCGCCCTCTTCTGGCCTGCAAGGACACATGCAGACAGAACACTGTATACATAATTAATAAATAAAATCTTTAAAAAAAAAAAAAAGAAAAAAGAAAAAGAAAAACCAACCAACCAAACAAACAAAAAACCCAAAAAGACTGGACTCTTGGAAGAACTTTGACCACAAAGAATCCAACACACTCCAATGTCAGGCACTGTAATGTAAATAGAGAACACTTAAGACAAATATTTTTGCTGAGGATATAAAGCATGGTGGGGGCTGAGAAGACTTGAGAGCTCTTATTACTTCTGAAAGAGAACTCTGCTGACATGTGGAAAAATGGGTTTAATGTACTACATTTAATTTATTTAAATTTATTTTTATTTTATATTTTGGTTGTGAGCCTAGCCTTTAACAGCTGAGCCATCTCCCCAGCCCTATTTTTATTTTATATGCATTGGTATTTTGCCTTCATGTATGTCTATGAAAGGTTGACGGATCTCCTAGAACTGGAGTTACAGGTAGTTGTGAGCTGCCATGTGGTGCTGGGTATGAAGCCAGGTCCTCTGGAAGAGCAGCCAGTTCTCTTAAGTGCTGAGCCATATCTCTAGCCCAAGTGTACTACATTTTCACCAGAAGCCAAAGACCAATATTTTTTTTCTCCAGTGAACTCTTCCATATTTGAAACAGAAAAACCAATTCAAGAATTTTGATACAACAAAGAAAAATAATTAGACATAAACTGAAAGGGATTAAAGTACTATTCATTAATACTATAATTAAGTAGGCATAAAGTGTTAAGGCCTCTACATAAAATGACTATATTTACAGGCCTGGAGAGTTAAGAGCACTGGCTGCTCTTGCAGAGGACCAGGATTTGGTTTCCAGTACTCACATGTTGGCTTATAACCCTGTTAACTCCAGTTCCAGGGAATTCAACATCTTCTAGAATCTGTGGGCACTGTATACCAAGGTGCCTTTACATCTATACAAGCAAAACACTCATACACATAAAATAAAAACACAACCACCATATTTAGTTTGTAAACAGTGAGAGCTGCCAAAAGACCAGTGTAAATACAGGCAGTAAGAACACTGAAAAGCAAACAATTTTAACTATCACCCAAGAGCAGCCAAACTTTTAAAAAGTTAATACTTAGGAACAGTTTTAAGAAAATCTGTATGGAATCTACAGAGCAAACTACAAAGGTGTATTGAGAAAAATTATGGAAGATTCATCTAACAGTGACACCCCAATCTCACAGAGGAGGATTCTGATAAAGTCATTGCAATCCTAATAAAAATATCAATGGAACAATTTTCTAAAAGTAGAAATTGTCAAAGTAACTCTAAAACTTTTATAGAAATGGCAAAACCAATTTGAATTGTTTATAGATCTGTTACCCAGACTTCATACGAAGTGACAGCAAATGAGATGATGGGGTGTCATCACTGATGGAAGGGAAGACAGTATAGAAAAAGACCTGTACATTATAATTTTTGATAGGCTACACAATTCTCAAAGAATGGCGCTGGAACAGCTACACACCCATGCAGGCGGTAAATATCAACTGAAGCCAAAAACAAATTCAAAATCAAAATGATTCAAAGATCAAAAAGAAAAGGCTAAACTATACAAATTTTAGAAGGAAATATGTTAAAATTTCGATGAGAAGGTTGAAATACTAGGAAAGGTGAGGTTAAGATGTTGGAAAGGCTGGGCAGTTGTAGCTTATGCCTTTAATCCTTGCACTCAGGAGGCAGGAGACAAAGATCCACATCCAGCCTTGTCTACAGAAAAACCCTGCCTCAAAACAAACAAACAAACAAACAAACAAACAACCCCCTGCCTCCAAAACTCAAACAAAACAAAAATCAACCAAACAAAAAGATGCTGGCAAACGCTTCCTTTAAAATATTTACAGAATGGCATAAAAATGGTCTAAAAAAGAGCAGTTGTGTGCATCTGGAAACTGACTAAAGGAAAATAATACATGAAGAAGTACTTGTTACTAGAACTCTGAACTTCAGTAAATAACTACCAAAGTCCTATTATTCTTGCTTGAGACTGCTACCATGATCCCATCTCAATTGTCTGAATAGTAATGCTACCAAAATGAGGCTGCCTGCGTCTAAATGAAGCCCGGGGTAGGGTTAGATGCGCCTCCCAGAAGGTTAAGTCCAGGATCAAGTAACTGAAAAAGCCCCTTGGACTGCCCTAGACAGTTCCTTCAATTGTACAAGCCCTCTCTAACAATAGGGGAAAAAAAAAGATGATGGCTTGGAAATAAAACCCAGCAGGAGATTACTCTAAAGATACACATACACACTAAGGAAACAACATTTTCCAAAAGTGACCTTTGGGATACCACAAACCACTTAAAAGCTCATGCATATGGACTACATCTCAAGCAGATGGCTATAAAAAGAAGATTATAGAATAGATCATGTGCGGTAAATATGATGTTATATAAGCAGAGATGCTAATCATCTATGCCATTCAAAAAAGGATGCAACCCTTCAGGGAACTGCTCCATTTCCCTTTTGTAACTAAAAGCCCTTGTAAGCACAGGAGCTCTTGAACCATGTGCTTTCTGGAGCCCATTGCTCTGGAGTGTACTTTGCTTTTATTCTCACTAAATCAATGGCCTTCACTACTGCTTTTCTATGTTTTGCTCAATTCTTCAAGGTACAAATGTAGTGGTATTTGCTCCACTCATGACCTTGGGACATAGGGCCCAAAGGAGGAGGTGCTTCCTGCCATAGTACATGAGTGACCTCTTATAAGAAGTTAGAAGAGGGTCTCATGACCTCTTCTCCCTGCTTTTGCCTGTGAGGTGGATTTGCTCCTGGTCAGATCAGAGGATCAGAGGATGACTTCTGTTGTCTACTCCGTTCTAGAATTGTAAGTGTATTTCCTCAATTTATATCTTCTTTTTGTTGTTGTTGTTGTTTTTGAAACATGGTTTTTCTGTGTAGTTTTGGTACCTATCCTGGATCTCACTCTGTAGACTAGGCTGGCCTCAAACTCACAGAGATCTGCCTGGCTCTGCCTCCCGTGTGCTGGAATTAAAGGCATGCACCAACACCGCCTGGCTCTCAATTTATAACTTAATAAATTCTGTTACCCATTTAATAAACTCACGTGTATTGATCGTAATATACAAAGAATTGAACATTTGTATCATGAAAGGTTCCCAAGACCCTTTTTAGTAATATAAACAAGGGAAAACTTGAGTACAAGTCAGATAACAAAAATGAATTAATTAATAAACAGTATCTTTTTTATAGTCTAGGTTGGTCTTGAACTCAAAATCCTGCTTCAGCTTCTGAGTCCTAGATTTAGAAATTAAAACAAAAATAATTTATTTTTATTTTATTTGCATTGGTGTTTTGCTTATATGTATGTCTGTGTGAGTGTGTCAGATCATGGAGTTACAGACAGTTGTGAGCTGACATGTGGGTGCTGGGACTTGAACCCAGGTCCTGGAAGAGCAGTCAGTGCTCTTAACCACTGAGCCATATCTCCAGCCCCCTGGTTTAGAAAATTTTAATAGAAAAACCAAAGTAGGGAGAAAGACAATCAGAGAAAAAAGAACAGTCTTTAAGACCAGAATAACATCAGTAATTTCAATATTATGCATAATCGGAATTTTAAAGAGGGGTAAAAATCCAAGGAACAGAAAAATATGTGAAGAGATAATGCCTGAAAACTCTCCAAATTTAACTCATCTACTGAAGATGAATTCAGTAAACCCTGAGTAAGATGACACAAACTAATAAATAGCTACATACAGAACAGTCAAATAGCTGAGAGCCAGAGTTTGTGGTAAGCTAATGAGAAACAGAATGAAAACAAAGAAATTTTGATAGCAAATAAGAGAAAAAGAACTCATCACATTGAGGAAAACAATGATGGATTAACTGATAACTTCCCATCTAATCAATAAAGACTGGAAGGCAATAAAATATCATATTAATAGCCATAAAAGTATTAAATAATAATTCTATATCCAGCAAAGTTATCTTTTAAAAAGGAAAGCAAAAAAGAAGATATTATACCAAAGAACTTACGTATCAATATCCCATACAGAAACCTATTATTCTGTAATTTCAAATATAAAATGTTATTAGGGGTTGGGGATTTAGCTCAGTGGTAGAGCGCTCGCCTAGCAAGCGCAAGGCCCTGGGTTCGATCTCCAGCTCAAAAAAAAAATGTATTATTTAAAAATAATTAACATTTTTCATCACTGGAACAAAATTCTTTAATTCCCTACTGGATTAATGAATAGCCCAACTAGTTTTTCTACTTCCATCCAGTTCCCTTTATCTATAGAGTACATGCTTTCAAATACACACACACACACACACACACACACACACACACACACACACTTTTTTGAGGGGTTGAGGGGTTGGTTTTTTGAGAGAGGGTCTTTCTATGTAGAATGGCTGTCCTGGGATTTTCTATGTAGACCAGGTTGTCTTTGAACTGAGATCCTCCTGGCTCTGACTGCTGGGATTAAAGGTGTATGCCTCCATGCCTGACTCAGCAATGCTGTTTTTGAAATGTCTGAGCACTCTCTTCTGTTAAAAGCCTTCTACTGGGCTCTCAGTGCACTTCGGATGCATGCCTCCTTCCTATCATAGCTAGGTAGACCAGACATAAACTACTCCCTACACCATTTCCTACTCTGTTAGCATTTCCCTCCCTCCTATGAGTTTTAACTCACTGGAATCCTTATATTTTTTCAAATATTCAAAACTCATTCTTCATTTTGAATTTGTGTGTTCCCTTTGTCTACTATGTACTGTTGGTAGGCCATTACACAACACTGATTTATTTTATTTGGTATTATTTTGTGTATGTGTACATACATGCCACAGCATGCTTATGGAGGTGAGAGGGTGAATTTGTGGAGTTCTTTCTCTTTTTATTTGGGCTCTGGGGAGGGAACTCAGTTGTCAGGCTACTGCAAGTGCTTTATCCACTGAGCCATCATGTCAGACCTTGATTGACTGCTCAGGTCTGCTCATCTATCATGTCCTCAAAGAGGTCTTTCCTGGCTGGGCGGTGGTGGCGCATGCCTTTAATGCCAGCACTTGGGAGGCAGAGCCAGGCAGATCTCTGAGTTTGAGGCCAACCTGGGCTACAGAGCAAGATCCAGGACAGGCTCCAAAACTATACAGAGAAACCCTGTCACGAAAAAACAAAACAAAACAAAACAAAACAAAAATTAAGAGGTCTTTCCTGATCACACACTCTGGCCACCATCATTTGCCTCAATGTGCCCTTTTCAAATTTTATGATGGCATTTATCAACATCTGATATTGCAAGCTCATTTGTTTTCTTGTTTAACAGAAAATCTTTTGTTCTTCTTTAGTATTTAATTATTATTACTCATCTTCCTATTTTCTCCATAATGAGAAAACATGAATAATCCTCCAAAATATGTATGTCTTATGTATACCTCAATTTAAGAGTATCAGTTATTTTACCTGTAAAAGGGAAGCAACAAGATTACCCATTTCAGAGAACTATTCTAAGACAATGACAAGAAGTAGAGGGGTAAAAGAACAAAGGAAAAAAGGAAGCCCATTAATGAAAACAGGAAGTGAAAGACACAGGCAAAAACACCCCTACAAAGCCATCCTTCAGTCACTAAATTAGAAATGTACAGAACTTATGGAATATCCCCCTATGAACAACTGCTATTCATTTATCTTTTGAGAGACTCCTGCGCTAACAATATAGAACACACTAGTAAGATATCATATACTTATTTCAACACCAGAAACCTCAAACTGACCAACCAAACCCCACAGAATTTGGATAGGAGGTTCTGAAATGGCAAGGAAAGGGAATTAGCTATCTTGACAATTCAGAATTTAACAGTGCAAGGCTGTTAGATGCTCGTGAGCATAGAGTATAGCCTATGCTTCTGTGAAAGTCATTCCAGCAGCTGCATGTGTGTCTGTGTATAAATGAGTGTTGAGTGTGTGTGTATGACAGAGAGACAGAGAAAAAGAGAAAAAGAGAGAGAGAAAGAGAGAGAGAGAGAGAGAGAGAGAGAGAGAGAGAGAGAGAGAGAGAAAGTGTCCCACAGGCAACCTAGGCTGGTTTTCAAACTTGCAGTCACCTTGCCTTCACTCCTATGACTGCTGGGATGGCAAGGCAGGCAAAGATGGCCTGGTTCTCCCTATACATTTAACACATCTATGGAGGGCTGGAGAGATGGCTCAGCAGTTATGAGCTCTTGAAGAGGACCTGAGTTTGGTTCCTAGTACCCATGTCAGGAGGCTCACAATTCCCTGCAACTCCAGCTCTAGGAAATTTAACAGCCTGTTCTGGTCTGCAGGTAACTCCACACATGTGCAGATACTCACACATAGAATCTTTACAAGACCTAAGAAACTACCAATTTAAAAATATTGTATTAAAAAACTTAAAAGCAGCAACCTAAAGATGAAAAACAAACAAACAAAAATCTCACAAAAACAAACTCACCAAGGAAATGAAAAGCTTTTATTAAAGTAAATTCTTGTAAGTATAGCCTAAATTTACAGTCTTTGTAGCTGAATTCCAAAACGTTAGCCACCAAAACAATGACAAAAGTTATCTAATAAATCAATCCATCAAACATTTAAAAATGTTTTCTTTAAATAATTACTTACATAGTAATAAGAATTTAAAAAATTACTCAATTTTAAGTTATCTTTCAGTAAAGATTGGTAAGATTCAAAACCACAATTGCTCCCAATTGTGATTTTTAGGCCTGATGAGATACATACAAGAAAACATTGACAGTTGATGATGAATGTACCCAGAGGTTATAAATATAAAATTTTATTCACAGAACTTAGTGGTATTTAAAATCAATATTTATTTAAGAATGGCAGGATGTTAGGTATTGCACTTACCAAAATGCAGTCCACTTTAGATTGTACAGTTTTACTAAAAGAAAAAGAAGGTTAGCGTTAATAAATAATAGAGCATTATTAAATATAAGAACTATACTTAAACAGAGACAATAAGTATACATACTAAGGAAAAACTGAAGCATCTTATTAAGTACTGAATTTTGTTACAATGCCCACTTTAGTACAAATGAAAGAAAATCCTACAAAACATTTGGATACTTTACACAGTCCTAAATTACCTTTCACAAAAAGTCTAAGATCAAGTAGATGCAATAAAACCTAGTTATGGGGAAGAGAAGATAGCTCAATGGTTATGAGTACTTTTGTTTTGGTTTTTGAAACAGGGTTTCTCCATGTACCTGGCCTGGAACTCCCTCTGTAGACCAGACCTGCCTCTGCCTCTGGAATGCTAGGATGAAAGGCATGTGCCACCACCACCTGGCTTGATTATGAGCACTTGCTACTCTTGCAGAGGACCCAGTTTCCATTCCCAGCACCCATATGATGGCTCATAACCACTTTAAACTCTAGTTCTGAGCACGCTTGTGGTGCACATACATACACAAATACAGGCAAACACTCACACCATAAAAAAACAAAACAAAACAAAACAAAAAACCTTTAAAAAATCCAACTATTTGATATAGGTGAAAATCAGTATTAAAAATCTCATTTTAGTTAATATAAACAGCATCAAAATTGTGTACCTGTATCCATATTTCAATTCTGTAAAACAATGAGAGCAAAACCACCAAGGTATGATGGGATTAGGTTTAGCTGTGAAGTTCAGAATGGCTGAAAGAATAAGAACAAGTGCTTCTAGGTAGGTAGGATTGAAATGCTCTTTAATAACCCTACAAAAGATTTTTTTTTTTGACACATGGTTTCTCTGTGTGGCCCTGGCAGTCCTAGAACTTGCTCTAAAGACCAGGCTGTCCTCAAACTCAGACATCCACCTGCCTTTGTCTCCCAAGTGCTGGGATTAAAGGCGTGTGCCACCATCACCCAGCTACAAAAGATTTTTTGTAGTTTTTTTTTTTTTTTGTTGTTGTTGTTTTGTTTGTGAAGGGTTTTTTTCTGTGTAGTTTTGGTGCCTGTCCTGGATCTCGCTCTGTAGACCAGGCTGGCCTTGAACTCACAGAGATCTGCATAGCTCTGCCTCCCGAGTGCTGGGATTAAAGGCATGCACCACTGCAGCCCGGCCTTCTAGGCTGATCTTTATCCCCACTTGTCCTCCTGTACTCTTCTTAGTATTTTATTTATTTATTTATTTAAATTTTCCGGAGCTGAGGAACGAACCCAGGGCCCTGTGCTTGCTAGACAAGCATTCTACCACTGAGCTAAATCCCCAACCCTTCTTCGTAGTTTTAATGGGATATAGGCTCTCTTGTAGATAAACTTTTTCCACATAATTAATAGTATTTTGACCATTTTCAGTATTTATATTTCTTTCCTAGTTATTCTAGTTATAACCTCTAGTACAATGATGAAGAACAATAGTGACAGCAGGTATCTTTCATTCCCACACTAAAGAGCTTTCTTCTCAATTTTTTGAAATTAAGAATAATCCTGGGTTATGGAGTAACCAACCACTTTTAAAATTGGATTTAAGACCCACTCTATGATATAGATCCCATACAAGACACTAATAAAGAGGTTAAGAACATGAGACTATATAGGTCACGAGCCTAGTATCAGCTCTTAGCTACTGCTCTGACCTCTTGGACTTTTTAATAAACTCCATACAGAACAATGTTTTAGTGTCCCTCTAGAACATCAGTCTGAGACCTTTCACTAGCTATATATATATTACTTACATGAACCAGTTATTTCGAGACATACTATCCTCCAGAGTTTTTCATAAAGATTTAAACAAGACAACATATAAAAGGTATATTAAATATGTAATAGATTCTTAATAAATGTCATGTGATATGATTTAATGTAAGAAGTAGGTTGAGATTGAGTATTTCATTGAATGTTTGATAAAATAAATTTTAATTTGTAGCCCAAATTCTAATTGGTCTTAATAATAAAAACCCAGAGTCAGATATCAGGGTGAAAACTGAAAGACCAGAGAAGCAGAGCAGCCACTGTGAAACCTCTTACCTCTGTCATTTCTAGAATTTTGGAAGTTGCTTAAAATGCACTTTCTATTTAATCAGGTAATATTTTATCCTTCCTGGACTTTGATAACTAAATAGTTATAATTATAGTTTTCCTTAGTTATAATGGGAAGTAAATTAGATACAAAACTTTAGACTCACTAAGATAGATAATTTTCTCCAATTTTGCCAAATGCAAATGGATTAAATAGTGTTACTGTAATTCTTAACTGTTTTTGTTGTATACAATCTTACTATGTTAAAGTTAAAAAACTTTTTTTTTTAATTAGACAAAAGGGGGAAATGTAGTGGAATAATCCTTTTGTATACTGTCAAGATTTGTCATTCAAATTGGTTTAATAAAACACTGATTGGCCTGTAGCCAGACAGGAAGTACAGACAGGGTGGTCAAACTAAAAATGCCCGGAAAAGCCGGGCGGTGGTGGCGCACACCTTTAATCCCAGCACTCAGGAGACAGAGCCAGGCAGATCTCTGTGAGTTCGAGGCCGGCCTGGGCTACAGAGTGAGTTCCAGGAACAGGCACCAAAACTACATGGAGAAATCCTGTATTAAAAAAAAAAAAAAAGTTGGGAAGAGGAAGGATGGAGTTAGGAGTCACCAGCCAGAGGAAGGAAGATGAGAATGCTGTACTGAGATAAGGCACCAAGCCGCGTGGCTAAACATAGATGAGAATTATGAGCCGGGCGCGGGGTGGGGGGGGTGGTGGTGAGGGGGGGGGGGGCGCACACCTGTAATCCCAGCACTCGGGAGGCAGAGGCAGGTGGATCTCTGTGAGTTCGAGGTCAGCCTGGTCTACAAAGCGAGTTCCAGGAAAGGAGCAAAGCTACAGAGAAACCCTGTCTTGAAAAAACCAAAAAAGGTTAATTTAAGTGTAAGAGCTAGTTAGTAGTAAGCCTGAGCTAATGGCTGATCATTTATAATTAATATAAGCTTCTGAGTGATTGTTTGGAAGCTTGCTGCAGGACAGGGTGGGACAGAGAAAAGCCTCCAGTTACATTCATTGAATAAAAGAAAACACCATGTGAAACTAAACCTAGTCTAATCTTTTCATTTCCAGATAGTGAAGAGGACTGAAAACAACAGAAAGGGCTGGTGAGATAGCTATGATGATCCGAGTATGATCCTGGCAAATAATAGCCAAAGGAAAAATGGATTCTGGAAACTTGTCCTCTGACACACATGCTATGATGTGTGTGTCCTCACACACATCATAAATAATACAATAAATTAATTTGAAAACAAAAATGACTTATGCAAGGTCACATTTATTTTCATTTGCTACTGTTGTATCTGGTAATCATGCTTTGATTTGGATTTTAGTCAAGAACATTTTGTGCCCTATTCTCATGATTTTGGAACTTCTTTTTCCTTAAATTCATTATGTACTCCAGCAAATGAGCTGGAAGACAGGTCTGGTCTGGCTATACCCCAAGGCACTGACTCTTTGCTGAGCTTCAACACCCTTTAATGCTGATCCTGCAGAACTAACTGCAGGTTCCAAACACAGGCAAATTTACTGTGTACCAGAATATGTAACATTCACCATAAAAATCATGGAAGAACCATAAGGTAAAAACATAAAAACAATGTAAAAATTTTGAGATTTTTGAGGTTTCAACATCTTTTAAATTTCTAAAAGGCTTCTTGTACTTTTCATTACTGCTTAAATTTTATAATGTATGTAACATCTGAAAACAAACTAAAACTTGTGTGGGATGTTAATGGCTAAGCCAGAAGGGAAAACTTGTTCCCCTACTACACAGTGAGGACAACAGTCATATAGGTACACAGATTAGTATCTTATGTTGAATTATAAGAAAGCTGGGTCAGAAATAAGGCTAATCTCTGAACTGAAACAAACCAACATGTACTTAAGACAAGTTATACCTTTGGTACTACCAACAAGTGATGTGCTATGTATAAGTCTTCTTAGCTGAAAAGCATCAAATACTATTGAGACTATAAGAGAAGGAAACAAGAATGGGAATGCTGTAGAAGACTGAGTTTTCTCTATAGTGGCACAATCAAGTAACAAAGCTTGATGTCCTGTTGATTATAGCCTATACCCACATATCATGTAAAGTAATACAAGAACTTTTTTTTTGTTTTTTTGTTTTGTTTTGTTTTTTTGAGACAAGGTTTCTCTGTGTAGTTTTGGTGCCTGTCCTGGATCTCGCTCTGTTCAACAGGATGGCTTTGAACTCACAGAGATCCACCTGGCTCTGCCTCCTGAGTGCTGGGATTAAAGGCATGCGCCACCACTGCCTGGCACAAGAACACTTCTGAATACTGTAGCCAAAATGGTTTTTAGGGATACTTATAGGAGAAGACTCTTTACTAGAACTTATTAAGGTGATCAAGTGAATATCCTGTCTACAAAACCAAAGTCATCAATTTCAACGTCCAACTGTTATCCACTTTAAATCCAAGAACCACAGTATTTTTCTCATAATCAAAGGTAAAATTAAGAAAATCATTTCGATAGTTAAAACTAGAATTCTCTCCTACAAAGATGAAAAGCTGGAACTAAAACGTGTTTCAATTCATAAAGTAGAATGCTATCTATGGAGATCAAAGAACTAGTCTCAAGTGTTCAAACCACGATTTGGAGAGGAAAGGACCAACAATCTGTGTTCAATCTGCAGCACCGCAAAAACAGAATTGTTAACAATGGAAATTTATTGGTGACATACATAGGGAGGGTCATACCTTGCATTCATTTTCTTCCCTGTGCCTACAGCATGATTCTATGAAGAAACACAATATCTGCTCCTTGGGATGCCTCACAGAAAATTGTTGGATAATAGTCATTTATTCACAGGCCAAAAGTTACACCCCACCCCTCTGTGTGTGTGTGTGTGTGTGTGTGTGTGAGATGGCGGGGGGTAGGGGAGAATGAGAAATTTCCCCAAGGTAAAGAGCCTTTGGAACAAAAGATAATGATTCATCTACAGAGATACACTATCTACATCATATCTATATTAAACTAAATGACTATGGAATATAGGGCAAATTATATTAAAAATTTACCTCAAATAATCACTTTACTTTCTTATACTCCTGAAAACCAGAAAAAAGAACTTTACGAAATCAACGGTAAATGAGAATCAAAACCTCCCGACTCTAAAGCTACCACTTGAGACTGGGCAAGCTAAAGAATGCTATGAGCATCACAGCAAACACATAGAAACACATCAAGGCAAACAGGTACTGTATAGAGACATCTAGGGCCGGAGAGATGGCTCAGCGGTTAAGAGCACTAGCTGCTCTTCCAAAGGTCCTGAGTTCAATTCCCAACAACCACATGGTGGCTCACAACTGAGATCTAGCACCCTCTTCTGGCCTGCAGACATACATGCAGACAGAACACTGTATACATAATAAATAAATAAATCTTTAAAAAAAATAAAGAAAAACATCTGAAACAATGCCTATTAGAGTGCCAATTAGGTCAACAGTTAGACAGACAGACATATACACATTTCCCCTAAGGAAGATTTTTCCTAAGACTTGCAGACAGTATATGTCAAAAATACACTCCAAAAGATGTTTGTGGTGATATACTGTGTACCCTAATAAATTTGTCTGAAGATCAGACAACAGAACAGTCCACTAGATTAAACATAGAGGCCAGGCAGTGGTGGCATACACCATTAATCCTAGCACCATCTGGACCTCTGTGAGTTCAAAGCCACCCTGGACTACATGAGATTGACCCAGTCTAGGAAAGAAACAGAGCCAGGTAGTGGTGGCTGGCATACACCTTTAATCCCAGCACTAGGAAAGTTGTGACAGGAAATGATATGGGTGGGCGGAAAAAGGTCTATAAGGCATGAGGAGACAAGAACTAAAGTCTTTCAGCTGAGGAAAGCTGAGGAATCCTAGAGGTAATAGGTGGTTTCTTCCTTTGTCCCTCTGATCTTTCAACATTCACTCCAATATCAGGCTCCAGGTTTTTTATAAAAAGACCATTTAGCAATTCATGTTATAGATGTTTAGAATCTAACTCTAGATGTATGGTGGTGTGAATAAATATGGTTCCCATAGGCCCACAGGGATTGGCACTATTAGGAGGTGTGGCCTTGTTGGAGTTTGTGTGGCTTTATTGGAGGAAGACTGTCACTAGGGGTGGACTTTGAGGTCTCAAATGCTCAAGCCAAGTCCAGTGTGGCATTCTCTTCCTGCTGTCCTCAGATCCAGATGTAGAACTCTCAGCTCCTTCTCTAGCACCATGTTTGCCTGCATGACACCATGCTTCCTGCCAATCAACTATGCTCAGGTGATTTCTGACAAAGGTGCATATGCAATTAAATGAAGGAAAGAGCTTTGTAAACAAATGGTCTTGTGAAAACTAGACATCTGCACATTATAGAGAGAACTTCATACTTGTTAGGAAGGCTACCACTAAAATACAAACCAAAACTAAAATATGAACAAGGGTGAAGAGATGTAGAAGATGGAACCCTGTGCAAAGCTGGTGGGGAAAACAAAATAGTGCAACAATGCAGGAAGCAATATGGGAACCCTCCAAACATAAAACACAAATGACCACATACTAACAGTCCCACTGCTAGAATATATATGTATATAGAATACACACACACACACACACACACACACAAACACACTATGGTGGTTTGAAGGAAAATGGCCCCCAAAGGGAGTAGCACTATTAAGAGGTGTGGCCTTGTTGGAGCAGGTCTGGCCTTGTAGGAGGAAGGGTGTCACTTTGGTCACTTTGCTGGTGGCCTTTGAGGTCTCATATATGCTCAAGCCACACCCAGTGTCTCAGATCACTTCCTATTTCCTACAAGATGTAGGACTCTCAGCACCATGTGTGCCTACACACCATCAGGTCTCACCATGATGATAGTGGACTGAACCTCTGAAACAGTAAGTCACCTCATTAAGTATTTTCCTTTATAATAGTTGCCATGGTCATGGTGTCTCTTCACAGCAATAAAAACCCTAAGAAAGACAAATCCCCATAGCAACTGACACAAGGAACTCAAACAGATACCTATATACCCATGTGTAGAGAGAGAATATTACTCATAAGAGAAACAGTAAAAGCAACCTTAATATTTATCAGTGGATAAATAAATGGACACAAAATATGATATATTCATAGAGTATTATTCAGCCTTAAAAAAGAAATTCTGATACATGCTACAAACATATGACCCAGACAGCAAGGTTAGTTTGAAACACAAACATACCAAAGACCAAAAACTTTATAATTCCACTTTCTACTTCTGAGGCACTAAGTGCAAGCAAAGTCAGAGGAAAAAATAACTGTGGGCACTAGGATTAGAAGGCAGTGGGACCAGAGTGTTTCTTGGTTTCTTTGAGATACAGACTTAGTTTGTAGCCCTGGCTGGTGTAAAACTCACTGTATAGACCAGGCTGGCCTTGAACTTACAAAGGCCTGTGCCACCATGCCCAGCTTTAACTATACTGTGTGTGTGTGTGTGTGTGTGTGTGTGTGTGTGTGTGTGTGTGTTGTTTTTCTGTAGATTGGGCTGGCTTCAACCTGACAGAAATTCACCTGCTTCTGCCTCCTGGGTGTGATTAAAGGCATGTATCACCCATGCCTGGATTAATTATACTCTTAAAAATGGCTAGGATGGTAAATTTTGTTCTATGTATCTCATTATAATTAGGACAGATTTTAAAATAAATTTCAAGCTTTATCTCATGCCTTATTTTACAAATTAACTCAAAACAGATCATAGACAAACCCAAAACAAAACTATAAAGCATTTGAGGGGGAAATACGAGAAAAATCAGATATAGAGCTAGGCAGTTTTTAGATTTGATGTCAAATCACTTTAAAAGGAAAAACTGATAAAAAACTGTTAAGAGGATTAAAAACAAACCAAACATGACCTCAGGTTTCTGGTTCAGCATACAAAAACTAAAAAGTCACCACTTAGTCCTCCAACAAAAAAGTCAAAAAACCAGCATCTCCTCTTAGATCTATCAGGGTGAAATCTCACAACAGATCCTAATCTCCTTGAACTTGAGTGACTAACAGAGACACCAAGACAAACCTCTGTGAGATCCAGAACCTCTGTAGGGAACTTGAACTATGACCGATGGATTGTCAGAGGTTCGGTAGATACAAATTGTAGCAGAGCCTCGTAATGGGAGGCCAGCCACACTTTCCGAGTTACCTTATGGAATTCAACCAAGTTTCCTGAGAAAAACCCCCTTGGAGGAGGAGGGGAAAGGACTATTTTGAAAGATGCCAAAGGACTGTTTGTTTCTTAACTAGTTGTACACTCAGAACAAAACAAAACAAAAAATAATTAACCCACTGGGACATTACCTGAGCTGAATGAACCTGACAAAAGAGACTAACTCTGGACTTCTCTAGACAGTCTGTTTCAATGAAGAGTGTGTGTGGCAGGAAAGGAGTAAGAACACTTACGAAATGTATAGTCCAGCAGGGTAGGCTCATACAAAGACTGAAACTGACTACAGGACACTACAATGCCTCTCCTCCCCAACATATACTACTGAAGTGCGAAAGCCCATTCACAGTAATTCCTTTTACCCAGTATAGAAATAAGAGTGGCAAAAATCTGGTTTTAAGACCAGGGCAAGCATCAGAATCAAGCTGTGACAGGACAAGGATGCTGGATCCGTTCTGAAGATCAGATGGCAATGATTAAGATGCTGAAGTGTGTCTTTATAAGGACAGATGGACAATGTAAGCAAGAGATGAAGACTGTAGGAGCTCAAGAAAGAAAGCTGGAGAGCAAAAGCATTACAACAGAAATCAAGTATTTCCATTTCAACAGGCTTACTGGTAGACCAAAGAAATCTGAAGAACGAACCTGAGCTCAGAGTATCTCAATAAAAATCCACCAAAGCTGAAAAACAGAAGGAAAAAAAAAAAACCCTGACAAAAAGTCAAAATATGAAGAACTGGGAGATAACTAAAAAACAAAAACAAAAACCTCGAACATTTCTTAAATCTAGAAGGGTGGGAAAGAGAGAAATAGGAAGTATCTTTGACAAAGAGATTCCTCCAAATTAATGTCGGATACCAAACCAGAGGTCCAGGAAGCCCGAGAACGCAAAGGGAGAACGATCTCACCGTCTCTAAGTGAACGGCAGACCCCGACTCTCCTCACTAACACAACACGACGTTCTCAGACTTCAGTGGTCAGACCAGGTGTCCTGACAGAAGTAGGGCAGAGGGAGGAAGACATAAGCAAAGTGGAGAATTATAGTCACCTACACGAGACATCACAGAATCAAGTTCAGAGTACAGGAGGAATACCTAAATCATTGAGAGGGAAAAAACCACTCTAACCTGCAACAATAAACTGGAAAAATAAACTAATAACTTTCAAAACTGAAGGTGGAATGTCTTCTCGTCTTACTACAACCTGAGGGAGTCTGTGGACAGCAGTTCTATTCTGCAAGAAGTGTCAAAGAAAGGGCTGCAGAGATGGCTCAGCAGTTAAGAATGTTTGCAGCATATTTGTAGAGGACCTGGGTTCTGTACCCAGCACCCACACCAGGCAACTCACAAATGTCTGTACTCCAGCTTTGGGGGTCTGACATACTTCTGGGGCCTCTGTAGGCACATATGATGAACACACACAAATAAAAATTAAAAAATGAGCCAGGTGCAGTAGATTATGCCTTTACTCCTAGCACTTGGGAAGCAGAGGTAGGTAAATCTCTGATTTCGAGGCCAGCCTGGTCTACAGAGTAACTTCCAGGACACCCAGGGTTACACAGAGAAACCTTGTCTTGAAAAACCAAAAATACAAACAAACAAACAAATAAATAAGAATGTTAAATAAATAGATATAAATTCAAGTCCACAGAAAGGAAGGAAGCAGAGATATATGATGGTTAAATTCCTCACTTTTAACAGATTCAACACATTGGCATATTCAAAATAATAATAATAATAAATTAAGTTGTGCATATGTTTATGTACATTTCTTGTCCCTGTTTGGATATACGTAAGTTGGGTAATAAAACAAGGGACTGACTACAAGCAAGAATTCATATGACTCTGCTATTTAAGGCACTCATGAGTATCTGTGCAGCAGTAGTTTTTTTGAAAGTAGGTCAGATTAGTTCTGTACATGCACTGAAGATTTGAGAGCAAATAGTAAGATGTTCAGAAGGGAAGAATGTATAATGAGCTAACAATAGAATCATAGGAAATGCTCAATTAAAATCCAAAAGGGAAGAAATAGAATGACAGATAAGAACAAAGGCAATGAAAAGTGAGAAATACGATCAGTATTAATCCATATGATCAATAATCACTGTAAATGCTGGTGGTCCAAACAAGACTAGTTTAAAAAAAATTATCAGAGCAAACAAACCCACAAACAAAACAAGATCCAAGCACTGTCAGAAAAAAAAAAGAAAAAAAAAAAAGAAACTTCCCCTTATTTCCTGAGGTCTCGGTTACCTGAAATGAACTACAGACTGAAAATGTTAAACAAAAACTTTCAGAAATAATTTGTAAGTTTCCTATTTTAGTATTATTCCTAATTGTGAATTGTTTGCAGTTTATGAATTAAACTTAATCACAGGTATGTATGTCTAGGATAACACAGTAAGTTTGGGAGTCAAGAGTTTCATCTATCTGGTGGATGTCTCATATCACATTTTCCAGGAATAAGAGAAGACTATAACAATGTGGGAGAGAGAAGATTTGGAAGCAGGCAAGACTATCAGAGATAGAGTAGTATTACATAATGATAAAGAGCTGAATTTTCCAAAAAGACGTATTACCCCATAAGGTGCATGAGTCAAACAATACAGTTAAACTCTGTAAGAAAAAACTAACAAGGAGAAAAACAACAACAACAAAACCCACCATTACAGTTGGAGAAGTCAATATCCCTCTATCAGAAATTGGCAGAACTAGCTGGCACAAAATCAGTTTAGGACACACTTGACACTAATACTATCAAATCACCTATAATGGATATCTGCAGGGTATTTAATCCAACAACTATCAAGGCACACAAAGAATATTCACCAAGACAAACTACATTCTGGGATATGGAGAGAATGTCTTAACAAATTTTCTCTCCTTTTACAATGGCATAAACTAGGAATAAAAATATAAAGATAGCTGGAAACCCCAAATATGTAGAGATAAAACAAAAGACTTGTAAACATATATGAGTTTTTTTTTTTTTTTTAAAGAGATCTTGGGGGCTGGAGAGATGGCTCAGCAGTTATGATCACTGGCTGCTCTTCCAGGAGTCCTGAGTTCAGTTCCCAGCAAAAACATGGTGGCTCACAACCATCTAAACAGGATCTGATGATCTTTTCTGGTGTGCAAATACATATGCAAAGCACTCATACATAAAATATAAATAAAAAAAAGAGATCTTGAGAGAAATTTTTTTTTTTTTGGTTTTTCGAGACAGGGTTTCTCTGTATAGCTTTGCGATTTTCCTGGGACTCACTCTGTAGCCCAGGCTGGCCTTGAACTCACAGAGATCCACCTGGCTCTGCCTCCCGAGTGCTGGGATTAAAGGTGTGCACCATCACCGCCCGGCGAGAGAATGCTTTTAAATTTATTTTTAAAAATTATTTTATGTATATGAGTGTTTTGACTGCATATATGTATATTTACCATGCCTGATCCCCACAGAGATCAGAAGAAGGCATTGGATCCTCTGAGACTGAAGTTACAGACAGCCCTGAGTTGCCATATGGGTGATGGGAATCAAACCCAGGTCCCCTGTAAGAGCAACAAATGTCCTTAACTGTTAATACAGCTCTACAACCCCAAGAGAAACCTTAAAATACTTTGGAGTTGAATAAAAACACAATCCACCAAAACTTGTGGGAAACAACAAAAACAATGCTTAAAAAGAAAAATTATTTCAGAGTATGTGTATTAGAAAAGACGCAAAATCAATAACCTAAGCTTTCACCTTAGGAAAGCAGGAAAATAAGGTGCTATTGGAGTGACTGTAAACTGTCCTGGACAGGCTCATTCATGTATTGTAACACCTGAACCCCCAGCTAGTGATGCTGTTCTGGGAGGCTATGGAACCTTTTGGGGCAGGGGCATACTAGAGGAAAGCCCTTGAGGGTACCCAACCCATTTTTTTTTTTTTTGTCTACTGCAAGGACAGGGTGACACGAGCCTTATACTTTTAAGGTGCCATTAATGCCACTACACTTTTCCCTGCCATGATGGACTACGATTTCTTAAAATGATGAGCCCGAGCACATTCTTCTTAAGGAGCTCCAAAAAGTGAGGTGTCAGAAGGCTCAGGGGAAAACTGAGGACCAGAATATACACAAATGCTGGTGGGCATGATGGTTCACCTGTTATTCTAGCCAAGTAAGCAGGAACCTGGGCATCACTGGGGTAAGCTGGCTAGCTATAGCAGACTAGGCACATAGACAAGGTCTCAATAAATATGGCAGAGTGATCGAGAATGACTCAGGACATCAACCTCAGGCCTCCACATGCATATGCGCACACTGATGGGAGCATCCACACAGGAGTCTGCACACATGCAAACTCGTATACAACATAAAACAGAAACAGAAAAAGGAGTGATAATATCACAGCAGTGAGAAAAGTAACACAAAGTAGTTACAAAATAAAGAAGTGAACACTGTGACCATTGAAAGGTCAGTAAAGAAAATCTCAGCCTGGCCGTGGTGGCGCACGCCTGTAATCCCAGCACTCGGGAGGCAGAGCCAGGCGGAGCTCTGTGAGTTCGAGGACAGCCTGGGCTACCAAGTGAGTTCCAGGAAAGGTGTCAAAGCTACACAGAGAAACCCTGTCTCGAAAAACCAAAAAAAAAGAGAAAATCTCTGCACAATTCTATGCCATCAAATTTGGTACCATACATAAAATTCCTTGTTCAACAAAATTCATCAAATTTAGGAAACAAAATCTGCATAGGCCTGGATCTGCTAAAAAAATGAAATAAATAATAGCCTTCCAAAGCATAAAGCAACAGGTCTAGGTATTTCACTAGTCAATTGAACCAGGCATGTGCACTGATCTTCAACAAAAGTACATAAGCAGTATCATGAAGTATTTAAATGAATATGGAGCAACGGGACAGCCACATGTAGAAAGAACTAAGTAGACATAAGCAATGCATCTTGATCAAATAACTACTTCAAAATGGATTACAGAAGTAAATATAAATGAAAAGTATTTTATAGATGCTAGCAAAGGAGAACATCTTTATGAGCTTGTGTGCTCATGTTGACTTATACTGAACGTGGTTTGTCTTTTCAGATGTAAAATCAAAGGCATAATATACAAAAGGAAGAACTGATGAGCTGACTTCTTTAAAACGAAAAACTTCTTTTCTATGAAAGACACTATGAAGATAATGAAAAGACAAAAGATAAACTAGGTGACAAAAATCTGTAGAAGATGCACCTGATAGAAACTATTATTAGAGAGGTAGAAATGCATTGTTAAGATTAGGTCTTAAATCTTTTTTTTTCCCCCAGAGCTGAGGACCGAACCCAGGGCCTAGCAAGCATAGCAAGCATTCTACCACTAAGCTAAATCTCCAACCCCTTAAATCTTTTATTTTGTCAAAAGCTATAGGCTTACAACTGAACAGTAAGAATACTAGAACCTGATTTCAAAAACAAAAAAAAAACCAAAAAAAAAAAAACAAAAAAAAAACCAAAAAAAAAAAAAAAAAAAACCAAAAAAAAAACTACATACAAATGCCAGTAAAGAGAATATATAGATGGTTAACAAACAGTGCATAGAAGTCCCACATATACATGTCATTGGAGAAATGCAGATTTAAACACAAAAAGATACTGCTATGCATTAGAACGTCCAAAATCCAGAAGGCTGGCAACATCAAATCTGTAATGACACAACAAGCTTTTACTGCTACTGAGAACATAAGCTGGGAGAGACTCTTCAAAGAAGAGTTTTTTACAAAATGAAGCATATTCTTAACATATGTTCTAGCAATTGTACTCCTTGGCATTTATCCAAAAGAGGTGAAAACATGAGTTTACACAAAACCCTACACACATGTGTTTATAACAGCTTGATTCATAATAGTCCAAAATTAAAAGCACTAAAATTGCCATTCTGCTGGTAAATGGATAAACCATGAGCAAATAACCCATCAATGGACTATATTATTCAGCACTAAAAAGAAATGAGGTATGTAAGCCACAAAAAGACATGGAGGAACATTACTAAATGCACATCAGTAAGTGAAGTAAGCCAATGTGAAGGCAGCACATATTAGATGATCATATCCACCAACAATCTGGAAAGTAACTGTATAAAAAGAGTAAAAAGATCAGTGGTTGCCAAAGCTTGTGAAGAACTATAGATATACAGGCAGGGTATAGAGAATGTTCAGGGTGGTGAGATTTTTCTTCATGATGTAATCATGGGTACATGTCCTCATGTATAATATATGATATCAAGATAGAAGTTCATGTGAATATGCATTGTGGGGGATAATGTGTTGAAGTAGCTTCAAAAATTTTAATAAATATCATTGGTATAGGATGTTGATAATAGAGGTGGCTATATATGCTGGTCAAAAGTGAGAATATAGGCAATCTATGTGCAGCATTGCGATGTTGTAGAATATTATTTTAAGATGTATTACATTTGTTTATGCTGTGGAACATTTGTCTAATGATGCAAAGATGTGTTGCAGTCTTTTACGTTGCATTTGTTCAACTCTGTGAAGCTGTGCTATTTTGCCTGTCTAAAAGAGGTGAATAGCGGGACTGGAGAGATGGCTCAGAGGTTAAGAGCAGTGGCCTGCTCGTCCAGAGGTACTGAGTTCAATTCCCAGTAACTACATGGTGGCTCACAACCACCTGTTGTTAAGTTGGGTCTAGTGCCCTCTTCTGGCCTGCCTGCATGCATGCAGGTATAACACTTGTATACATAATAAATAAATCTTAAAAAAAAAAAAAAAGAAATAGCAAGTCAGGAGGAAGGATAGGAGGGGCTGGTAGGCAGAGAAAATTACTAGAAGGAGAAATCTAGTAGGAAAATAAGAAAGAGAAGAAAACAAGAAGGATGCAAGGGGCCAGCCACCTGAGACGGAGTAAGAGTGAAAGTAAGATTACAGACCTAAGAAAAGGAAAAAGCCTACAGCCAAAAGGTAGACAGGATAATTAAAATAACAAAAGCTGGCTAGCAACAAGCCAAGCTAAGGCTGGGCATTTATAATTAAGAGTAAGCCTCTGAGTGTGATTTATTTGGGAGCTGGGTGGAAGCACCCCCCCAAAAAAATCCCCAACAACATTGCTACAAATCTAAATCTACCCTAGAAATACAATCTAAAAGTCAGTTTACAGAAGACAAGCTTCAAGATGAGAAAAACACTCCATACTAATAATTACATTATATTTAAACTAAGACTTAGAATATGTAAATGTATAAATATACAAACATATACTTAGAATATATATAAAACAGCAGTAAAAAGTAAATAAACCAATAAAAATACATGCAAAAGATAAGGAAATATATATACATAATGCATACATACATATATACAGTGAAGAGCACATGAAAAAGACATTATACAGTTATTAAGCCATTAGGTAAATGTACAATGAAGCACAAGACACAGCACTACACATACCTATGACAATACTAAAGAACTA
Source organism: Onychomys torridus (assembly GCF_903995425.1). Lineage (NCBI taxonomy): Eukaryota > Metazoa > Chordata > Mammalia > Rodentia > Cricetidae > Onychomys > Onychomys torridus. Next base: position 66,127,755 of record NC_050449.1, on the reverse strand, counting down.
AAGAATGTCAACCCCCATATACCAGCAAGGAACAAAAACATGGGAACACTCAGACACTGTTGGTGGAAATGTTTTGCAATCCCTTAAAAAAACAAAAGTGAACAGGAATCTTCATTCTTGGGCAGTTCTCCAAGATAAATGTAGAATGCGTTTACATAAAAACTTGTATATGAATGCCCACAGCAGCTAGCTTCTAGTTCAAACTAAAATCAATCAGGTATCCTTCAACAGGGAAATTGCTATACAAACTATGGTGCATTTAGGTCATGTTACAGTATTTAGCAATGAAGAGGAACAAATTATTGATAAAATGAACCAAGGCAAGTAACTAGAGAATTATGCCAAGTGAAAAGGGCCAGTCCCAAAAGATTACTATAAAATCTGACCTATGTTCTTGAAATGGCAGAATATTTAGAAAAGGAGAACAGAACACTGATCACCAAGAGTTAAGGAGGTAAAGGGTGAGGATGCAGTGGGTATGGCTGTAAGAAGCACCACCAGGAACTTGGAGATATGCAGACTGTCCTGACTCCACCAACTAACATCGTCTTGGTTCTAATATCTGACTGAAGCACTATATGTGACCACTGGAGCAAACTGGGCAAAGTATACATGGACGATTTCTCCACTTCTTAAAACCGCACATGAGTCAACAGTTCCTCAAAATAGAAAATTTAATTAAAAATTAAATATTAGCAAATGCAATAGTCATTTGTGTTCTGAAATATGCATTTATATCTTTCATCTGGGAATTTGTATCCTATGAACATTTTCCTGTATTTTTTATGAAGGTTTTTTTTTAGTTAATTAAGTTAGACTTGACTATGATAAAGGGTAAAAAGGAGGGTTATTTTACTTGTTTTTAACAGCCCATTCCCTATCCTACAACAAATTTCTATGTGTGCATAAGTCTTCTAGATTATTTAACTGCATGTAAACACCAAACTTTATAAATGCCGTAGTCCTTCATTTATATGTGGCACAGCTATTTCCTAAGCTCCTCTTTCTTTAGGTACATACTGGCTATACTTATCTACAAGAGGCTTAAATCAGACTGGTTTTCTGAAAAATACAATTTGGATTTAACTTGTAAGGAATCAAATCCATCTGGGTGTAGCTGTATATACTGTAAACTCATTACTTGGGAGGTTGAGCAAGGAGGGTCATGATTTCCAGGTCAATCTGGGCTACAAAGTAATACTCTATGCCCCAAATCCAAAAATATAAAGCAAATTTAAAAAAAAAATCACATTGGGGCCAAAAGAAAGCTTGCTAGATAAAGGACTTTACCACCAAATTTTGATGACCTGAATTAGATTCCCAGGACTCGTATGGTAGACAGAAAACAAGTCATAATTTTTTATTGTAGATTGAACTTTCTATATAGATTAACCCATGTAAAATTTATTTCTTCTAATTACTGCTATTCATTTATTTTTCCTTTCATTTTATAATATGGTAGAAACTTTTGAATATTTCTCATTTAAAAACATGTGTTAACCACAAGAACATGGCCCACAGAATCAACTGACTGGTACTCATGGGGACTTGCAGAGATCAGGGAGCCTGTAGGGGTTTGATCTAGGTCCTCTGCATATATTATGGCTGAGTAGCTTGGTGTTCTTGTGGGATTCTTTTTTTTTTTTTTTTAAACAGTTTCTTTCTTTTTTCCTAAGATTTATTTTTATTTTATGTGCAGTGGTGTTTTGCCTGTATATATGCTTGTGAAGGTGTCAGATGTCCTGAAATTGGAGCTACAGTTGTAAGCTGCCATGTGGGTGCTGGGACTTGAACCCAGGTCCTCTGAAAGAGCAGTCAGTGCTCTGCTGAGCCATCTCTCCAGTCCTTCCTGTGGGATTCTTAACATGGGGCAGGGGGAGAAAGGGGGGACTGTTGCTGACTCTTTTGCCGACTTATGGGACCTTTTCCTCCTACTGGGTTACCTCATCCCAGTTTTGATTGGATAGTTTGTGCCTGGTCTTACAGTAGCATATTATGTTCTGTTTGGTTGACGTCCCTGGGAGGCTTACTCTTTTCTGAGGGGAGATGGCGGGCTGGGGGAGGAAAAGAAGGGGGAACTGTGGTCAGGAGCTAATGTATGAGAGAATAATAAATGCTGAACTGTTTCTGTCTGTAGAAGACTTACAGAGCTGGACACTGGGGGTGTTATGCTGTCCACAGTTTAAACTTCCTTCAAAGTGCATTTCATCTGGCACGAAGTTAATTTATTAGCAGCTCAACTTGACATCTTTGAATGTTAGCTTCACATTTTGTTAAGAGTCAGTATAGAACAGCTATACTTGTAGAGTAAACCTAGTCCTATGCTATAGACTAGATTTCAACCAATGTTGTTGCTTGTTATATTTTACTCTTTTTTGGGGGGGTGGTTGGGTGCACCACCCAGCTCCCAAATAAATCATACACGAAGGCTTACTCTTAATTATGAATGCCTTAGCTTGGCTTAGTTTCTAGTCAGCTTTCCTTAACATATCCCGACTATCGTTTGCCTCTGGGCTTTTCCCATTCTCTTACTTCCATAAATCTTATATTCTTATTCCATGGCTTGCTGGTTGAGTAGTTGGGTGGCTGGCCCCTCATGTCCTCCCTTTCTCTGGCTCCTTGTCGATCTTCGATTCCTCCTCCCAGATTTTTTCTTCTATATATTTTCTCTGCATGTCAGCCCCACCTTTCCTTTCTGTTGTTAGCCAGTTCTTTCTTAGACCATCAGGTGTTTTAGACAGGCACAGTAACATAGCTTCACAGAGTTAAACAAATGCAACATAAACAAAAGTAACACCCCTTAAAATATGCTACTACAAACTAATGCCAACAGTGCTCAGCTAGGTCTACTAGATCTAGTTCGTTGACAATTTCTCAGTACCATGTGGCCTCTTTAACTACAGGTGTCATCAGCGGCTTTCTGCAACTGGCCCTGTACATGTGACATTCAGTACTCAGGCAGAGTTAGGGACACTTTAAAATGTTGTCTCACACTTCTCAAGCTCCCCACTTCTCTCCAGTAGCTGGACATAGAGTCCAGCTGCTTTAGCAGCTGTGCAGTCTAATAATGGTTTATTCCATCTTGCAAACCTCTGCATAAGAATAGTCTGGTCTCTGCTTAGCTGAACTACAGTATGGATTGTTAAGGAAAGCACACCTGTTAGACATCCCTCCTCTATGCTTTATTATTTAACAATAACTATAACTAATATGTAATGAGTTTTTATTCAGCTTTACAGCTGATTCTAGAGAGGGTAAGATCAATTTCCATTACTCCATTAATGCAGAACCTGAAAGTGAATATATATAAATTAATTTTAGGTATTTTGTAAGATAGTCTTTTTTATATATTCCATTAAGAAAATTGAGAAATGAAAAAATATAAAAAGATTAAACAAGAACATTTTCCGTAATGAATATCTGCTAACTTTGGTGCATTCTCTTCTATTCATACACAAATATTTGGTTATATACATGTGCACTAAGCTATTAGGACAGAGCCGGCAGTGGTGGCGCACACCTTTAATCCCAGCACTCTGGAGGCAGAGCCAAGCGGATCTCTGTGAGTTCGAGGCCAGCCTGGGCTACAGAGTGAGTTCCAGGAAAGGCGCAGAGCTACACAGGGAAACCCTGTCTTGAAAATCCCAAAAAAACAAAAACAAAAACAAACCCAAACCAAACAAACAAAAGAACATTAAGGAAGGATATACTATGTAACATAATTCTGACTAAACTAATGAACAAAAGTGTATACAAGTTAAAGAAAATAAAAATGTTATGGTGAAAGAAAATTCTTCAGTATTTTTAATTTTTAAAATTAATATGATTTTTATTATGGGAAAATACATTTTTACAAAAAGATGATACATTAAGATTATCAAACAAGAAACATGTGAAAGTAAAAACTGGCTAAAACATCCTTCTGTAACTGTGACAAATCACCATCAAATCATAAATATTTGCTAACGTACTACAGTGGCGACACAGAGATAAATAATGTATAGTTGTTACGGGGGGGGGGGGGGGGAGGGGGGCTCAGCAACTATCAGGGAAGACCTACATCACTTACAAACATAGTGCATGACAACTGCTACACTGCAAGCATGAGGTCAAACAGGCTGAAGAACACTGCAAAGCATGTTCTGTCTGTAGAAGGATACACAGTAAAACCTAATCTCCCAAAAAGAAAGAATGAACGAACCCCAAATATCCCTTTAACTTAGTTCCTCTGAGTCTTCATTCGGTTAGGACTTGGTAGCCTTATATATAGGGGACCACAGCAAGCAAGCAATCCATCTAACACAACCCTTTCCTCTTACAAATCTGCCTGTTGACTTGTATCTTCTCTTCAGCACATTATTCAATCATTTAACATAATTTTTATATCAGTCTCATTACTTCTTTAATAATTAAGCTTTGAAACAACCTGATTTCTTTCTTTCTTTTTTTTCCCCCCAGGGCTGAGGACCGAACCCAGGCCTTGCACTTGCTAGGCAAGCGCTCTACCACTGAGCTAAATCCCCAACCTCTAAACAACCTGATTTCTAAAAATAAGCAAACAACAAAACCAAGTGTCTATTTATCAGATTCTAAATGTAAGACAAGCAGATAAAATGTTTGGTGTTCACCTGCTGCACTCCATTGGCCTCAGTGCATTCCTGCCAACTGGACTCCTTCCATGAAGCCTCTGCACTTACAGTGAGGTTTCCACACCTGGGTGTTCCACATGTGGAATATACATGCCTGTATTCAACCAACCATGGATGTTTTAAAAAAATCTCTACAATGAACACACTGGCTTTTTTTGTCGTTATTTCCTAACCTAATACAGGTTAACAAGTATTTACACAGAATTCCCACTGCGTTAGAAATTAGACAATCAACTAAAGACACTTAAGTGTATAGAATGACATATGTAGGTTGAATGCAAATACTGTGTCATGATAAGAGAACCGAGCATCTGTCAGGGCCCTGGACTCAATCTCCCACAAACACAAGAAACACTGGTTCAGCATTCCTAGAAATGATCCCTTCACATATCACCACAGTCCCTTTAAACCACTATATGATTAATACTCTAATAAAACCCAGAAATAATAACATTCCTTATATCCAGATGGTATGTTAATATATGTTCTTTGAATTTTACTGGGGTTAAAAAAAATAGCAGCCAACAACTTGCCAAGCACTTACCATATGCCAGATTCTACAATAAGTGCTTTACATGAAATACCTCACTTAATTTGTAATATAACCCTACAAGGCACGCAATTAAAAAGAAAACAGCTTCAAAAGGTTAGGTTACTTGGGTGGGAAAATCTAGCAATTAACTCTAGAATATATTATAAGGCTTGCTGCTTCTTTGTAATTCTGAGTTTTCACTTCTAAAACTGTTTAAAAGTTGTTCTTAACAAAAATTTTCTACCTATCTTAATGAGAAAATTAATTTAGAGAAATGTAATTGTCTTACTGCTTCAAAACATGCTGAAGAAAAAAACCTGACAGTTGACATATAATATCCATGAATATGAATATATAAAGAGAGAATTGTTTAGAAATGATGTGCCCCACAGAAGAACCACATGAGCACGTAGATTAGTCACAATGAAATTCAAGGTAGTATTTTGACATTTTTCTTTTTTCTTTTAATTTTAAGAATAAAAAGCTTTGTAGCCTACCTAATGTACTAGAAGACTGATGCATGAGGATAAAGACTGTAAAGAAAAAGAACAGAGCCAAGTGAATCTTTGATACTCCAGAATTATAAATGGATAATAATCTTTTTACTTCTAATTGTTATGCAACTCAGGCAACACAACACTTTCCAACTGCTTAAAAAAAAACAAAACAAAACAACTCAGCATGTGGGCCAGTGAAATGGTTCAGTAGGGAAAGCTCTTGCTACCAAGGTCATTTCTGTCCTGCAACCCATATGACAGAAGAAAATAACTCCTGAAAGGTGTCTTCTGGAGCCCACATGTGTGCCACTGCACCGTTACAGGAATGCACACACAGACACAATAAATGTCATAAAAGTATTTTAACCAGTGTTCTAAAATCAGATGAAGGTAATGACTCCACAATTTTGTAACCACATTAAAAATCATTTCATTGTTTGCTCAAAAGTAAATCTAATGGTATATAAATTTTATCAATACTATTGTGTTAAAAAACAAAAATAGGTCACCAAGTGTTCAACAATCAATTGAAAAAAAGAAGATGAAATGAAGTGGTTCATACATAAAATGAGGTAAAAAATACGGCAAATTTTCCTTGACCTGTCTGTTTTCATAATTTTATTACTTGCAACTGGTGTAACTAAGGTTTTCAGACTCAGCAACAGCACATACATGAAATATGTTACAATTAGCTAGTTACCAAACAATAAAGTAGTGAGGTCTGTAAATGATATTCTTGTAGACAACATATGGTAAGGTCTTATTTTGAAATCTAGTCTAACAATCTTTTAAAAATTTTATTTTGGCTGGGTGGTGGTGGTACAGAGGCAGGTGGATCTCTGTGAGTTCGAGGCCAGCCTGGTCTCCAAAGTGAGTTCCAGGAAAGGCGCAAAGTTACACAGAGAAACCCTGTCTCAAAAAAAAATTATTTTGGGGGGCTGGAGAGATGGCTCAGAGGTTAAGAGCACTGGCAGCTCATCCAGAGATCCCGAGTTCAATTCCCAGCAACCACATGGTAGCTCACAACCATCTGTAATGAAATCTGGTGCCCCTTCTGGTGTGCAGTCATACATGCAGACAGAAGAACACTGTATACATAATAAACAAACAAATAAATAAAAAAATTAAATTATGTGTATAGGTATTTCACCTACATGTATGTCTGGTGCCCACAGAGGTCAGAAAAGGACTTCAGATCCCCTGGAACTGGAGTTACAGGCGGTTGTGAGCCACCATGTGGGTGCTGTGAACCAAACCTAGGCCCTCTTCAAGAGCAGCCAGTACTCTAACCACTGAACCATCTCTCCAGCCCTGCAATCTTTTAATTGCTCTGTTTAAAAGTTACCAACAAATTTGGACCAGTCAGTGGCATATTTCTAATTTTTTTTTTTACCATGTTGCCTTTGATTTCCATTTTTGTCTTTCACTATTTCTATCTTATCTATTTTTGTGATGTTGGGGTGAAAAATCAGGTCTTTATAAACTACTTAAGCACTGAGCTACATCTCCAGCACTCTTTTCTCATTGTTTCTGAATACGGGATGAGGCCCTACTTCTTTTGTGTGCATGTTCCTGTATGTAAAAGAGCATATGGAAGCCAGGGACAACCTCAGGTGGTGGTAGTTTTCAGGAAGTGCCAACCATTTTTCCCTTCAAATATGCTTGAGTATTTGTCTGCCTGTATTTATGCCTGTGCCCCACATGTGTGCCTAGTGGACACAAAAGCCAGAAGAGGGTATTAGATATCCTGGAAATGGAACAGTGGAGCTGCCTATGGGTCCTGAGAAACAAACCCAGGTCCTCTAGAACAACAGTATTTCTAATCCCCAAATCATTGCTTCAGCCCCAAACCTTGTTTTTTAAGACAGAGTTTCTCAATGGCCTGGGACTTGCCAAATAGGTGAGGCAAACCCAGAAATCTGATGTCTCTACCTCTTCAGTGATGGGACTAAGCTTGCACTACTACACCTGGCCTTCTTCCCTCACTACCCCCCTTTTCTTTTCCCGAGTTCTGGGGATTGAACACAGACTTCAGGTGTGTAAGGCAAGCACTTTTATCAGCTGAGCTGTCTAATCCGACTCCATTTTCTATACTCTTCTGGTGTATTGTCTTAGTAGACTTTCCATCACTGTAACAAAATACCTGGGGTAATCAGCTTAATAAGAGAATCAGCTTAATAAGAGAAAAGGTTTATTCTGAGAGAGAGACTCAGACAACCCTGAGGTTCCAAGACCAACTTCAGTGGCAAGCCTCCAATGATTGAACATCTTCCAAGTAGGCTACAGCTTTTAAATATTCCATTACCTTTCAACTGTACCACCGGCTGCAGACGAAGCCCATGAGTCTTTAAAGACATTTTTGAATCAAACTGTAGTGGGTATCAACTACATTTCCTTCTATTTAGTCTCTTTAGTAGTATAGCCCTACGGTTTGCAATATAACTAAACTAATCCAAGTCCACTTTCATTATACTCTCTCAGAAGACATCATTCCCAAATCTTCTGTCTCATCTAGTGAAGCACTGTAATTTTACTTCAGTTATTCATGAACTAAATATGGGTTTATCCAAGAACTATTCATAAATGTATTATTGCTATTATTATTTTGGACAATGTCTTATGAGCCACATCAACTTAAGAAAAATTAAAATTTGTATTCCTTCTTATATTTCTTCCTGTTCTTCTTTTATGTAGATCTGAGTTTCTGACCTGTATCATTATTATTTTCTCTATTGTACATTTCACATTCCTTGCAAATCAAGTATATCAGTGACAAATTCTCTTAATATTTATGTCTTCATTTTTTGTTATACTTGTTTCATATGTATATGGCTGCACATGCCATGACACAATATGTGTGCAGATCAGAGGACAACTTCTAGGGTACAGTTCTCTCCTTTCATCATGTGTATCCTAGGGTCTGAACTCAGAGGTCCCTGATGTCTGCTTGGTGGCATATGCTTATACCTTCTAAACCATCTTGCTGGCCTTCTCTCTCCATCATTTTGAAGGACAATTCTGGTAAGAACAGAATTCTGCACTGGTGGGTTTTTTGTTGTTGTTTGTTTTGGGCATAGTTTCTTTGTATGACAGCTCTGGCTGTCCTGGGACTTACTTTGTAGACCAGGCTGGCCTCAAACACACAGAAATCCACCTGCCTCTGTCTCCTGAGTGCTGGGATTAAAGGTGTGCACCACCACTGCCCTGTGTTTTGTTTTTGACAATAAATATTTCACTTCACTCTTTTTTTGCCTACATGGTTTGGAAGAGAAGTCCGATAAAGTTTTTACTTTGGGTTTTTTTCCTTGGAATTCTTTCAAGATTTTCTGACTATGATTATCTGAAGATGGAATAAAATATGCCAAGGCATGTTTTGAGTAGTCTTTGTGGTGGTATTGTGTTCCCCAAAAATATTGTGCAGGCTAATAAACTCATCTGGGGTTAGAGAACAGGATGGCCACAATATTAAACATGAGGATAGGCAGTGGTAGCACACGCCTTTAATCCCAGGGAGTGATAGCAGAAAGCCGAAAGGAATATAAGGCGTGAGGACCAGGAACTAAGTGAGTTAAGCATTTGGCTGGTTAAGCATTCAGGCTTTGGAGCAGCACAGTTCAGCTGAGATTCATTCGGGATGAGGACACAGAAGCTTGCAGTCTGAGGAAACAGGACCAGCTGAGGAACTGGCGAGGTGAGGAAGCTGTGGCTTGTTGTCTCTCTGATCTTCCAGCGTTCACCCCAATAACTGGCCTCAGGTTTGTTTTCATTAATAAGAACCTTTTTTTGTTTTTGTTTTTGTTTTTAAGACAGGGTTTCTCTGTGTAGCTTTGCGCCTTTTCCTGGAACTCACTTTGGAGGCCAGGCTGGCCTCGAACTCACAGAGATCCACCTGCCTCTGCCTCCTGAGTGCTGGGATTACAGGCGTGCGCCACCACCGCCCGGCTAATAAGAACTTTTAAGATCCTGCTACAAGTCTGCTTGGTTTTCTTTGGGCTTCCAAGATCTGTGTTTTGGTATCTAGTCATTAATTAACTTTGGAAATTTTTCAAGACATTATCATGTCATATTTTTCTCTACCTGACCCCCCCCCCTCCCCCGCCTGAGACAGGGTTTCTCTGTATAACAGTCCTGGCTATCCTGGAAATCTCTCTGTAGACCAGGCTGGAATGGGACTCAGAGATCCACCTTGCCTCTGCCTCCTGAGCCTTCTTGATAGTCTAAAACATGTTATACCTTTTGTAACTGTAACTTCTTTTATTTTCTTTGCATGTCAGTTTTGGAAATGTCTTGGGATAGCTTCATTTCCATGATTCTTGCCTCAGTCATGTCCATTCTATTAATAAGGCACTGTCAACTATAGTATTTAGTGGATTTTCATGGTACTGTGATTGAACCCAGGGCCTGAGACATGCTAGTCACTTAAGTGTACTACTACTGAACTAGCCGTATCCCTAACCCTAACTAAGGGTTGTGTATTTCTATCTTTTTCTTTGGGTTTTCCATTCCTATGTTTATACCTGCTATTGCACATTGTCCAGAATATTACTCACTGTTGAATAACCATTTTAATCTCTACCCAAATCGATCTGGATTACCAATCACTATGCTTAGTTCGCCTCTTCAGACTTTGCCTATTTTGTTTCTTACCTTTAACATGTCTTGTATCCCCTGAAGACCAAGCAATGCTATGGAACAAAGGCCGAGGGTCTCTGTAATGTTTGCATTTGGCAGAAATTAGACTGTGTTTACCATCTGTTACTCCGTGGTGTGATAGGCTAGCATGTTGTTGTTGCTGTTGTCCTTTTTGTCTCCCCTGTTCGTTTTAGGGTTCCTTTGAGATTCTTTAAACAGAGGAAAGGCTGACAGTTCTTTCAGACTTTCTCTGTGATTACACAAGAGCCCCACTGATAGGGTGATAAAGTTTAAAAGAGGGGCATTCTATACTCCTATCACTAGACCTTAGTCTTTCAAAGTCTGAGCTGATTATTTCTCTTCTCTTGAATCAAAGACTAGATAGAGATGAAGTTGGGTATTTTCCTTCCTCCAGGTCATTTAAGCTTTGGTAAAAATTCAGTTGACTGCCAAGCGGTAGGGGCACACGCCTTTAGTCCCAGCACTTGGGAGGCAGAGGCAGGTGGATCTCTCTGAGTTCAAGGACAGCCTGGTCTACAAAGGGAGTTTCAGAACAACAGGACTATTACACAGAAAAACTTTGTCTCCAAAAACCCAAAACAAACAAAAAACAGAACAAAACAAAAAACAAAAACAAAACAAAACAAAAACCAAAACCAAAACCAAACCCATCCAGTTGATTAGGCTGTGGTAAACAGTTTCCTTTGAGGGCAGGCCTTGTTAAAGAGAACAGACAGCTGTGAACATATTTTAGAATAGGTACTTTTCTCTCCCCACCCGCCCTGCAGGAAGCAGAGGGACTTTTCTTTCATGTTCACTGTTAGAACCAGCTAAAGCTCCTAGAAGTATAACTAAGGACCATTTGGCTCCCAGCCTCTCAGACTACACCTTTTTTTAGAGTATTTCTGCTTTTGAATTGCTGATTTGACCTGAACATACAACCGAAGATAAAGTAGGATTATATTCACAAAAATTAAAATAAAGGAATTATTAAGTCCACTTTAGGTACTTGGAAATGACTGAGAATTGCTGTATTTTGGATTAACATTTTTTCAAAATGAAACTTCTCATCTAATGATTCTCATATTTAAGTTTGAGATGCTGAATCACCTGGAGGACTAATTAAAAAAAGACTGCTACCTACCCCAAGTTTCCATTCAAGTGAATCTAGGTTGGTGCCTCAAAATGTGTCAGCAAGTTCTCAAGTAATGTAATATACCCATAATTTAAGAAATTCTGCTCTAATAAACCACGTAGAATAGAACAATTATAGCTGGAAGTTTTTTGCTTTTTAAAACAAATTTTAAATGTTTTATTGTATGTGTATTAGTAGTTTTGCTTCCATCTATATATGTGTATAATATGAATGTCTGGTGCCTGTGGAAAAAGGCACCAGGTCTGTCAGAACTGGAACCAGGCATGGCTGTGAGCCACCATGTGGGTGCTGGAAATGGAACCTGGCTCCTCTGCAAGAATTCAAGTTCTCTTAACTACTGAGCCATCTGAGCCATCTCTCCAACTCCTGAAAAGTCTTTTAAAATAGTCTTTTTTTTTTTTTTTTAAAGACAAATAAGGTTTGGGAGCATTATGGTGGCAAATTTTATGAATTAAACATTTTAGTACCTGAGCATTCTTTTCCTATTTTAGTCATTCACTCTTCACTTTGCTGATAAATCTACCTCCTCCCTCATCTGCCATCACTCAGATTTTCTATGCCATCTTTTAGACTTTGACCAATATGAAATGTTCCCCACAGGTTCATGTGTTTGAACGCTTGGCCCTCAGCTGGTGGTACTGTCTATGGAAGTGACAGATCTTGTGGGAGGTAGAAGCTAGGTGGAGAAAAAGGAGGGTTGCTGGGGGAGGAGGTGACGATGACGACAATACCCTGGTCCATCCAACTTCAGCCTAACTTCTCTGGCTCCTGATTTGATTATCTAACAAGCAGCTGCTGTAAGCCCCAGCTATTTCAGCCACCATGCCTTCCCCACCATGATGGACTGGAGCACCCCAAACAAGAACCAAAATAAATCCTTGCTCCCCTAAGCTGCCGTCAGGTATTCTGTCACAGAGATGAGAAAAACAGTCAGCCCAGCATGACTCGGAACGTTGTCTGTTTTGTGACCTGTAGTCTAGGTAGGCAAAACCTTATGTCAGGACCAAATCCTCCAACTCAGTGTTAACCTAACTTCAAAATCCCAAGTCTATCTCCCGGGAACAATCTGCTGTGTACTTGTATGAAAGGCTACTGAACTTGAGTCATTTGCTCAGTAATTTTAAAATGACTTTTAACAAGGTCTTTCTTTCTTTCTTTTTAAACAGGGTCTCACTATGAGCTCTGGCTGTCCTGGAACTCACTATGTAGATCAGGCTGGCCACAAACTCAGAGAGATCCATTTGCCTCTGCCTCCCAATCTCTCAGATTAAAGGTACCAGGCACAACTTTAACAAAATTTGTGTGTTTGTGTGTGCACATATGCCATGTATATGTGGGTGTCTGTGGAAACCAAAAGAGGAAATCATATCCCTTGGAACTATAGTTACAAGCAGCTGTAACCACTCAATGTAGGTGCTGGAAACTGACCTGGGGTCCTCCTCAAGAGCCAGCAGCAGGTGTTAATTGCTGAGCCACTTCTCCAGTCCCATTTACTCTGTAATTTTAAAGAGGGGTCAACTGCTCGCTCTTGGGGGGGGGGGGCATACATTATTTCATGATCCAGACACAGTGAAAGAAATGGCACTCAGAACTAAAAGCATTAGTAAATAGTTACTTTCAGTTTCACTAATGTAATGTAAAAGAATCAAATATTATAAATCCTTTACCATGTAAAATGCAACATCAGTTTAATAACTTGTTTGGGGGAGGAAATGACCACATTAAATATACCAAATGTACAAACATTAATACATGGGGAAAACTAAGTGTCTATGAGAATACAGACTACAAAAGATGGTGCACGCCTTTAATCCCAGGACTCAGAAAGTAGAGGCAGACAGACCTCTGAGCTCAAGACCAGCCTGGTCTACAGAGAAAGTTCCAGGACAGCCAGGGCTACACAGAGAAATTGTCCTGGAAAACCAAATAAAATAAAAAGGTACAAAAAATGCTGTCATCAGATTCAAATAACTACAGCATAGGAAGCAGGAAAAAATTAAGAGTGATTAAGTATTTAATCATTTGGAACTTACCATACAATATAAAATCAAGAAAACGCTAATGTGGACTAGAGTAGCACAAAAATGTTTCATTAGTACAAATGATTCTGGCTGCAACTTCCCTAAGTGTTAAGCTGCGAATGGTAGGATTTGGAAACAAAGGTAGAGATTCTAGGAAAGATATCCATCATGAAAAATCAGGAACAAAAACAGGATCACAACACACAAAGCTAATGTTAATGTACTTGTCAGACTGAAGCAGATGCTAAAATACTGGAGAACATCAAAATAGCGTTAAACTAACTGGGTGGCGGTAGTGCAGTCCCTTAATCTCAGCACTCGGGAGGCAGAGCCAGGCAGATCTCTGTGAGTTCGAGGCCAGCATGGTCTACAGAGCAAGATCCAGGATAGGCACCAAAACTACACAGAGAAATCTTGTCTCAAAACAAAACAAAACAAAACAAAAAACAACAACAACAAAAAAAGGGTGTGTGTGTGTGAACAAACTGTATGGCAGTTACATTGCCTGTAGACCTTGTAAACCAAATGGAAATCTTTATACAGTATGGTCAGTATGGTGAACAAGCAAGTTCACCTAGTATTTAAATTTGTAAGCCTATGAAGGATACTTCATATTCAAATTCTAATATTCTGCTTCTGTTCCCTCCATCCACCAAGGCCCACAGCTATCTCATAATGGAAAATGCATCTAGTCCAACTTCTAGAGTTCCTATAGTCTTAATTCCGTAGCCTCTTTTGTAACTCTATGCAGCCACTTAGTTATGAGCTCCCTCAAATTCAAATCACAAACTACATGTTTCAAATATAGAATGCCATAGAATAAACAATCTATTGCAAAGGGAAGAATGGAGAATAACAAGGAAAGATAGGATCAAAGCAAAATGGAAACCCAATAGGGCAAACAGCAAAACTTGGAGCTAAATGTCTGACACCTGCTATTTGCAATACACGTGGCCTGTCTCTTGGGTGTCTGCAGCTTTCTGCAGCAGATGTCCCATGCTCCTGGTATTCACAATATTCTGGTCTGCTGCAAACTCCAAAGCTTCAAGCATGCTTACTAAGGAACAAGGAGCTGCACGATGCCTGGCCTCACAGGGCTTTCTCTGGTGCAAGCCTCTTTCACTCCATAACTAACCCTTGCATTCTGCATGTCTAGGAAGCAGCACCACATGGACAACTCCAAGTTCTGTGGTCAGCTGGGGTGTGGCCAGGCCTCCATTTACCATAGCTCAGCAGCTTCTATGCCTGAGGGGTTTTATCAGAAAAAACACTTCTGCCATCTTTGTTTTCCACAGTATACCCTGGAAGCCATATTTTCTTAGGCACTATTTATTTAAATTGTATGTTTAGGTGTGGGTATGTGTCCAAGTGCAGGTGTCCACAAAGTCCAGAAGAGGAAGTTAGATCCCTTGGACTTGTGAATCTCTTGTCGATGCTAGGAACTGAATTCAGGCCAGGCCAGTCCTCTGCAAGAGTACATTAACTGTGGGCCATCACTCTAACTCCCCAACTCTCATTCTTTTTAAAGTAAAAGTTCTTCAATTATGTTTCCAGTTTTATTACGTCCCTAAGCCTTTGCTGGATGGGAACTCACTATCAAGGTACATTCTCTATTTGTGCAGTGCCAAGTGCTCAGTTTCTTTGGTGCCAATCTCTTTAACAGTAAATGGTCATTGCATTTGTATGTGTCTCGTGTCTAAATATGATTATTTCCTTTCTTTGAAAAACTGCACATTTTCATATCCTTCTGTTCACTTTCTGCTTTCATTCATTATAAATCTGGGTAAGTGCAATGAACAAAAATCATGTCACAGCCTGACACTAATACTGTCCTGAAATTCCTTCCATAAAATTAATTAATACATTAATCCATAAAATTAATTAATCCATTACTTCTGAATTCAGCCTCATTCAAATTTTCAGGACATGGACAAAACATAGTTAGATTTATTTATTTATTTATTTATTTTTGGCCAATTCCCATTAAATGTCCTTGTTCTCCTTTGAAACTTCACGACCATAACCTTTGCTGTCTTCATTTGTGTGGACGTTTTGGTCTTCCCAATTCCTAACAGAATGGCACATTCAACACTGCTTACAGCTCTCTACCATTCTCTAGCTCACAGCTCTAAAACTCTTCCACATTTTCCCTGCAAACCAATTCTGAACAACTAGGAACCAAACAGTCGGACTCATTACAGTAATGACCACACTCTCAGTGTTCATTTTCTGTACTCCTTTTCTCATGGCTGACGGAACGATGCCGGGAAGAAAGGTTGTTTGAATTTAGGGTCAGAAGTTTTAATTACACCATGGTACAGTTCATGACAGCAGGAGTGTTTGTCTGGGACTCCTCCTATCTCCGCTGCAGGCAGGAAACAGAACAGGCCTGAAGCAAGGGCAGCCTACAGCCTGCAGTGATCTGCCTCTGGGAGCCAGGCCCTACGTCCTCAAAGTTCCACAACCTCCCAAACAGAACCACTAGCTGTGAACTTGACATCTTCCTGCATGAACCTAAGAGAGACATTTCAGACTCAAATAATGACAAGCAGTAACTATTACTACTCTTAGTAATACAGGTATAGAAGGTGAAAGCACTGAACTATGGTTTTGGCAGTGGAAACAGGAAGAAGTTAAAGTTACACTACAGATTAATCAACTAGATAGGTAATAAATATTGGACAGAGTCATGGTCAGAAAAAAAATTAAATGTGCAACCAACATTGCCAAACTGTTTTAAAAAAGATATAGTGGTATCTATTATCAAAAGAAGTAGATAAACAAAAAACAAGGGCAAATTGAGGCCATAAGATACCAAGGCACAGAGGAAAGACTGTTGTTAAAGTCTGGGGCTGGAGAAATAGCTCAGTGGTTAAGAACGCTTATTGCTATAGAGAATTTAGATTCTGTTCCAGGGCCTACTTGGTGACTCACAACTATCTGTAATTCACCTACATGGGCACCAGACATGCATGCACATGGCTTATATTCATACATGCAGGCAAAACATTCATACACATAAAATAAGTAAATATAAAAATATAAAATAAAATGCTAAGCTTTTTAAGTAACAACCTGTACTTTAGTTCTGTTGCTTAATGCTCATCCATACCCATCCTCTTCTTCCCTGTTACTATTTTATGTTTTTCTTCTATGTAAGCAAATCAAAACTTAAGTAAGAGAGTTATAATTAGTTGGTGCTACTATTTATATGTGGGAACTATACTCCTTAAGTTTTCCAAATACATTTTCTCCCAAACTACCTTCCTCTACTCACCTACATTATTGGTAAGGTTCACTGTCATCAACACCTCTAAACCTAATTCATGACAGAGAGAATAAAGAAGTCATAGTAAGGATCTTTTAAGCAGTAAGTTTAAATCTATCTTGTGATTTTTTTCAATAAGTCCACAACCCTGAGCTTTGCAAATAAAAAAAAGTACTTAATGTTCTCGTTTAATTTCTTCCTTATCTACAACTTATTATACCATTACTGCATTAAACAAAATCTTACTTTTATATGTAAAATCCAAGTGGGTAATGTTTTAAAGCTTGGGATAGTCCCCTATTTTCAATTTTCCTATGCTTTGCATATGGAAGGATTACAATAATAATAAAATAAATACTGAATTTACTTTTCCATGGTTTCTTGCTTTCATGAATTTAGGATTAATCTTTGACTTTATTTCCTGGAAACTTTTAGATGTAGAATTTGATCAAATGCTGCTTGCTAATAGCCTTGCTTCAGAAAAAGGGGATCATCTATTTAATAATATGACTGTGATATTTTCTATCACATACATTTGCCTTACATAGCACTAATGACCAAATTAGGGAAATGATTAATTTACATTAACTGAATGATTTTGTTGAAATACATTTTCCAGGTTCCCAGAAACATAAGTTTTACTTCAAGTAAGATATCAGAAGTTTTATGCAATTATATTTCTAAATTTCATATCTCTATAGCAAAAATATAAGTTGTAGACCTCTCTCTATATAAGTAACATTTTACTGTTATACTATATATTACCCAAGATATTTGCAGTGATGGCTTTGCTTCATATATATGTAGTCCCTACCTTTGAACTTCACACATTAGAAAATGAGAATGTTTTGTTTAGTTAAATTGTGCTTAAAAAAGTCACTAATAAAATGAACTTATTTCACATAATAATGCAAGTCTAAATTGCCAAGAAATATTAAATAGCAACTTAAAAGAGGCTCCTAAGTCAGTGGTTTATGAACTGCAATGTGTATCAGCAGGAAAAAAAAAAGGACAACAGAAATGAAGAAAAAATGGTCACTTAGTACAGTGATCTTCTATTCTCATTTGTACCTCTTTGACAGTATGAAATAAGACAGTCATGGAAAAACAGGAAGAAAACACAAACCTAAGTGTTCTTCATGCTCAGGTTTTGAGTGTGCCTGTTGGGGGGTGGTATGGATGTATTCATGTGTAATGTGCATATGTGCATGCAGGTGTGCAAGGACATGGGTATGCTCACGTGGAGGCTAGAATTTGACATTGGATATCTTCCTGAATCAATTATCACCTTTGAGACAGGGTCTCTCAGTGAACCTGGAGCTAGTTCACCAATTTGGATAGGGGGGCCAGCCAGTGAGCTCCAAGTAGCAGACTATCTCTGCAGTCCCACTGCAAGGGATACAGGCACATGCAGCAGAATATAAAAGTACTGTGTATTACCTGGTCCCTTGTTACCCAAACTTAAGACAACACATAAATTCGAAAATTTTTTTCCTACATAAGGCTATTTTGGAAAAGATGGGAAATCACACCCTATTGACTCTTCAACTTCCTAAAGTTCATGGCATAACAGATTGCAGTCTTTCACTATACAACCTCTCACCCTCTTGGTTCAGTACCCCAAATGGAGATTCAAACAGCAAGGAGTATCAGCACACACAAAGAAATGTAACCTCACCATATACCACTTTTTGTAATATGTATAAAAGATCTACCGTAATAGATGCTTGATAAAAACACTGTAAAAATTAATCGAAACTCATGATTTATTTCCTCTTGTAAATAGGACACATGTAGTTCATAAAACAAAGAAAAACGTTTACTTATAGCCTAAAAGGACTATTAAATCATGTTTGAATGTTTCTATTTATGTGGATTAAAGCTAAGTGCTATCTGTGTTAGTGTTACAGCTAGCAATCAAGAGTGTGTTAACCTTTATTTCATTGTCCTGTTCAGAAGAGGAAGATTCTTCCCCACTGGACAATGCTGTTCATCTTTAACCTGACCTCTTAGAATCCTCCAGGAAGCAAATGCCTATACAAAGAGAATAGCATAAGTGGAGCAATGGATAAGAGTGTGTGATTTTGTTAGGGTTGTAGAGTAACCATCTTACTGCCTTGTTTTTAAAAAGACAGTTACAACAATTCATTAAAATGTCTATTTGTGAAGTTCAACATTACACTAAATTATTCTGAAAATAATATACAACTGTCATGTTTACATTAGCAAAAATTCCCCTTGCTCCACATCCTCTCCAACAAAATTTTTTAAGAATGGCATTCATTACTGTCTTAAAATACTTCATTAGTACCATAGGAAGAGGTTTCTATGTGAAATGCTTGTAGGTTTAAACAACTTTATAAAAAAAAAAAAAAAAAAAAAAAAAGCCCCTTATTGCTGTCTCTCAACCAGCAGCTCCTAGTCTCCTCAGTAACTGGGATTACTGTGTAGTCTAGCATATTTGTACACAATAAACCAGCTCTTAGAATAATTTAAATGTTATACATTTTCAATAAATATTTGCAGACTTAATCTCATGTAACACTTGTACATAGTAATGATAAGAGAAGAACACCTTCAGATAGTCCTCCTGGGCTAACACCAAAGTAGACACTAGCAAATCCTAATAACCTGTTGACTAAAAATGTTCTATTGACCATCTATGATAGTTAAAGTAGTCTTTCACTGTGCTTATGCTATGTTTTATTATTGCTGTCAATATTACTTTAGCATCAGACTCATAATTTAAAAGCTAAAAGAACCTGCAAGGTCATTCAGTAAGTATAACTCTCGTTTTATAAATGAGGAAATAAAGGTGTACTTTTTTGCAGAATCCATATTTTGACATGTGTCTTTTCCTTCCTTGGTCAGTCCCCAACTGAATAAGAGAAGTTTCACTTGCACATTTCTCATCCTAGGTTAACATTACAGCAAATGAACATTCCTTAAATGCCAGTGTTTATTCAGCATGGCACTTTGTAAATAGCAGATATTCAGTTGAGTACTGTTCTTTCTTAAGTGTTCAAATTTTAGTAAATGACAATATTTAATATGTTTTCAAATTTTTAGGTAAAAGCAAGTTGATGTAATTTTTATTCAAAGCACACCTTTAATGATGAATAAGATACTTCTGTCCTTCCTACCAGCTCATTTCCCCACTAAATCTCTAAAAACAATAAAGAGACAGAAGTGAAATCAGATTGCATATATCATCACTCAAGAAATCTTCTAGGAGGGAGAGCTAACTGGTCAATTATTTAACATATACCTATCATTAGTTAAGCAAAATAGGACCAGAAATTTGACAGGTTTGAAACGGCTTAACTTGCCTTTTTGGATAACAAGGAAGATAAATTACTTTCTGGAATCGGAGCCACTTAGTGCTGGGGCACAAACATCATCAGAGTTGGCCTCAATACAGACAAGCAAAAGCAAGCCAAATCTTTTCTGTGCTGATTATAGAAGACTAGCTGACTTCAGGGTAGGGAGAGCATTTAACCAACTAAACTAAAACACATGCAAGACAAAAAAGACCCTGGGCTTAAAATAAACTAAAGATATGAGCTACTTAACAGTCCATGTTTCCCACTAAAGTTGGATGAATAACAATTATTTCTTACAGCGCTAATAAACTGCATGGCTCAAGAACAAAATGGAACTAACTACTGAGTTGTATGCCAGAGGACATACAACAGGACTAATATGTAAATGTTATAGAGTACCATACTCTACTCATTATATTAAAATGGAAATGAGATTAATCATTTAATATTAAGATGCTTATTGTCATAATAAGAAACCAAAACAAAATTAATTGGGTACAAATAATAATTTAGAAAATATCCAAAGTAATTCTTAGATTACAATTTTAAGTCTAAAATACACCAGATCAGAATTGAATAAAGACAAGGAAGTCCTCCAACACTATCTCCAAGGTTGGCTAATGAATCTGAATATTCTGAGTACAGCATTAAAATATTTTCTACAATAAAACATTAGGACTTCTTCAGATTTTTGAGGTGAAAGTTTATCATATAGGTTACAACCT
The DNA here is from genome assembly GCF_903995425.1 of Onychomys torridus. Taxonomy (NCBI): domain Eukaryota; kingdom Metazoa; phylum Chordata; class Mammalia; order Rodentia; family Cricetidae; genus Onychomys; species Onychomys torridus. Next base: position 66,106,952 of record NC_050449.1, on the reverse strand, counting down.
AATAGCAAATATGAGTCACTCCTACCCATGTATATTTCTTCCTTCCTTCCTTCCTTTCTTCCTTCCTTCCTTCCTTCCTTCCTTCCTTCCTTCCTTCCTTCCTTTTAATGAGGTGCCAAGTGTCTGGGATAACCCAAGCCTTATACAAGCTAGGTAAGTGCTCTACTCCTAAGCTATACATCCCTAGTCCATGATCTATCCTTTTTTTGTTGTTTTGTTTTTGTTTTGAGACAGGGTCTCTTTTTGTAGTTCTAGCTGGCTTCAAACTCAGGGATTCTCCTGTTTCTGTCTCCCATGTGCTGGAATTAAAGGTGTGTGCCACCATGTCCAGCCCATGTATTCTTAAAGGTAACTAAATAAACAGAAGAGATCTCAAATATTGTATTCTATTTGTTTTTTTAAAAAATAATTTAAATTTATTTTATGTGCATTGATGTGAAGACATCAGATTCCTTGGAACTGGAGTTACAGACAGTTGTGAACTGCCATGTGGGTGCTGGGAATTGAACCTGGGTCCTCTGGAAAAGCAGCCAGTGCTCTTAACCGCTGAGCCTTCTATTTGTTTTTTAAATTTCAATTCTATAATGATTTAAAAAAACAAAACAAAACAAAACAAAACAAAAAACCAACCATCTTTTAAAAGAAAAAGAGGGATCCAAGTTTGGTACTGCAGCCTTTAATCCCAGCACTAGGCAGGCAGAGTCAGGAGGTTATCTCTGTGGTTCAAGGCCAGCCTGGTCTAAATAGCAAGCTCCAGGACAGCTAAGACCACATAGAGGGACCCTGTCTCAAAAAACAAATGGGAGGTGGGTAGTAAAAATTTTTGTTGTGACGGATGGCAGTGGCATATGCCTTTAATCCCAGCACTTGGGAGGCAGAGCCAGGTGGACCGCTGCGAGTTCGAGGCCAGCCTGAGCTACAAAGCGAGATCCAGGACAGACACGAAAACTACACAAAGAAACCCTGTCTTGAAAAAAAAATTTTTGTTGTTTAAATTAAATAGAAATTTTCAGCAATGCAAATTAAAGAAGTTCATATTTAAGTTGGCTATGGCTTTGTTTTAGGTTGTCAGTGTGAGTCTTCCTTTAGAAAAAAGATTTAGGTACCAGGTATCATGGGAAGGGAAGCTGAGGCAGGAGGATCATGAATTCCAGGGAAGACAGGGCCATAGACCAAAAAGAAAAACTAGGTGCATCTACTAGTTCAACACTCTCTTCCTTCATCCTTTTTAGAAAAAGATTATTTTAAAATTCTATTATCTATAAATATAAATAACATTCTTATAGCCTACTCAGAATTAAAACACTACAAATAAAAATCCTTTCAAGTGAAGCATATAATTAATTTGGACCCTTTTATTTCTTCCATATAGTCTATGGAATGGGAAGGAATAAAGTAAACATACAGACAAGAACAGTCAGGTTTGTTAACCTAGGCATAATTTGAAGATATTCACAAGCACATTAATACAAACATAACACTATCAAGTTAGCAGTGTATTACTAGAATTACTTAAAAAAATCTACACTATTTCTAACTCTTGAGAAATAGTTTTAATCTCATTAAATACTACATCTTAACATGAATACTTACTCCTCTTTTTAGAGACATATTTAATGCTTGAAATGCAATGGAATATTTTATCAATTAGCATTTAATAAATAAATTGTGAGCCAAGATAATAACTAACGCATTGTCCAGCTGAAGGCCTACACCACATACTGTATTTGTAGAGAAGGAGGGCAAGTACAGACCTGTTTGTGATCTGCAAGCCCATACTTTAGAAACTATGATCAACCTAAATTCAAAACCCAGTTGCTAATTTTTAAATGCCACATTTCTTCTGAATTTCATTTTAACTCTTAATAATGTACTGAAGGACTGACACGGGAGCAATACAAAGCTGACAATCTCTCAGAACATCACAAGATGATTTTTAAAAATGGTGGGAAAAATATTGCTTAAAAATATGAAACAACATGCATATGGAATTATAGTTATATCTATTAAAACATTTTAATTCTTTAAAAAATATTATTTTTCAGATAGTAGCAATGATCAAGGCATAAAGTGGATGCCCTTAAATCAGAACTTGGAAGGCAGGAAGGCAGACAGGACTTCTGAGTTCGAGGCCAACCTGGGTTACATAGTAAGCCCTAGACTTTAAAAAAGTAACAATGGAACTTTCACTTTTTAACATCTGCATTTTATATAGTTACTTGATGAATAATATGAATCCGTTCTTATGGAAAAATTACAATTCTGTATTAAATATGGTCATTAATGTTTTTATCTATCATAGCTGTTTATCATCAAGTTTTAGATATAAAGGAATAAGGAACAATTTTTGCAAATGGAACTACTAAAGTTGGAAATGAAATGCTAGTATATCATCACAAAATGAAGATACAGAATAGTACATTTTGATATTAAGATGTGTGCTTGCTCATTAATTTTTTCAGAGCCAAATCTAAAATCTTAAGTGTACTCCCTTTACTTAATTTTTTTCATGTTCAAAGTCATCATAGCTAAGTTGTAATAGATGTGTAAATATCATTACTAATGTGTGAATTAAATTATGATTTAACAAAAATAAATAAAAGGCACTCCACCATCATCATTATTGCAACACCATCCTCAGTACCTATACAACTCACTCTTTCTGTGGAGTTACAAAGTCAAATCCTTTTCCCTCAATGTTCTCATAATCAAATAAATAGCCTTACTAATTCAACTTTTAAAACTTATCTTTCTTAAAAGATTTGAGTCCTTTAACTGGGATGTCCTCATTTGAGGCTAACAAACAAGGGTGTTTTACTTCAATTCAATCATGGTTTCAGGGACCCTAAGTTACATTATCCAGTGATAAAACATCTGGCTTTGTGAAACTCAAAGCCAGAAATTAATCATACCTCTATTTAAACTACAGCTTTTAAAACAGGGTGAAGGTACGTATCTTCTGCAGTCTCCCCCACCCTGCCATAAAAATAAACATATACATACAACCTTCACCCCACCCTGCCATAAACATACACATACAACCTTCACACATCTGACCCATTCAGAACTATTGTCAAAGTCTTAAAAAAAATTCCTTTTAAAATAATTAAGTTTCATATTAAAATTAAAAGCAGGATATTCAACTGTCAACTACTGTGTAGTATGAAACTGGTAAAGCCCGCACTGACCTACTTCATATTAGCATCATGACATGGAAGCATGCCAAGAAAATAATGAAAATGACTACATAACAACTATTAATTTTATATTTAAAATTGGTTACTGTCTCAAATGTTCAAACGCTGTACACAGAATGCCAGTTGTTTTATGATACCTTTGTCTTTAAATTGCAAGTTTTGTTATTTTAATGGTCATATTTTATGATGAACCTGCTAGATTCATGCTCAAAAAAAAAAATCAAGGCTATTTTTTCTACATCATACTTAATTCTATTTTAAAACTTCTATTAAAAGCAACCTTAGGCCAAATTCCAAATATTGCTTTCCATTTTAAAAATAGTGCCACGCTTTTAAAAAGTCAGCTAATAAAGGATCCTACAAAATAATGCAAGTTCACATTCAAAGAACATTTGCAAAGGTTCTCATAGAAGATGGACTTAACTGTGTGTTTATTAATATTGTTATCAGTCAGTAAGAGTTCACTAACACTGAAATATAGCACATTCCCATACAAGAAATACAGGACCTAGTAAAGGATGTTCCATCTAGTTTCTTTTTAATAATTACACAAAATGGCAAGATGGTTTACATTTAAAAAAATGCACTTTACAGTGCAAATTAACACCTTAAAAGACTTAATACTAAAGCAGCATTTCCTTTACAGTCAATGCAAAAAATAAATTCCCAAGAAGGGAAATTCAGTCGGACAATAACGGAGGCAAAGCCATCCACAAACAGCAGCGATTCCGACTGAATGGAAAGGACACGTTAGGTTTTGTGCTGCATATCAATGCTGCGTACAACGTCTTGTTCGGTCAAAATTCACAAAACACTTCTGCCTCCCTCTATGACTACAAAAGGAGTCAACACATTTCACGTTCCAAGTTTCCAATTCATGCCACGATCATGCCATGACTTAATCTTGACCCATATTTCCCTTACTGGGGGTGGAAAAATGCACAAATAACTTGTTTATCTGCTTACAATCGAGGGGGAGAGGGAAGCATGGGGTGTGTGTGTGTGTGTGTGTGTGTGTGTGTGTGTGTCTACGGAGACCACGGTGGGTGCAACCTGCCCCCTCCAGAGGTGCCCCAGCCGTGGAAACCCACCTCCAAGGCATGCACCACCTCCTCTTCGGATGCCGCCGGCCCCCCGCCCGCTTTGCCGCAGAAATGCGCCCGGGCTGCTCTACCCCGGCGATGGAGGATCCTCTTACCAGATGGAGTTCTTGATCTTGTGTTGCAGAGCGCTGGCCTCGGTCCCTGGCAGCCCGGGCACCAGGGCTGGCAGAGCCACCCCGGGGCTGGGGGCGCTGAGGGGAAGCTGCTGATGGGCATCGGGCTGCTGTGGCGGCGGCGGCGGCGGCTGTTGTTCCTCTGCCATCGCTGCTGGAGGGGAGGGAGGGAGGGAAGATGGGGGCGCGGGGAAGGGTGAGGGAAGAGACGCGGAGGGGAGGGCGACGAGGGGAGGAGGGGGGGGAGGGGAGGAAGAGGAGGAGGAGGAGGAGGAAGGAAGCTGGCTAAGCTAGGCCTATACCCCAGGGCTCGAGTGAGTCGCTTTCGCCGGCCGCCTGAGGGACATCCCCGGGGAGCCCGAGCGCCTCCTCACGGCTCTCCTCACGGTGCCTCTCCCCGTTTTCCTGGCGCCTCTCGTCACGGCTCCTCTCCCGGCTTCTCCTCGCGGCCCCCCGGCGCGTCACCGCGGCAGCGGCATGGCGGCGCCCCTCAGCCCCCCGTCAGCGGGCCCGGGGCTGGGGGGTGGGGGGGCGTCTGAAAAAACGAGGTCCGTGGCCAGGCGCCCCCCTTCCGCCCCCAGAATCCAACCCCACGGGTCTCTCGGGGGGCCCGGCCGCCCTCAGCCCGCCCCCCCCGCCCCGCCCCGCCGGGGGCCTGGCGCCTCCGAGCTCCCCCGCGCCGCTCCGCTCGCTCCCGGCCCCGCCGCCGCCGCCGCGGCCGCCGCTGTCCTGCCAGCCCCGAGCAGCCCAGCGCGCGCAGCCGCACTGCGGCCCGGCGCAGACGGCACAACACCTACCGCGCGGCCGGGGGGCGTGGACGCGCGTGTGCGGGCGCGGCGCGGGGGCCGCCGGGGGGCGCGGGGCGCGCGGGGCGCGCGGGGCGGAGGAAGCCGCTGGCGGGTGGGGTGGGGTGGGGTCGGGTCGGGTCGGGTCGGGGTGGGGTGGGGGAGCCCCGGGAGGGAGCGGCCGGGCGGCTGCAGGAGGACGCGAGGACGGCGTGGGGGGCGGGGGAGCAGCGGGCTCGCGTGACGGCGGCGGGGGGGGGGTGTGTGCGTGTGTGTGTGTGTGCATGCGTGTGTGCATGTGTGTGTGTGTGTGTGTGCATGTAGGGGGGGGTGGCCCCGTGCGACCGCGCGGCGTGGAAGGGAGACTGTGTTGCTTCCTGGCATGGAAGGTGAAACGAAGCAGCCGCACGACCCCGGCCCCGCGCGTGCGGGTGCGCGGGCGTGCGGGTGTGCGTGCGCCTCCCCTCCACCAGTCAGGCTTGCTTCCTCCCTCTGCCAGCGGACAGCGCTGAAGCAGGTGAGAGAGCTTCGAAGTCGACTTCTCAGAAGCCTCCCCCACTCCCCACTCCCCACTCCCTCCCCACCCCCCACCCCCCACCCCGCTTGCAAGAAGAGCTAGCGCCGCGAGGTGACTCGGGTCTGGGAGGGAAAAAAAAAAAATGGCAAGTGAGGAGCTGGTTGAAGTGTTTCCTCGGTCGGGCATTCAAAGCCCTCCAAATCTGGCCCCACTTTAGCTACCCAATCACAGCCGCCTCCATCCCCCCTGCAAGAACTCCCAGCTCCAATCAGGGAAGTCTCCATGCCATCCTCAGCGCGCAGCAGATTCATGCTTCCTTGGTGCCTGTGCCCGTGCTGTTCCCCACCCCCTTGCCAGGGTGCCCTCCCTGCTTTATATTCTCAGCTCAGCCCAGGCTCGGAGACACACCGCGCAAGTCGCAGCTTGTCAGGGTCCCTGGCAGCCAAGGCCCCTCCTGTGTTTCTCAAAGAAACACATGTCATACAACATGGAGGCTCTCCAGCTACGGCCAAGAGCTCTTCCTTTGCAGCCATCTACACCCACCCCAGCCAGAGAATGCCCACCGCCCGCCCTCTTCCCATTCATACTTAGAGAGCCTTGCTGGCTGAGAGCGAGACTGCCCCCCGACCAGTCGGTCCTCCCCTGAGAGTGGAAGGATTGGCTTGTCTAGGTGGGGCCGGTCGGGAAGGCTAAGTGCCTGGGTGGAGAAGACAACAGCCGAAGCCTTTGGCACCCGATGCGACAGCTGCGCGCCTCTCCCTGACCTTTTTCTGGGCCTGTGGCTGTAACGAGCCTTCCAGCGCTGAACTTTTCTGACCGTGTTTCTACCTGTCCGATTTTCTGGCCACTTTCCTGGGTGGACTTTGAGCTAGGAGGCTCTGCCACCTTTCAGACTTCTAGTGGGTAGGCAATCTGATTGGCTTGGGTCGCGTGGTCTTTTGAGTTCCTTGCCTTGGCCTGAAACTCTCTTGTTTTTGTCCATGTGGCCTCAGGCCTGGTTCACGGACTCCAAGCCCAGACTTACCCTGAATGTTTGCACTTGGTGGGGTGGAGGGATGGGCACTTGTGTGCAAAATACAGTTTCTTCATGAGAATCCAGACTGTTCCAAGTACCCGGTGCATGGATTGTATCACACAAATGAGCCCCCTTTTCACAACCTAAGGACACAGCGGCTATAGGCTAAATGTAGGTTGCTCCTGGATTTATTTTGCACATATGCCAATGTCTCCTATGTATACGCATTTTTCTGGCACTAACTGGTACAGTCCACAGTGGCACAACTGAAGATTAGCTAGTGGCAGCTAATGCTCGTTGAACACTTACCGTGCCCTACTCACACCTTTTGTACACGATTATAGTATGCTTCACCAAAACGATGCAATATGGGTGCTATTGTTCTCTGTATTTTGCTGATGAGACAAAAGCCTAGAAAAGTTAACGTTATTCGATTACTAAACGTGAGAGGCAGGGTTTAAATTGTGAATGTTAGTTTTAGACCTCGCCAGCCGTTGTTGAAGCTAGGATTATAATGGCAGATCTTGAATGCATATTTGTAAATTCTGTGTCCACGGGAAGATGCTGTGGGAAGACGATGGGAAGCCAGGCGGTGGTGGCGCTGGTCTTTAATCCGAGCACTGGGGAGGCAGAGGCAGGTGGATCTATGTGAGTGGAGGCCAGCCTGGGCTACAGAGTGAGTTCCGGGACAGCTGCCAGGGCTGTTACACAGTCTGAAATCCTGTCTCTAAAAACAAAACAAAAGAGACAATTGGGAAAAGTGGCCAAGAACCCCTATTTTAAAAAAAAAAATTTTTTAACTTTCTGAAGCTGATGGTTTCACATTGCCACAAGCTGAAGGAGAGATTCATGAAAGAAGGGCAGCCGACACCTGCTAAAGGCCCTAAGAATAGGAAGTCGAGAAACAAAATGTCTTTAAAATAACTTCACTACCGGGTGTCACACAGGCTGGCTTCCCGAGTGCAACTTTAGAGTTTTTAATAGGTTCCATAAAGAGCTACGTATTCCACAGCCACCACTAGAGGGCTGTCCAGAGTCACAGCCCTGATTGGCCCTCTATGGGTGATTCTGAACAGAGTGTGTTTATGCGGACTTGGGGCCTTCGGGGACTGGCAGCCAGGCCGCTGGAGCACACATCTGGAACCATTAGGTTCAATCAGCCATGAGAGCGGTTGCAAATAGTAACAGACTGAAGAGATCCTATCACGAGAACGAGACAACCTTGCAGGAAAAGAAGGGTCATGGCTCACACATTTGAGAGGTAAGTTTGGGCTTTGTTATAGTTTTCAGAGGAAACTGAATTTAAAAACTATGCCTTTAAGAAACCTGAAAAGAAAAAAAAAGTAAAGCTACCTAAAAATTTGGGTGGGATTCAAGGCAAACCCAGAGACCCTGAGAAATTCATTTTCTCAGTTTCAGTTCACTCTCCTGGGAGGTAATCTAAAACATTTTAATAAATATGAATTTTTAAGATGCATTGATTGCTGGGCAGTGATGGCCCACACCTTTAATCCCAGTACTTGGGAGGCAGAGGCAGGTGGATCTCTGAGTTCAAAGCCGGCCTGGTCTACAGAGTAAGTTCTAGGACAGCCAGGACTGTCTCAAAAAACAAACAAACAAAATAGCATTGATTTTGGAGCACATTCCAATCTCAGAGAGTATAAATGTATTTCCCCTTGAGGGTGTATATGACAATGGGAAAAAACAATATGAGGAATGCCAGTGTAATGGGGAAGAAAAAACTCTAGTCGTGGAGTAAGAAGATCTGGGAATTCAAATGCTATTTCACTTCTGTGAATGTGAAAATAATGATACACTTCACAGGGTTATTGTAAGGAATAAGGTGTAGGTTGATACATAAACTACAGAAGTGTCAGAACAAGAGACTTGGCAAAGTGTCTTGTGAACACCCCAGAAGTAGACTAATGTATGCTAGAAGTCCCAGGACGAAATTCCTGGCTCTTAGGTGTTTAGTAAATATCACTTAAATTCAGTAATTAACTTCAACTTTTTCCTAGTACTCTTATGTATATAAACCTCATCTCTAATAAAAAAAAAAAAAAAAACACCTCATCTCCTTTATGAAACTATCCAGAGTGTGACATATATATTTATACTATACTTATCTCTATGGATTAATGAGGTTAAGTTCACATAATGTGCTAAGTATGAGGAAAATTACCACAGAATATTACTGGGTGCAGAAAATCTAAATAAGATGTAGGTCCAACTCAAAGTAGTTTATATTATGTGAAACAGAGAGATGGGTATTTGCTCTGCCCATGACCTTGGCCTAGCTGGCCTGTTTAACATACTGACATATATAAGATGAATTCCAAAATATAACTGTCTTAGTTTATTTTCTGCTGCTGTGATGAGACACTATGACCAAGGTATCATAAAAGAAAATAGTTAATGAGGCTTACCGGTTCAGAGGGTGAGAGTCCATGATGGCAGAGAGGGTGTGACAGCAGGAATGGGTGAGAACTCTTACCTCAGACCGCAAGGAGATGGTAGAGAGTCACATGACAGTGACCACTCCCAGTGACACGCATCTCCAACAAGGTCACAGCTCCTAATCCTTCCCAAACAGTTCCACCAGCTGAGGATTAAGTATTCAAACATAGGAGCCTATGGGGGCTATTCCCATTCAAATCACCACAGTAATACCTATTAGTGGTAGAGAAAGATTGGAGAGAATGGTCTGTTGAAGTTAGAAGAACTATCTAGAGAAGGCCTCTTGGCTGGCCTTCAAATTGGGTATCCTTTAAATGAATAAGAGGCAGAACCTGGGCGTGCTAGCTAGTTTTATGTCAGCTTGACTATGACTATAGTCATCTGAGAGGATGTAACCTCAACTGAGAAAAAGTCTCTATAAGACTGGGCTGTGAGCAAGCCTGTAGGGCATTTCCTTAACTGGTAATTGATTGGAGAGGGTCCAGCCCACTGTGGGTGCTGTCACTTCTGGGCTGGTGGTCCTGGTTCTGTAAGAAAGCAGGCTGAGCTAGCCCTGAAAAGCAAAGCTAGTAAACAACATCACTCAGGGGCCTCTGTACCAGCTTCTGCTTCCAGGGCCCCCTACCTTGACGTCCTTCAGTGATGGCCTACGATGGGGAGGTGTAAGCCAAATAAACCCTTTCCTCTCCAACTTGCTTTTCTTTCTGTTTGTTTGTTTGTTTGTTTGTTTGTTTCTTTGTGCAACAATCCTGACTGCCTAGAACTCAACTTGTAGACCAGGCTGGCTTCAACCTCAACAGACATCTGGCTGCCTCGGCCTCCCAAGTGCTGGAAGCAAAGGCGTGTGCCACCACCACCGCCAGGCCCACGTGCTGTTGGTCGTGGTGTTTCATCACAGCAATAACAACCAGGACTAAGACGCTTGGGGAAGGAGGCAGCCTGAGCAGTAGTGGGCATCCATTTGATGAAAGAAAAACGCCAAGTCTTGAGTGAGCGGTGGCCAGATCCTTAACGGAATGTGGGTGACCAAAAGGGTGGTGGGGAGTCTCTGGGTTTGCCTTCAATCCACACCCAAATTTTTAGGTGACTTGACTATTTTTTTTTGTTTGTTTCAGATTTCTTAAAGGCATAATTTTTAAATTCAGTCTCCTCTGAAGACAATTGTCATTCTACCTTACAAAACAGTGCTCTGTTATTAATTATGATTGTTCTGTCAAATGATGATGGGTCCTAAAATTGGTTTAATCACTGATAACATTACATGTCCTAAGCAATGGTGGCTTAGCATAGAAATGATAAAGTCCTATCCCATTCTCTGTTTTCTTCTCACCTTAAACATATAAATATCCTCTTTCCCCTTGTCTGTAACATCCTCTGCCTTCTTCCATCTCAAGCCTTTCCCTCTAGGAGCTTAAAGCAGAAATGTAAGAAGCTCCTCATGTCATTTAGAAGAACCAGGAAAGAAAGACTCCTCCACCCTCCACCCCTCCCTTGCCCAATTTCTGATATTTTTATTTCAGAAACTAATGAGTATTTCTTTGGGCTAGTCTTTCAGAATTCAAGTAGTCCAGGGAGGGAGTGCTATGTTAAGTTCCATTGCTGTAATATGATTTACAGTCTTGCCTTTAATTGCATTAAGAGAGGGGAGAAGGGCTGGAGAGATGGCTCAGCCATTAAAGGCTAGGCTCACAACCAAAAAATATAAGAGAGGGGGAGGGGTGGGGGTCTGAAGAAGGAGATAAAGAGGAAGCGATTACAAAAGAGACCAGTTGCAGACTTTAAAACTAAGTGAATATTGGCAAATTTGGACAGATGTTCTAAGTGTCTTACATGCTAAGGAGTCCAGTATGAAAATGTGAGTTCTGTTAGAGCACACGGTTTCCATCCTAACATTAAAACAATGGTCTATTAAGGCAAGCTGACCTGTTCAAATACTGAGTATGGTAGTGCTATCTGGCTAGGAGACCCTATCTGTGCAAGCCCTTCTTTCAAGTTCCCTTTACTTATCTCTAAGGATTAATGGGCTAAAGTTCACATAATGTACTTAGCTGTTCAAGTGAAAGATATAAAAATGAATGCCAAATACGGCTTGAATTTCACTTAGGAAAATTTTCCACTGTTTGGTAGTAGGTACATGTTTATGTTGACCTGAATTCTCCTATATTAAGGAAAGTTCAAGTTAATATCAACTGTCTGAGTTTTAAAGAAAGTGTTTACTTTTCCTTGGGACCAAAAGTTCTGAAGTAGAAATCCAATACCTCAGAAATCCAGGCCAGCAGTAGCTATGAACAGAAGCAGGTTAAGTCAAGTATATTTACCTAGCTTTAAAAGTGGCAATGAATAGACATTAAGAGCAAACCTATGTACAATGAGGAAGTCAGTGCAGGTGTAGGCTGAACTGGAGAGCCTAACCAGTAATCCACAGATGATTTCAGTTTAAGGTGCAATAAAGTACACACAATATACACAATTATTACTCTGGGACCTTGAAAAAATTAAACACAAAAAAGATACTGTTCTTATCTTCAAGAAGTTCATAAATGTAATTGGAACACTAAACATACATTTTTTTTCCAAAGTGAGACAAAAATTAAAAAAAAAAAACAGTCGTTCTTTCTTTCTTTGTGGGGTCTGTCTTTTCAGATTCACCATACAAGTCAGGAGTCTACTGTTAAACAGCTCATATGAGACCACACACACATACATTATATTATCTTATATTTCAACATAATTTGTATAAGAGCTTTACCCCAAAAAGTTAGAAATGAACTAGAAAATTGATTCCTTCCTTATAGAATATGACCATGATAATGAGAAAGGGCTAGGCAGTTGTCAGTCAAGCTTGTAGCTGGAAGACACAAGAGAAGGCCTTCTTCAAAACCAGTAGACACCAGTAACCAGTGGAGACAGAGACTAAGCAGGAAGTGTGAGGAGACAAGCTGGAGGGGCCTCCCGAAGCTAAGATGGTTGCTTAGCGACGGTAGAAGCTCGATGGGATTTAAGGCCTTTTCAGACGGGACACTAAAGTAAGAAGGGCATGAATGAGAAAAACAAATCAATAGTCTGGCACTGGGGGACCCAAAAATACCACAAGTGACCTCATACACTCAGAGAGCTAGGGAAGGAAAGTCCACTTAAATGCTATGATGGCCCATCTTCATTTTCCATTTGATTACATGAAAAAACCCTGGGCATTAATAAGGTCCATTTTTTGGGTGTCTGCGTTTGCTCAGGGAAGCCCCACTCTGAATGTAGGTAGCTCCATCCTCTTGGCTGTGTTCCAAGACTGAGCAAAGTGGGGAAATGGAGAACGCCAGGTGAGTACCAGCACTGCCTCTCTCCACTGGCCGTCCATTGAGATGTGAGCAAGCAGGCTTGCACTCCTACGGCCTCAGTCTCAAGCATTTCCTGCCACTATCCCTGCAGCTCGTATTTTGCTCATGTGCCTTCCCAGCCATGGTGGACCACACCATGTACCAAAATAAACCTCTCTGCCCTAGGAAGGGTCTCACGTATCCTAGGCTGGCCACCAGCTCAATGTATGTCTGATCCTTCTGCTTCGGTATGGTGCTGGGGATTGAACCCTGGGCTTCATGGGTGCTAGGGAAACATTCCACTAACCGAGCTACATCCCCAGCCCCAGTATTTTCTTTAAGTTGCCTCTTGTTGAGTACTTGGTCATAGCCATGAGAAAAGTGACTAACCCAGTTACTAGTGCAGCCCTAGTAACTTGTCCTAGCTCCTCAGACCTCGGGAGCAGGTCTGATGTGACTCTTCCTTCGACAGAGTTGTCTGCATCAGCTATTCCTGACCATCTGAGGGACTCACTCTTTGGTTCAGAATGGCATCATCCTGTTTGTGGGGTCCCTGGCAGCAGGACCAGGACTTATCCCAGATGCATGAACTGGCTTTTTGAAGCCCATTCCCTGTGGTGGGACACCATGCTCAGCCTTGATACAATGGGGAGGGGCTAGGCTCTCCTTCAACTTGGTATGCCAGACTTTGTTGACTACCATGGGAGGCCTTACCCACTCTGAGGAGTGGATGGGGTAGAGTGGGAGGGAGGGGGAACTGGGGTTAGTATGTTAAATGGGAAAAAAATTAATAAATAAATATATAGAAAGAAAGAACGGCATCATCTCTGAAGGCGTTCCTTATCTACTCCCCGCTCCTCCCACACCTCCACCTCTCTTCTTTTCTTCTGTGGTACCTTGCACAGCCCATGTCAGACACTGTCTCATCATAGGCTTATTTCTTGGTTCCTGTTTCTGCCTGTCCTGTAAACTGTGAATCACATGTGGTCAGGAAGTATGTTTTTAGTCTCTGTATCTGCAACATAAAAGGTAGTTGGTGCTGGAGTAGCCAAACAGTCCATGTTTGTTGAATTGAGTTATTGAATTAGAAAAAGTCTAGGTTAAGAAACAAAAACTCGAATACAAGAAAAGGGAATGGGCAAGCAAGATAAGCTTGATAACATATCTGTATAACAGTGGGAAGTTGAGGACTTCATTTGTACTTACAGTTCGTCTTCTGTGACACTGTACAACGTTTCTCAGCAGCTGATTTTATCTCTTTGGGCTGACATCTGCTGCTGAGACTGGAGCCTCGGTGCTAAAGGCATTCAGGCCAGCCCCTTGTTCTCAAAGAAAACAGTCAGCTATGTCCAGTTGCTCCTGTGGATCCAGATGCACACCCTTGGATGGGCCAGGCTTGGTGCTCACTCTCAGGGGGGGTGTGGGTGGGAGAGGCTAACATTCCACTTGACCTCAGCCCTCCTCTTTGCATCTTTGGCTTGTTTTCCAGCTGGTGATCCAGAAGTGGCGATTACAAAAACTCCCTTACACAACTACATTATGGATTCAGTGAAAACCGTCATGAAATTACTACCCCAATGCCTTATGCATAGTAAGAGCCAAATGCTTGTGGTTTTTTCCGTCTTTTCTACTTGGGGAGGGAGAGGAAGGAAGTGAAGACTCGGGGAGTGGCAAAAGACAAGACAGAGACAGGAGTATTGGAGGAAGAGTGGACCCAGGTGTGGTAGTGTCGGCTTTTATCCGAGAACTCAACAGAAGCTAAAACAGGACGAGGAGTTTGTGGCCAGCCTGGGCTACATAGTGAGTTTGAGTCTAGCCTGAGCTACAGAACAAGAGCTTATATAGAGAAACGGAAAAGGGAAAGAAAAAAAAATGAACTGAGAAACAAGGGACAACAGCCTGGTTACTGTGTTCCTGTTTAAAGTCTGATGACGTACAGATACTTCCCGGAAGCCATGCTGTTCCTAAGTGGCTGCCATTAGAGTCCTCGATCAGAGCCTGGAAGGACAGTCAAACACTGCCCATGGAGAGCAAGAGATCAGCACTCGATGGCAAGGGGCAGACTTGCCTACACCAAGGAGAAAACAGAGAGATTCAACCGTTAACATCTGTTATTGTTTGACTCTGACATGTCCACTCCAGCTCGTGTTTTTATCATTTATTTATTTGTTTGTTTGTTTATTTATTATTGTAGGAGAGGGGATTATGTGTGCCACATCACCTGTGTCAGGGGACAACTTTTGGAGTGCATTCTCTTCTACCTTTACATGGACTCTGGGGATTAAACTTTGGTTATTAGGCTTGTGTGGCAAGTATTTTACTTACTAAACCATTTTGCCACCCCAGGCTTATGTTTGGATGCTTGTTTCTGAGCTGGTGGCATTATTTAGGAGATAGGCTTATAGCTAGTCTTTCTCTGTCTCACCTGCCATCTCCCAAATAACCGCATGGAGACTTTTTATTAATAATGAAAATTGGCCAATAGCTTAGGCTTGTTTCTAACTAGCTCTTATAACTTAAATTAATCCATTTCTATTAATCTATGTGCTGCCACATGGTTTTATTACCTCATCTCTGTAGTGCCCATACTGCTCACTCTGTGTCTCATGGCATCTCTACCCTTCTTCTTCCCTGCATCCTCTGTGCCTGGATATTCTGCCTAGCTATTGGCCATTCAGCTTTTCATTAAACCAATCACTGTGACATATCTTTATACAGTGTAATCAAATATTTTGCAACATAGGCCTACTGGTGGAAGTAGGACACTAGGAGTTGGCCTTTGAAGGGTATAACACAGCTCTGCTTCTGGATTCAAACTGCTTCCTGTGACTGCCATGTGAACAACTACCACATGCTCCGTGGTCTAAGCCATTCTGCTACATCTGCCCTGCTATGGTAGATTGAAACACTTTAAATCTGTGAATCTAGATAAAATTTTTCTCCATAGGTGTTTCTCCACACCACCTTTACCTTTTACCAAGGATTGAATGTAGGACCTCATACATGCTGGTCAAGTGTTCTACCATTGAACTATATCCCCCAGCAGTTCTTAAGTTGTTTCTGTCAGGTATTTAGGTCATAGTAATGCAGAAGTGACAAAACCAAGTCTCAGAGAATTCTGAGTATACAGAGGTGTGCAACAGCAATTTCTCGAAATAACAACCCCAGTCCCAAAGAGAGTGGGAAAGAAGTTATTTATTATTATTATCACTATCATCATTATTATTATTTGTGCTTGTGTGTGTGTGTTTGTGTGTGTGTGTGTGTGTGAGAGAGAGAGAGAGAGAGAGAGAGAGGAGAGGGAGGGAGACAGAGAGAGAGAGGGGGGGGGGGGAGGAGAGGGAGGGAGGGAGGCAGAGAGAGAAGGGAGGGGAGGGAGGGAGGAAGAGAGGGGGGTTTCTCTGTGTAGCCCTGTGTGTCCTGGAACTCACTCTGTAGACCAGGCTGGCCTCAAACTCACAGTTATCTCCCAGCCTCTGCCTCCCAAGTGCTGAGATTAAAGGAGTGCACCACCACTGCCCTGCAAGAAGGTATTTATAATCAGTTGGGAAACTTCAAGGGCTACTCATAGGAATTCCAAATCAGTATTTCTCCTGAGATTCCTAAAGAAGACTGAGACCAACCATTCATGTTAAGGTCTTTAAAAGCCCACAAAACATAGGGTGTAAGGGCTTGTTCTTTCTAGCTTTTCTAGGAAGAGTTTGCCTCATCAGTGTTACAGTGTCGGATTTACAATCTTCCAGTGGACTCTAAACAGACTTCTCAGTAGGCAATCATAGCAGATACTATTGATACAGCAGGGATGGGAGTGGAATTCTAAAACAGGATAGCTTGTTAGCTCATTTTTTTTCCTGTCTGAAATTGTTAAATAAGTCAGTGATTGCTACTCAGTGTTGGAGAAGGGAAAAGTGGTTAGGAATCCCAGTTCTGCAGCCAGTGTCTCCTGCCTCTGTGATAGGCTACTTTAAAGGACAGCCAAAGAGACTACCCAATGTGTTTGAAAGGCAAATGACTCAGATGGACAAGATGAAAGTCATCTTGTTTTCACTTGCCTCAGAAAACTCACGGGGTGGGCTTAAAGGTTTTTTCTATGTCAGATATATGTTGTTTCTTTAAAAAAAAGTTTGGAAATAAAAATGACAAGATCATAGGGTGCCACTTGTAAATTATGTTCCATGGTGTTCTGAAAGTTTAATTAAAGATCCTGTGTAGGAAGGTTAAATCAAGATTTAAGAGTGGAGGAAACTGACCTCTACACACACTTAGGGAATTACAGAAAAGACTGAGAGATGGGAGTGGGGGGCCAACTAATAGGTAACAGACCTGGGAAGAAAAAGTGCCAGCAATGGTGTGGATATTTCTAGGAGATGGTATCAAACCTTGAAAAAACAAACTAGAACATTTGTACCATAAATATTGGCTCCAGATTGCTGAAACGGTAGGAGAAATGTGGGGCTTAGTGAACAGCAGATCCTACCCTAAAAAGCAAAGTGATTAAGATTCTGCTGGTGCCCTTCCCTTCATCCACTTGTAATGTGCATTAAAGTGCACTTGCTGATCCTGGAAGGCAAGGAACAGAGCAGTAGCAAGAGACTCCAGGAGAGGAGGTTCCTCTGCAAGTACACATTCTGTCCCACGGCATGCGGGTCCCTTCCCTGTGCTCACCAGTCTGCCTGTTTCCAGCAGAAGCAGAGAGCTAAAGGGAATCTTAGCTACAGAGTAGAAGAACACAAGTACAAGAACCCTATAGGCTATGGAAACCCCAAGCTCAACAAATGGAAGATGCAGCACTTCAAGAGTTGGCGAATGAAAGAAAAGGCTAAGCATTATTATTATTATTATTATTATTATTATTATTATTATTATTATTATTATGGACCTGATGATCAAACCCAGGGCCTTGCGCTACCACTGAGCTAAATCCCCAACCCATGAAATTATTTTATAAGTTTGTAATTTTAAGAAAAGCCTAAGTATGTAAGTAAGCCATATGCCTGTATTGCACATAAAACAACTACTCGTTCAGGGTGTGTTATTCAGGTGTGTTATTTTAGAGCTTAAAATCACTGTTTTGCCTCCTTTTAGGGAGGCAGGGCCTCCCATGTAGCTAAGCTGGCCTCGAGCTCTCAATCCTCTTCCCTCATCCTCCTGAGTGCTAGGATCATAGGCTGGTACCACCAGGCCTATCAAAAGTGTGATTTTGTCTAGGGAGGTAGCGCACACCTTTAGTTCCAGCACTCAGAAGGCAGAGGCAGGCAGATCTCTGTGAGTTCAAGGTTAGACTAGTCTATACAGCAAGTTCTAGGGCATCCAGGGCTACATAGACTCTGTGTCAAAAACCAATCAATCAAAAGAGTGATTTTTTGTTCTTTTTATTTGTATGTCTCTGTGAGAGTATACCATATGTATGGGTGCTCAGAGGTCAGAAGAGGGCATTAGATTCCCTACAGTTAGAGATCCAGGAAATTGTGAGTTACCAGATATGGGTGCTGGGAACTGAACTTGGGTTTTCTGAAGAACAGCAACTATTCTTAAATGCTGAGCTTCTTCAATACCTTAAATGTTCTTTTTGAAATAAAAATCTTAATAGCTTTGTATCAACAATAGAACCTTTTGAAACAATGATTATATGATAAATTTCAACAAAGTATGAGTCCAAGAAAGATTGAAGATAAAGTTCAAGAATCAATAGAATGGGGAAAAATAATTTATAGTTGCCTAACTACCATGTGATTAAAATTAAAACCTAGATTAGATTTTCACAGATCTGCTTCAGTAAAAGGCCAAACAGTAATTATTTCAGTTTTATGATCCATATGGTCTTTCCTCACAACTTGGATCTTTTGCTATAGTGTGAAAAAGCAGTTGTAGATAAATCAGTACCTGAGTGGTGTACCTGTGTTCTAATAAAACTTTATTTTCAAAAGGAGGGAGCAGACCAACTCCTGCTCTAGATGATTGAACATGAGAGTGTCAGGATAAAGCTATGCTGAACAGAGAGAAGTTCTGAAAGTATGATAAACATACAAGACAATGAAGTGGCAGGGAAAAGTCCATCTGTCATTCACTGGCAATGGATGACATTTCTTCAATAAAAGGAAATAAAATTTAAAATTTGGTTAAGAAATAGCAACATATCTAACTATGTTATTTAGAATATGTTATAAATAGGCTATGAAGGGGCTGGAAAGATGGCTCCATGATTTAAGAGCACTTGTTCTTTTAGAGAACTGGGGTTCAGTTTTCAGCAACTACATGGAGGCTAACAGCTTTCTGGAACTCCAGTTCAGGGGATCCAACACCCTTTTCTGACCTCTGTGGACACCAGCATGCACAAAGTGTACATACACACATGCAGGCAAAATAATCATACACATAAAAGAGATAATTTAAAAAAGGAATCTTTGAGGCTATTTCAACTCTGTCAGAGTTTTCTTTTTCCTTGTGGTGTCTAAGTGCATAAACATGAAACTGATAGCAAAAGGGTAAAAGCAAAGCCCCTAAGCAAAGCCCCCTGGCTTCAGAAGGGCCATGCTAACTGTTCAGAAGTTCACTGAAATGTATAGAGTTTAGGATTGGACAAGTGTTCATTTGAGTGGCTCAGTAGCTGTGTGATGTTTTTATCTGTGCATTCATAACAATAAAGTGAATTAAAATAAAATAACATACAAAGAAATGCCATGTGATTACTACCAGAAGAGAAGAAACAGGGTAACAGTGTTAGACTAAACAAACAAATTGAATGTAAATTGACATTCCTATTGATGAAAATAAATTTCATGAGAAAATTTACTAACAGTGAACCTTTATAAATCACACATTAAATCATCAAAAATCATGTTTATCACTGAATGTATACAGTAAAAATTTACAGAAATTTAAGAGTAGAAAACATCGTAACTGTTGGAAAACTAACCCTACCTCAGAAAGTGACAGATCGGGCAGAACTGTCAGAGTGGCCATTTGGACAACTCAGCAAAGCGGCTTGCTTGAGTGAAGGACTTTGGCCGTAATAAACGGTGAGTGTCCAGTCTCTTTAGACACATATGAAACATTAACCTGTGCTAACACACGAGGAATATGTTAATAAAGTCCCAGATAAGAAATCATTTAGACGGGGAAGTGGGTGGTGCACTCCTTTAAACTCAATACTTGGGAAGCAGAGACAGGCGGATCTCTACCAAATGAGTTCCAGGACAGCCAAGGCTACATGCACAGAGAGAAAGGTCTCAAAAAACCAAAGCCAAGCCAAACCAAAAAAGAAAAAAAAAAAAAAGAAAGAAAAAAATTAGATTACAGTTTTTGATTACATTGCAATAAAAATTGGAACTAACCATAATAAAAAAAATAGGAGCTGGGTTATGGTGCTCATGCATTTAAACTCTGCACCTGGGAGATGAGGCAGGAAGATTAACTAGATTCTGAGCCAAACCTGGGCAATATAATGAGTTTCATGTCGTCCTAGGTTCCGGAGTGAGACCCTGTCTCCTAAACACACTGGAGTGATTTGATTGAGGATGTCCCCCAAGGGCTGGCTCTCTGGTGTTTGCACTTGGTCCCCATTAGGTTTAGGTCTTAGAGCAGTGGGCTTGCTGGGGGAAGTATGTCACTGGGGACAGGCATTGAGGTTTCAGAGCTTTGCGCCATTCCAAGCTCTGCTCTCTGCCTCGTGCTTGTGGTTCAGGATGTGAGCCTTCCGCTTCCTGCTCTAGCTGCCATTCTTCCCTGTCATGGCCTACTGTTAACCTGGAACCATAAACCAAAATAAACTCCTGCTATGAGTTGCCTTCCTCCTGGTGTTTTATTACAGTAATAGAAAAGTAATTATACAACCACTACTAACTAACTAACTAACTAACTAACTAACTAACCAAATAAATAGCTAAAGCTTTATAGCCAGACACGGTACCCCAAATCCAATTCTTGAATCTGAATCAGGAAGATTACGATGCTTTTGAGGCCACCTGGGTTACAGAGTGAGACCTCATCTCATAACTTCCCCCAAAACCAAGAATAAAAGGGAAATGTGCAAAATAAAGTTAACTATTAAGAAATGATAATACATAAATATCACAGCATAATGTGCCATTAGCATGTTGCTAAGTGATCTGTGTGAACTGTCTTTTTATTTTTGTCACAATCTTCTTTTCATAGATGAGGAACTGAAACACAGAGCTTTGGATTAAATAACCTATCCAGTGGTACACAGTTCATAAATAATAGGGCTCATATTTAAATCTAAATAGAGGGTCAGCAAGGTGGCTCAGTGGATAAAGGCACTTAGTGCCAAACTCACGATGTGAGTTGGATCCTCAGACTCACATGGTGTAGAAGGAGAGAACCTACTTCCTCGGGTTACCCTCTGACTTACATTCATGTGTCATGGTACACATATATTGTGCATGTGTATATTCAGAAGGGGTATATATCCAGGTATGAATATATTACAAAATAAATATGAATAGAAGTAAATTATGTATATAGCTCAAGAATCTAATAAAAGAAAGTTAAATATATCTGAGAGAAAAGTTGTTATTTAAAAAAATCCTGAAAAGAATTAAATGAGGGAGATAGAGTATGTTTGTATAAAACTAAAAGTTAGTTCTTTGAAGAGAGACAAAACAATGCCAGGAAGTGTGGAATTTGACCTAAGGGAGAGGAAGCTAGTAAAAGCTAGAGCAAGAAGTCAGCCTTAATTATAGATTCTAAAATGTCCAAAATGGATATTAAACTTAAGCTCATAATTTTCATTTGTTTTTGAGATAGGGTCTTATTATGTATCTCTGGCTGTCTTGGAACTCAGAGATCCTCCTGCCTCTGCCTCCAGAGTGCTCGGATTAAAGGTATGTGCTACTACACTCAGGCTTTAAGCTCACAACTTTTAAAGTCCAGATTAAAATTTATGATTTCTATAAAAACATAAATTGTTTGAGTTAATAAAAATAGAACCAAGGAACTGGAGAGATGTCTCAGCTGTTAAGCGCACAGATGCTGATGCTGTTTCCAGCACACCCATGGCAATTCACAACCCTCTGTAACTTTAGCCCTGGGAATCTAACATTCTTTTTTGGCCCCCCTGGGCACAAGACATGAATGTCATTCACAGACATACATGCAGACAAAATAACCACATATACATGTATACATATATATGTGTATATAGTTATAGTACACATATGTCTGTAATATACTTATTGTACATAATAAAATAACGATAAAAATTGAATCAAGAGGAATACCCACCTTAAAAAGGAAGAAAATCTTAGCCACTGCAGCCTGCTGTAAGGACCTTGGGTGATTTAAAAATGATACAATGTACTGCTTATATTTCTGAGGCCAAGGCATGGGCCTATCCAGTGCCTACTGAAGGCTTCTCTTCTTCCCATACGGCACTTGCTAGCCAGCTAGCCATGTCCTCACACAGTGATATGAGCAAGGCAGCCACATCCTGTAGGCAGTTAATTGGGGTAACAGGCCCAAGGAAAGCAGATGATCACATGTCCTAGTAAAACCCACAGTCAACCCTGAGGACAATGGAGTGTGAACTCTGCACAGTTGGTGAGCCCGTGGGGGCCCACAGAGTCTCCCTAGTAAGGCCTTACTCAAGGTCAGAAAGTCTGAGCTTGCTTTGCCCGTCAGGGCTGCATAATGGGATGATTTGGCCAAGGGCTTGGTTACCAGGTGTTTTGAAGGGTCTACACTTGTTGGTACTTTATATCTCGACCTTGGAAAGGGGAAGTCTTTGCCCCTCCCCTTGCTGATGTGTAAAAAGCCCATCATGATTAAACTCTGGGCGACTGGGTATTGCATCAAGCTGCATGGCAGGGCACTCCCACTTATTCTTTCAAATCTGTGGTTTTTGTGCCTTTCACCCTTATATGTGTTGTAAACTCAAACACAGTATTTCTATTTCGGTTTTGTGTGTGTGTACCTGCGAGAGGCCAGAGGTTAACCTCAGCTGTCATTCCTTAGGTACTATCTACCTAGTACTTGTTACTTTTGAAATGACTTCATTGTTCATTTATGTGCATGCGTGATGATCAGAGGACCGCTGTTAGGTGTCTGCTCTCTGTTTCTACCACATGAACCCCAGGGGACAAATTCAACTTGTCAGGTTTGATGTCAAGGGCCTTTACCCAGTCATCTCATTGGCTCTGTTGTTTTTGTTTTGTTTTGTTTTGTTTTGTTTTGAGTCAGGGTTTCTCGTTGCTATGGAACTCACCAAGTAGGCCAGACTGACTGGCCAGTGAGCCTTCGAGATCCACCTGTCTCTGTCTTCCTGGTGCTGGGGCTGCGAGTGCCATCTTGCCTGGCTCTTTTTGTGTGGGTTCTAGGTAATCTAGTGAGGTCATCTGGCTTGGCAGCAAGTACCTTCACTTCTAGCCATTTACCAGTCCTGAAGAAGTTCCTTGACTATCTTTGCAGTGCAGGTTAAGTGGTAGTATCTTTTCTTTGGTTATTTCTGGTGAAAAGTCCTTATTTCTTCTTCTCATAGAAAAGCAGCTCCATGAGATATGAAATTCTACTTCCAGTACTCTGCAGCTGTCTTTCCAGTTTATAGCTCATATCATTGCTATGCGTTGTCTAACTTTGATCTGCATTTCTCTGTTTATAAAATTTCTTATATCTGGCTGCCTTTATCTTTTATTTTTAGCAGTTTGGGTATGATGCTTCCAGGTGGTTTTATTTTTGTTACTCCTATTTATCTGGTCTGAGATTCCCTGATGGTTCTTGTTGGTACCTTTTCATTGCTAGAGAAGGTACCTGAGATACTCAGCTCGTGAAAGGGAAAGGATTATCAGCTCCTAGATGTGGAGGCTTTAGGTCATGTTTGGTTGGCCTCATTGCTTTCAGTTGGTTATGTATGTAGCACATCATGGTGGAGACCGTGGTGGAACAGAGCTGCACTCCTCATGGCTGGGACACCCAAGAAGAGAATAAGAGACTGAGACTGGGAGTTGGGGTCCTGTTCTCCCTCTTAATGATAAACCTCAGGGACAAAAAGACTTAGTACTAGGCCCACCTCACCTTCATCTGCCTGCTTCCCTATGGCACCAACAGGGCAAGTCTTTACCATGTGGCCAGCCACTGGGGACAATTACAGCTGCTAGCCATTACAGAGTCATATCCCCTCTTCTCTCCTCTCCTCCTTCTCCTTTCCATCCTTGAACTCTGGAACTTGGATCAGTGGCCCCAGATTTTTAAACCTGAACTCTCAAAGCCGAAAGACTATAGGAATAGCAGGACTGAGTTCCACCAATCACAATGAATCCTACTGACCTCATACCATAGAGCTGACCTTGTCAACCCTTGTCCATGCAGATTCAAACCTCCACCCATCCATCTGCCCTCATTTGAATGACTGAAGGAACTGAAAAAAGAGAGGAGCTCACAAGTAACAACTCCACAGCCTGTCTCCCCCACACCCCCCCCCCCCTACCCCTGCAGTGTACTTAACCCATCTTTTGCTACACTGATCAGACTTGGGTGAATTCATTTACAATTCCAGGCCACCATATTAACATCTCGACAACTGGCTGTGGGCCAGAACCTTGTGCTGCCAATCGGAGCTTTTATTCTGTTTAGTGCTTGTCCACGTGGGTGACAGAGTTGAGAGTCATCCCCAGTAAGTGAGCCAGTATTGTGGTAGTCTTTCCCGCCAATGGCTCCAACCTACAAAGGATCCAGCACAGAGCTTCTTCCCAGAGCTGGTTTCTTTTACCGGCACATCCCTGATGAATATCCTCGTGTATCTTCCAGGTCTGCCATGGCACATAACCATGAGGTGGGTTTTCTAACAGGTTTGTTTGCTGCTGCCTTATCAGTGTCTCTTTCTGCAGGTGTTTTTACTGGACTGAACAGTCAGTCCTGCACAGGCTGCCCTGGCTCTTTCAGTACCACTAGATGAGCGGTGCTTGTTACTTTCCTCTTGTTGGGTCCTCCTGTCCCCGACCTGGTTATTCTCTGACCTTCACTGGACTCATTGATAGGAAGTCACAACATGCCCGCACGGTTGGGCTTGCCTGGCCGACCACCTGGTTATTTCGGTTGGAAATAGCCATTTCTGGGTCAAAACATCTTGCGTGACTAGGACTCCATGGCTTTGCATGGCTCCTTAAAGCGCGCACAGCCATGTAATCTACGCACATGCGTGGAGTAGCCACGTGTCCCTGTACGCATGCGCGGCCCACCCTTTAAAAAGCTGGCGCCATTTTGCACAGGTCTCTTCTCTTCTCTTCCTTTTCTCTTGACCACGTGGCCTGTCACATCTGTCTCTTCCTATCCTATATTAATAAACAGCTCTTCTGTGGATTTGTCGTGTTTGGGACGTGTTCCTCGTGGGGTAAGAGCGCCAAAATAACTAACACTCATCCCTGAAGTACTTAACTCAATGCTTCTGGGAAATGTTGGATCATATACTGTGTTATAAAGGAAAGCTGCATTTTCTTAAAGCAGTTCAGAGTTGTAGCTCTCAATAAGGAGGGTTTGACTACTTCAGCAGACACCTGTGTTTTAGGTAAATCTCAGAATTCAAGATTCCCATTGGTATCAACCCAGATATTCCAAGTTCACAACCCAGCTATTCCAATATTCCACAGTCCAGTTCAGTACACACAGGGACTCAGCTGTAGTAGATTACAGTTTTCTTGTTTGGAATCTGTTGTCTTTGGAGAGACTTGTCAACATCAGTTAAGCTTTGGGGCTTAGATGTAAGTTTCCTCTGCCCTCCTGCCATTGGAAACAGCATACCATTTGTGTGCTGCTAAGGGGGCCCTGTGGCTTCCCCCCATCTCTTAACTGCTGGTTAGTTGCTCTCAGTTTCATCCTTGTCTAAGCACCAGTTCAGGTTAGCATTAGCAATAGGAACGCATGAACTGTCAGATAGTCAGTCTAGCTGTGATATTTGTTTTTGTTAATAATATGTCATCTCTGTTGACAGCTGGTAGGTTTCATGGTTGCAAAGCTGGATGCTTCCCTCACTGACAGCCTTTCTATCAAAGCTATGGTGAATGGTGTGGCTCCAAATCCCATCATCTTACCTATTTTCTTAGATGTCACCAATACCAACCCTGGTTGGGCTTCCTGGTTTTCCCTTGTTCAATATGGTCATATGATGTTCTGCTATAATTCATCCCAGGCTTTAGCCACCACAGCCTCAGTGCCATTAGTCTCCCAGTTAACTATGCTTTGCATGAGCACCACAAATACTTCTCCCTGACATTTTCATCCAGTTGACAGTTAACTCAACGTTTTGTATTGTTTTATAGTAAATCAATCTATATATTTTTTTAAACAAAACATCTTAGACTGTAGTTTATAAACAACAGAAATGCTGCATTACTGCCCATCCTGGGGGCTGAGATCTAGGTACAAACAAATGCAGTGTCTGACTAAGACTGTTTCAGAGATATGCTTTACTGTGTGCTTGTATGGAAGGAGTGAACAAATGCTCTCAAGCTATCTTGTAGGGATTCCCACACCATTCGTGAGAGCAGACCCCTCTCACCTAGTCATTTCACACAGGCCCTGGGTACCACTGCAGTGGGATTAGCTTTCAACATATAATTTTGAGAGGACACAAAAACTTAGACTATAGCATAAAAATAACATACAAATTTGCCATTTTGAGGTAATTCACAATTTTACAGTAATCAACAGCATCAAGTGTAGTCACAACAGTGTGTAATCATCACACTGCTTCCACAGTTTTCAAATTACCTTGGAAACCAACTCCAAGGAGTTTCTTCTTATCATCTCTTTCCCTCATTTCACAACCACAAATCTGCCCATTATTTCTATGCATTTGCTTATCCTAGATATTTCAGATAAATGAGATCCTGGGAAATTTGGCTTTTTGTGTCTGTTGTGTTTCGCTTAGCACAATGTCTTTAAGGTTCATCCACATTGTACCGTGTTATCGATCAGTATTCCATTCCCTTTTATGGCTGAGTACTATTTGTTTGTTGCATCTGCCACATTTTATTTATATCCCCATCAGTTCTGCCTTTCGGCTGTTGTGAACAGTGTTGCTGTAAACAAGTATGGACAAGTTTTTGTTTGAACATCTGTTTTCATTCTTCTAGGTGTGTACGGGGGAGTAGAATCGCTGAGTCTCACCTGGTTAGAGCCTGTGTTTAGCCTTTTGAAGAACCGATAAAACAGCAAGTGTTTTCAGATTGGGTTCCCATCTCTCTGTTATTCCCCCCCTACCCTGCATGCTTGGATAACTTTAAAGTTTCTTCACTACCACTTAGTTTTGCTCATTCATTGCCTTTCCAAAACCTTCTAAAATAAAACCTATGTCAGTGTTCTGGGTGAGAATCTATCCGTCTTTCTTTTAACTTCATCATAATGTGTCTTCTCCCAGTTTAGCTATTTCCATATTTCTGTTCCAGATTTCACCCTTACACATCTTTTTCCAAGCCCTCCAGATAAACAAGTTCACTCATAATTACCTGAACACATCGTTTTTCCAGTTCTTCTGGTTTTCCTGCGATGTTTCTTCATTCGGTCCTTAACCGTGGATAGATTATAACGTGTCTATGAATTAATTACTTAACACAAAGCCATTTTCTCTCCAGTTTAGATCACCTTTGAAAGTCAGAGTATTTTGATATGGTTAGAATTTTATAGTATTCAGTTAGAGAATGTCATAAAAATTCTGGAAAAGAAAAAATTTCGGAACATATCATACATTTTAAAATTACTTTTTAAAATTTTGTGTATGTATGGGTATTTTACCTGCATGATTTAAGTGTACCCCAGGTATGCAGTACCCAAAGAGACCAGAAGAGGTCATCAGATCCCCTGGTGATAGAGTTACAGTTGTGAGCGATCAGGCAGGTGCTGGGGATTGAACTGGGTCCTCTAGGGGCAGAAGAGTTGGCTCAGCGGTTAACAGCACTTGTTGCTCACACAGAGGACTCAAATTCAGTTCCCAGAACTCACATGTTTCACAGCCATCTGTAATTCCAGTTCCATATGTGGTGCACATACATAGATTCTGGCAAAATACTCTTTTAAAAAAAAATAAAATGAGCTGGGTCCTCTGAAGAGCAGCTGTGCTCTTAACCAGAGCCATCTCTTCAGCCCCAGGTCAAACAGTTTTAAAGAGAACAAGGTTTCTTGGGAATGGAAATAATTTTATGTGAGAGTATGAGGGAGACAGCCCTGTCAAACTATGGTAGTAGTTAAAATAGTGTGATGTGTCACCTTCTGTGTGTGACCCATGAAAAGAAAGTGATTTCTGAAAATACAAGTTATCTCTGAGAATTTTTTTGTCTCTGAAGAGCAAAGATATTGTAAGACTAGAACCTCCGAAGAGACCATAAGCTCTCTTGTTCTCTAAATTTATCAATGGTAATGTCAGTCAGTCATTTACTGTAAACATACCAAAATGAGTTACAGTAAAGAGAAAGACTATCAGTAAAAGAATACAGTTCAGCATATGTAAATGATTCTTAGAAACATTAAATTGATTAAAGCCATGCAGTAATTAAGTAAATAAATTAAAATGTAAAAAGTAAAGCTAAGAGGCTCTTTATGCTACCCAACTAGATTAATAAATTATTTTGTGGCTAGTTGGCTTCCTGAACTACCTTTTTTTCTTTATTTGTATTTTTAATTGACAAGCACACTCATACAAAAAGTTTTTGAGACAGAGACTATGTAGTCCTGGCAGGCCTGGAATTTTGTTGTGTTGACTAGATTGGTTTGGAATACACACCAATGATCGGATTAAAGGCATGTACCACCACACTTTGTGGATAAGCAAAGTTTCTGTGGATTTATGTTTTGGCAAATATGGATGAATATCTTAATCAAGCTAATTAACAATGTGTTACCTCATACACTTATCTGTAGAGAATGCTTGAAGTCTGTTCTTACAACAATTTAAAAGAATGTGGTGTACTGTTATTAACTGTTGTCAACATGATATACAGTAGATTTCTAGAATTTCCTTCCTGTACAACTGATCTTTTTTTTTTTTTTAAATCTCCTTTGACATCCTCCTAATCCCCCAAATCTTTCATTTTAGAGCAAAAATCCCTTCTCAACGTGGCTGCTGTGGGTGTGGATGAGTTTTCATTTCTCACAGTGCCTCGGGCAGTTCTGCCCTCTGTGGGGTTCACAGAATTTTTGACTTATTGACATGAGATCTCATATGATGTCTCCTTAGAACAAAAGGCTCACTTCGGAGATGGACTATGCAAACTAATGGTCCTGTCATACCACCTCCCATCAAGAGGCTGCCAGCCTAAGCGTGAAGTGGCAGGACTGCTGGAACCCTTACCCAGGAGAGAAAGAGGACTGTTTTTCCGCATGCTGTATACATCTTCAGGCTGTGATTAGTGGATGGCGCTGCGCCTCTTTAAACTAGAACACTAGGTTTGGTAATGAAGGATGGGAATTGCAGTGTACCCACTTAGCATAACTCGGTACGCAGTTGTCTTGCGCAGTGGCAGAAATCCCTGACAAAAGAAACTTAGGGAAGGAAGGGCTTATTTTGGCTCATGGCTTGAGGGGGAGAAGACTTGGGGCAGAAACTTGGAGCAGCTGGTCACCCATAGTCAGTTAGGAAACACTAAGTGGGGAAGCTGGTGCTCAGCTCACGCTCTCCGTTCTGTTCAGTCTAGGACCCCAGCCTGTGGGAGGATGTTGTCCACAGTTAAGATGACAGGGCTTTCCACCTTAATTAACCTAATCTAAATAACCCCTCAAAGGCATCCCCAGAGGCTAACCTAATCTACATAACCCCTCACAGATGTTCTCAGAATTTTGTCTCCTAGATATTTCCAGATCCTGTCAGCTTGACACTGTTAACCAGCATCACACCCCAAATGAACCACTTGGAAAAAGCACTCCAGTTTTGTAGTCTTTACAGTCCGTGGGCTGAAAGGCCTATACTTCCAGGGAACGAGTTCCTTTTAAGAAGGAAGGTAGATGCCCTCTAAACTTAAGACTGGAGCGGCTTTTTGCTCACTTGGACACTCTCTCCCTCTGTAGCAGCTGGCAGATAAAAAGAACAATGAACCAAAAACACATTGGCAGGAATTATTGACCTTGATCATCATGAAGAGGGAGGATGTTGATACACACAGGGGCATGAAGAAATGGGATTGGCATTCAGGGAACCTACTGGGACATTTCTTAATATTCCTATGCCCAGTTTTAACAATATGCAGACAAACATGGCAGTCACAGACCAGGAGGGCCTCAGCCTCCTGAGCATTGGAGACCTGAGATTTTCTATCAGATAAACCTAATCCACAGAGAATGCTTGTCAGGAGGAAGATACTTTTAGAGTGAGTGGTAGAAGAAAATGCATTTGCTCTCAGAATGCCACCCAGTGGCTGATGTTGGCTCAGAGCTGCATTCAACTTCAGAAAACTACATTGGGCTGTTAGCTGCCTCTCTCAGAAATACCTGGAAGGTATATCCAGTCTCCTGCTCATCACTGACTCACACCCTGTGGTGACACACAGCTCACAGCTCACAGATAGGTGGGTTCAAAGCCCTCTGCATCAAGAGGATAATTCCAAGGCTCAGGCATGCTTAAGAGCTTCCTGTGGAATAAGGCGGTAGCTAGATTTCAGTTTTTAGACATTTCTTGTTTGACATTTCTTTGTTTAGCCTCTTCCACATTGCTGTCCTGCCTACTGTCCCCCATCCTGATCACTTTCTCCTAAGAACACTCGAACATATCATTTGTAGGAGAATCCTGTGTCAGGCCCCGCTTCTGGGTCCATTCTCATTTACAAAAAAGGACCTGCTGGGAAACAATATGTACTTGCTGGAATGCAGCTAAGAATAAACCTTTTTCAAGGAGAGGGGTGGTCTTTCCCCTCACCTGCAGGAGAGTGACCCCTAGGCCCTTGGGGTGTCCTATCTGTTAGATGGGCCTTCACTTCCGCCTTACCTACAGGAGACTAACCCCTAGGCCCTTGGGGTGTCCTGTCTGTTAGATGGGCCTTCACTTGCTTTGGTGCTTTTGTTACCAGGTGGTAGGGAAATGGAGTGATTAATGATGTTTGGTGTTTGGGCCATGTGGTGGTAGGGGGAAAATGAAATGGTTTATAATGGGTGTTTGGGCCATGTACTGTCAATATTGCCTGCAAGAAGGACTTGAGAAAAATTATTAGCCCTTTTGTATGTGATCAAACCATATAAAAAACTCTAGACATAGGCGACTAAGATGGCTCAGAATCAGGTAAGAGGGTTTGTCACTAGCTTATGAGGTCTTTGGTAATTTTCATCTGAGTTTTCCATCAACCTAGTTAATCCCATCACCTCATTTGTGAGTTTATCTTGGCCCAAGTGTCAGGGGCAAGTGCTTGAGAGTAGCTTGGAGGGAACACCGTGGTAGCCTTTGGGTATGACCCAAATGCTCAGGGGAAATGTAAACTGGAATTTGAATACTAGAAAATTCAAACCACATGTTCTGGTCTGGTAAGGTATAGCTTAAGAACTAGGAAAATGGATAGGGACTGAGAGGATGGCTCTATTGGTGAGATGCTTGCCTTCCAAGCAAGAGGACCTGAGTGTGAGTCCCAGAATCCAAGTTTTGTTTTGTTTGTTTAAAAAGCATGTCATTGTAGTCCCAGGACTACTGAGGCAGAGACAGGAAGTTCCCTGGGGCTCCCTGGTCAATCAGTCTGCCCTAACTGATAAGCTCGAGGCCAAGAGAGCCCCTGTCCCAAAGAAGGTGGATTTTATTCCCGAGGGTGGTACCTAAGATGTCCTCTAGCTGTCATAGGCATGCACACACATTTGCACATGGAACACACATGAACATACACACAGACACATACATAATATATTGCATATATACATATATATGTATATATATAAACTTTGGAGAAATGTGTATTCCAGCCTGGAAAGTAAAAATGTAGACACCGAGAAACTGAGATAGGCTGGGGAAGTGGCATAGGAGATAAAGTACTGGCCTTGCAAGTGTGAGGACCTAAGTTCAAATCCCCAGAATCCATGTGTATTAGTTGGAGCTCTCTAAGGAACAGAATGGAAAGAATGAACATATGTCTATATATTAAAAAGGGACTTATGAGTCAGACAGGCCGCCCAGGGAGAGCCGCAGGTCCAGTTCAAGCTGGTCTTGAAGGCAGCACGGGAAGACAATGTTCATGAAGTGCCCCTTGACGGCAGAGTTCGAGAAGTATGTAGCCAGCTACCCTGGGCGTGGAGGTGCTCATCTTCCATACCAACAGAGGACCCATCAAGGTCAACGTGTGGGACACAGCCAGCCAGGAGAAGTTCTGGGGCCTGCGCGATGGCTACTACATCCAAGCCCGGTGTGCCATTCTAATGCTTGATGGAACATCAAGAGTCACATACAAGAACGTATCTAACTGGCCTAGAGAGCTGGCGCGCGTCTGTGAAAACATCCCCATTATATTGTGTGGCAATAAAGTGGATATTAAGGACGGAAAAGTGAAGGCAAAATCTATTGTCTTCCACTGAAAGAAGAACCTTCAATGCTATGATATTTCTGCCAAAAGTAACTGCAACTTTGAAAAGCCTTCACTCGGGCTCTCCAGAAAGCTCATTGGAGACCCTAATTCAGAGTTTGATGCCACGCCTGCTCTCGCCCCTCCCGAGGTGGTCATGGACCCAGCTTTGGCAGCACAGTATGAGCATGATTTAGAGGTTGCTCAAACGACTGCCCTCCCGGACGAGGTTGCTGACTCGTGAGAACGTGAGGCTGGAGCCCGGAGTCAGAAGTCTAGTTTTATAGGCAACTGTCCTGTGACGTCAGCGGTGCAGCGTGTGAGCCACCTTATTTAGCTGAGCAGATGGTGTACTTCATTGGGATGCTGAAGGAGATGAATGGGCTTCGGAGTGAATGCGGCGGTTAAAACATACCTTCCCTTTTTTTTTGGACTTGCATATTCAGCTGTTTGGAACACAGTTGTTTCCTTTCTGAATTTCAAAAATAAGAATGCTGTAGCGCATGACAATATTCAGTGGTGACATCTTGTTTGTTACTGTCATTTCCATTCTTTTTGTTTAGAATCAGAATAAAGTTGTGTTTCAAATGATCTAAAAAAGGGGGGGCTCATTAGAGTGGCTTACAGGCCGTGGTTCAATTAGTCCAACAATGAGTCTCTCCTGATGGGAAAGAGTCCAGTGGATTTCTCATCAGTTCCATCTGGTGCTGGAGTCCCAGGGAGGTTCTAGAGCTGTGGTTCTCAACCTTCCTAACGCTGCCACCCTTTACTACAGTTCCTCATGCTGTGGGGACCCCCACCATAAAACTATTTTCGTTGCTACCCAGTAACTGTGACTTTGCTAATGTTACGAGTTGTAGTGTAAATATCTGATATATAGGCCATCTGGTAGGTGACCCTTGTGAAGTAGGTGGCCGTTCCACCCCCAAAGGGGTCATGATCCACAGACTGCGAACCACTGTCTTAGAGAGTTGACAATTTTCAGTCCGGTTTGGAGTCCTGAAGAAGCAGGACCCACACCAGGGAAGGAAGGAAAGGCTCGGGCTGGATAAAGTTACCAGGGAGAGTGACGGAAAACAGACAGGATGCACAGGCTTCCTTCTACCATGTCCTGTGGGCTGTCACCAGAAGGTGTGATTTAGTATGTACCTTCTGACCTCAAAAGATCCAGATTTAGGGTGGGTCTCCCACTTCAAATAATCCAACCAAGAAAAATCCCTCACAGATGTGGCAGCTTCTTGAGTTTTAGTTAATTCCAGATGGACTCATGTTGACAACTAAGACCAGCCATCACTCTACATTAAGTAGATTTTGGTAGCCAAGTAACTCTGAACAGTTCACTACTTTTAAGGTTGGTTTCCTTATGTGTAAAATAGAAATATGTTATTAGTACCTTCTAGAGCTATGAGATTATTATGCAGAATCTATGAAAAAAATTCTTAACTCAAATGAAGTGCTTAGTAAATGTAGCTATTCTAATAGCTTTCATAATTGGATTTGAAAATTTAACTCATCGAGTATCCTAAAGGGGCACTTCTCTGGTGTTCTATCTGGATGTGTTAACTAAGCTACAGAAACCACTCCATTGGGGTGCTCCATCCTCCCGATGTCATGGATAACGTCTTGAGTTCCAAGCTGTTTACAGGCATCCACTTTTCTTGGTCCTGCTCATGTAAAGGCACCCTCTTATGTGACATTCAGCTTTTCTTTCTGACCCTCTTACTACTACGGTTTTTGTTTTTCTCCCTAAAATGGAAGTGTTTTCTCAGTTGAATCCAGACATGTTGAAAGGTGAGATTAAATTTTCTGATCTAATGGTGTTTGTGTGCTTGGGGAGATGGTTAAGTTAATTGTCAACTTAACAGAATCTAGAATCTCCAAGGGGATGGCCCTCTGGGCATGACAGTGTGGGATTATCTTGATTACATTAATTGAGTTCCAAGCCCCTTCCTGACTGTTGGCAGGACCTTCCCCTGGGGCTGTTTAAGAAGGAGAAGGCAGGCTGAGCACTAAGGGCACTGTCACTGTTTCTTGACAGTTCATCCGAGTGACCAGCTGCCTCAAGCCCCTCTTGCTTGACTTCCCCACTGTGATGGACTGTGCCTTGACAGGAAGCCAAAAGAAACGCTTTCTCCCTGGAGTTGCTTTTTTGGGGGGTGGGCAGGGGGACGAAGACACCTGGCTTTTCATGTGCCTTCTTATCCCTCTGGATGATCCCAGGCAGTGTTTATGGGATTTCTGCCTCGGTCAATTGCTCAGAATTCGAGTTCCCCATTGGTTTGTTTGTTTGTTTGTTTTTTGGAGCTGAGGACTGAACCCAGGGCCTTGTGCTTGCTAGGCAAGCGCTCTACCACTGAGCTAACTCCCCAACCCCGAGTTCCCCATTGGGAACAGTGAACCAAAGGCATGTGGAAGAGGATGCCAACAGCCTGCTCTTGAGGGGCTGAATCCAGTGCGCCACAAACTCAAGCTTTTGTTAGGCTTCTGCTTCTGAAACCCCAAGTTGCTGGCCTTTCTAGATCTCCTATTTTGACTACCCAGGCTCACTGGCAGAAATTCAGTGTCAATCTGACTTGGTAAATTTGCCACAGGGACTTTGGCTTGCTACCCTGTGACACAATCCTATAAGTGGGTCAGTTCCTCCTGACCCACCTGGGACTCAGCTCCTGGTAGAGCTCAGGACAAAGCTCCTACAAGCTTCGGCTCCATAAACGACCTCCTATTTAATGCCCAGAAGAACTTCTGCTCTGTGCTGCATTACACGTGTGCTTTTAAAATCTCCTAATCACCTGATTTTATGACAGACACTAATTTGTTACCGAGCTTCAGATTCCATTTTTGTTTTAGCGCCCTAGGAAAATTGCTCAAGTTGCTTTAATTAGTATCAATTTGGTTGTCAAATTTTCAAGATGAAGCTATTGTGTTTCAGCATTATTTAAGCTAGGGCATTAAAATTAGCTGGGGATTTTTTTTCAAGAATCACTAATTATGACCCAATTTTAAATGTAACATTTACAAAGAATTATTAATAAGTCTATATCCTATTTCTTTGGGCTACAATATCTCATAGTTATATAAAAAGTTAATTGCTAGCCAAAATTTGTATCCCTATTCACTGTGTCAACGCAATTGTCTGTATTAGAAGAGGCAGAATGTGAGTAATTGCAAAGTAATTTATATTTGTCTTTGGAGTGCATTCACTCTTAAATTTGAATATGTCTGAGTCTGATGTCTAGGGAATTCATATCAAAATAATGAAGCTGTGTTATAAAGATCTCAAATCAGGAGATTCCCCCCACTTTTTGTTGCTTTCCTGGGTTGAGAAAAAAAAGCCTAAATTGTCTTCAGTCGATTTGTGTGTTGAACACAGATGTGCAGAAGTGAAGTTATTGGTCTGTGAGGAATTCAATAGCAGAGTAAAAAGCTGTTAAGATAGGAGATTTTAGATCTTAATTTTATTATCTGGTAAAGGTAAAGAAAGAGAATAAAAAGAAGAAATGAAGGAAACAAAGAAATTATACCAGGAAAAAGTGTTTAGAAAAACATTGCAGAATTCTGTAGCAAGAACAGGGAGCTAGCTGGGCAGTGGTGGCACAAGCCTTTAATCCTAGCACTTGGGAGGCAGGGGGAGGCGGATCTCTGTGAGTTCAAGGCCAGCCTGGTCTACAGAACGAGTTCCAGGACAGCCAGAGCTGTTACACAGAGAAATCCTGTCTTGGAAAACAAAACAAAACGACAAACAAAAAACAAAAACAGGGAGGCAAAACTGCCCAAGAATTAGGTAGGGTTGGAATATATCCACCAAGTTCTGTTTGCTATGGGTCACAGAGATAGAAGTAAAGATGAAGATGGAGATGAAAAGGCAGTAATCAGCTACTGAGGTAAAAACTAGTAGTTTTGAAAATTAGCTCATATCTGGTGGAAGGGCATCTTGATATAAATATCAAAATAAAGCTGGGTGGTGGTGCCACACGCCTTTAATCCCAGCACTCGGGAGGCAGAGGCAGGCAGATCTCTGTGAGTTTGCGGCCAGCCTGGTCTACAGGGCGAGATCCAGGACAGGCACCAAAACTACACAGAGAAACCCTGTCTTGAAAAAGAAAAAAAAAGTAAAATAAAAATAAAAATATCTTGTTTTTATTGTCTGGAGCTGGAGAGATAGTTCAGCAGTTAAGACAACTAGCTGCTCTTTTAACAGACCTGGGTTTGATTCCCAGCAACCACATGGTGACCATAGTAACAAATGATTTTTCTGATTGTAACATTCTATCCATCTAACTTAGTTTTCCAACTGGAAAATGAGTGCCTTGTTTACTTCTCTAACTAGACTGTACATGCCCTGAGACTAGTTACTGTGCTATAGATCTTCATGTTCAGAAAAACATTTGGCACACATTAGTCCATTTTTAAATGAATAGAGTATACTAATACAAATGTACGCCTGTCTCTAGGCCTATTTTGATGTCCCGAATGCCAAGCACATATTGTCTTTACCAACTTGCTTCCTTCATGTTGATTGTCTAAGCTGTATGCAATAATTAGTTGTGGTTTACTTTATTTGTATTGCATCCTTACAAAAAAATTATTTGATATGGCACCAAAATTATTACAGTAGCTGAGCCACTCGCTTGCTTCTTCTCCTCACTCTCCTCCGGTCTTCCTTCTAGAAGCATTTCTGTTGAAAGTGTCGTAGTGTGGGGCTAGAAAGGCGGCTCTTTGACAGCGCCCAGCCTGGTCCCAGCATCCACATCAGGAAGCTCACATCCAACTATAGCCCTAGCTCCACGTGACCCAGTGCCCTCTTCTGGCTTCTGTAGGCCTGTTCATACATACCTCCGGTGCACACACACACACACACAGGCAAAACATGAATATGCATAAAATGAAAATACGTTTAAAATGTTTCTAGGAATAAGGAAAACACTCTCTAGGTAGAATCAGGTAGTTTCTCACACTGAGTTCATGAGGGTGTTTCCAAAGGCATCTGGCAAATAAGTCAGCAAATGGAGGGTTAAAATCCACTCTGAGTTGGAGTGACATTGTGGAGTAGTCTGGCAGGAGGGATGAAATGAAAAAAAAAAAAAGCAGGAGTGATCTGGCCAGTGAAGGAGTGTGAGCTTGATTCCCTCTGAGTGAACCTGGACTTGGTTGCTGGCATCACTGGTGGACCAGCGTCTTCACCTCTGAACGTGAACTCACACCAGTGTCTCAGGGGTGTCTGGTTTCTCTAGTTCTCTGGCCTGTGGATGGCCACCATGGAACCATCCAGAATCTGATGGAATGAGCCAGTCTCATCTCTTTCTCCCTCTCCCTCTCTGTTTCCCTTTCCCTGCCCCCGCCCCCATCTCTGTCTCCTTATCCACCCTTCCATTTTATCTTTTTCCCTAGAGAGCCCTAGGGGCTGGGGAGACAGTTCAATGGTTAAAGCGCTTGCCAGAAACTTGAAGACCAAAGTTCAGATCCTAAGAACCCATATACATGCTGGCTGAGTGCGGTAGCCTATTTAATTGGGGTGCTTCGCTTACAGTTTCAGAGGTTCAGCCCATAATCATCATGACAGGGACCATGGCACATGAAGGAAGACATGATGCTGGAGTAGTACCTGAGAGTCCTATGTCTTGGAGGTAACAGGAAGTTGACTGTCACACTGGGTGGTAGGTATCCTGAGCATAGGAAACCTCAAAGCCTCAGGAAGCAGAGACAGGATCCCCAGGGCAAACTGACAAGCAAGATTAGCTGTATTAGCAAGCCCTGGGTTTGACTGGGAGTCTCTGCTTCAGTAAATAAGCTGAAAGAGGGTGATTCCTGACAGCCTTGGGCCTCTACATACATGTGTACCCATATGCACAGACACCCACATATGTGCCTATACACATGGAAATGTATAAAAACATGTACATACCACATATACATGCAAAAAAATGGGGGAAATGGGGAAAGAGAGAACCCTGATGTGGTAATTTGAATGTAATTGGCTCCCATAATCTGATAGAGAGTGGTACTATTAGGAGGTGTGGCTTTGTTGGAGTGGGTATGGCCTTGTTGAAGGGAGTGTGTCACTATGAGGGCAGGCTTTGAGGTTTCCCAAGCTCAGGATACCGCCCAGTGTGACAGTCAACTTCCCATTGCCTGCAAGATGTAAGACTCTCAGCTACTACCCCAGCACTACATCTGCCTGCATGCTGCCATGCTCCCCATCATGATGATAATGGACTGAACCTCTGAAACTGTAAGTGTAACACCCCAATTAAATGTTTTTTTTTTTATTTTGCATTTTTATTTTTTTCTTTGTAAGAGTTGTCATGGTCAGGGCTGGGCTTTGGTGGCACACTCCTTTAATCCCAGTGCTTGGGAGGCAGAGTGAGGTGGATCTCTGTGAGTTGAGGCCAGCCTGGTCTACAGAGTGAGATCCAGGACAGGAACCAGAACTACGCAGAGAAACCCTGTGTCAAAAAACAACATCAACAACAACAATAAAAACAGAGTTGTCATGGTCACCTGGCTGTTTTAGCACACGCCTATAACCCCAGCTCTTGGGAGGCAGAGGCAGGTGGATCTCTGTTAGTTTGAGGCCAGCCTGGTCTACAGAGTTCCAGGACAGCTACAGGGATACACAGAGAAACCTTGTCTTGGGAAACTTAAAAAAGATGTATATATGTATATAGAATAAAGTTTTTTTTCCAAAGGAGTTGACATGGTCATGGTGTGTCTTCACAGAAGTAGAAATCCTAACTAAGACACCTGATTAACATACCTGGCTTGAAAATGAAAATGGTTGGAAGGCCATTCATACAAGCAGTGGGAAATCTGCTTTCTAAAAATCCACTATCTACTCAAAGAAACTCAGTTGGGATTAGGGATGTGGACTAAGTTGTCTCCAGAAGAAGAGAGAGGCATGGAAAGATCAAGTCAAGGAAAGCCAATCAGCAACAGCCACCATTAGAAACCAGAAGGAAGCAAAGAAGGTTCCTCCCGACACCAGGATTTTTCAATGTCTTACCCTTAGGACCATGAGACATTCGTGTTGTATTCAGCCACCTATTAGTACTTGTTAAAGTAGCCCAGAATTTCTATTCTTCTGGAGTGTGTTTTCTGGCCCGGAATGTATCTATCTCAGTGAATCCCTATGACTTTGTGAAGAGGGACTATTCTGCTGATTTGGGATGGAGTTTTCTATAAATGTCGATTCGCTTAAGCTGTTGGCTAGTGCCATTAAGATACCTGTGTCCTTACTGGTGTTCCACCATATAACCTGTCAGTCACTGAAAGAGGCATGTTGAAGTTGCCATCTGCAACACTGATGTGACTGTCTCCCCTTGCAGTATGCAATCATGCTAACTGTACCTTGACACTTCCGTGTTAGGCAAATGCATGCTAAGGATTAATACGTCTCCTTGAAGAGTCGAGCTTTATCTAGGTAGATAGATGGTAGATAGACAGACAGACAGACAGATAGATTTTTGAGACAAGGTTTCTTTGTGTAGCTTTGGAGCCTGGCCTGGAACTTACTTTGTAGATTAGGCTGGCCTTGAACTCGCAGAGATCTGACTGTCTCTACCTCCCAAGTGCTGGGATCCAAGGCCTGCAGCACTATACCTGGCCACTATAATATATTTGAAGTATTTTTATATTCTACAAAGACCCGTCAACCCCTCTGTCATCTGCCAGGTCTAGGCAACCATTAATCTACTTTCACTCTCTATGGATTTGGCTGTTCTGGCTACTTATAGTCATATTGTCATGTTGTGATGAAATCATATACTTGTGGTCTTTTGTAAATGGAATTACAAAATATGCTTGATTTTTTTTAATAGTTTCTTTTGCTTAGCTTAATGTTGTCAAGATTCCTCTATATTGCAGCAGGTATCAGACATTTTGTTCATGTTTGTTGATTAATAATATTCCATTATATAAGTAGATGGTTTTAAATTATGTTCATTGGCTTATGATAATTTGGGTATTTTTCACTTTTTGGTTATCATGAATAAAGTTTCTATAACTTTTGGGTAGTTATTATTATTATTTATTATAATTATTTGGTATATACATATTGCATTTTCTGTTGCTGTGAGAAAACACCATGACCAAAAACAACTTATGGAAGAGTTTGTTTTGACTCCTGGGTCCAGAAAAAGAAACTTTGCTGGCAGGAGGCGTGGCAGGGGCGTGGCAGCAGGCAGCCAGAGCAGGAAGCTGAGAGATCAAGTCCTGAAACTGCAACCATGAGGTCTAGACCAGGGACTTGAAGTGTGGTGAGGCTAGAAACTCTCAAAGCCTACCCCCAGTGACACACTTCCTCCAGCAAGGCCACACCTCGTGAAGGTTCCTAACATCCCCCCAAACAGCTCCAACTAGGGACCAGGTATTCAAATAGTGAGCCTATGGGGGCATGTGTGGCATTTTTCTTCCAATCCGCCACACCGAGGTGTGCATTGCTAGATTATGGGATAGCTGTATAAAGGAATTGCCAGACTCTTTGCGCTGCCCAGCTACTGCATGATCTTTACATCACCACCAACAGTATAAGGCTCAAATATCTCCACATACTCCCTCACTCGTTCCTGTCTCCTTTCTCTCACAGTGGCCTTAGTGGGTATGACAGGGTGTCTCATTTTGGTTTTGGTTTCCATTTCCCGGAAGACCAACACTGCTGAGCATCTTTTTATACATTTTAGTTATTTGAGTATTAGTAAACATCTATAAAAGGCCCCTCCCCCCTTTTTTTTCTTTTTGTATTATAGTCCTTTACATGGTATGGACGCAGGTGTGTTTGGTGAAATTTCCAAATGTTCTACTGTGGTTTGGTTTTTTGTTTTATGGTATCTTGTTTTGATGATGTCTAACTCATTTTTTCTTTTGTTGCTTATCCTTCTGGGGGCACAGCAAAAACTCCCTTCATTCAGTCTCGACAGTTCACACACATGGTGCTTACAGGCAGTTTTTCATTTAGCTCTGATCTTGAATTCCTTTTTGTAGCTAGTGTGAAATACCGGCCGGAGTTACTCTCTGCGTGTGG
Organism: Onychomys torridus; assembly: GCF_903995425.1. Classification (NCBI taxonomy): domain Eukaryota; kingdom Metazoa; phylum Chordata; class Mammalia; order Rodentia; family Cricetidae; genus Onychomys; species Onychomys torridus. The sequence goes on along the minus strand of NC_050449.1, from coordinate 66,065,966 downwards.
ACGTGCAGTTGCCTTCCATTGCTGGAGAACGCTCTCCTCTCCTTGAATGACCTTGGCATCCTCCGGCCAGGAGATTGTAAACGGGAAGGCTTATTTCTGGACTCTCGGTTTTATCCTCCAAACAGTCGGAGCCGTTGGCCTGTGTTGCAGGCAGGATTCTAAGCACGAGCCCTTTACTTCTCAATTACTCAGTGATGCTGACGCTCTTCTTAGTCTCGCCTTGCAGAGGAAGTAGCCAGCTGAGATCGTGGATGGTCTGTCTGGACACAAACTCGCGCTGACACTGCCGCCAGCCTGAGCTCTCAGTCGTAGCGCAAATAAATGCTGGCAACCAGAACTGTAGAACTGTACTGAAAAACCAATTTTAACAAAAACTACCGTGCGTCAGGTTGCTCTACTGGGCTGAGAAACACCTCCGATAGAGGCTTCTACGTGCTTGCTGTCTCTGCGTGGCGGGGTCAGAAACCTTTTTCACCGGCAGACTGACGACTCGTACCCCGAGTTAAAGCGCTGATCACAACGCACACTAGGACTGTTGTAGGTGGAGACAGAAAGAGCTCTGCCTTCGGGCGGGAGGCTGCCCGAGAGCTGAGAACTCTCGCGAGAAGATTTGTTGTTACCACGGCAACCGCATCGCGGTTTAGAAAGATGGCCGGGCGGATTGTGGGAGTGCCGGTGAGTGCAGCCCCAGACTCCTGACCGGTGGCTGGGCTGCGGGCGGGCAGGCGGGACGGAACCCAAACTCCCTTGAACTTGAGCTCTGCCATTCTGTCTGCAGAGACGCGGTGCTGCAGACACTCAGTCGCGCGGGCAGCTTGCAGCTGGACGAGACCTCCTCGCCCGCGAGCAAGAGTACAAGTGAGCATCCCTCAAGTCCCAGGGAGGTTACTGGGATGCCTGTCCTGCAAGGTGGCTGCATCTGCGGACCCCCTCCCTCCTCATCTGCCCTTAGCCTTGGCTATTTCACCAGAGCAATCTCAGAAGATATCTGTAAGGGCAAAAATGTAGTACAAAAACTGTGTTGGGCTGCAGGAGGGTAATCTTGGAAGTGGCTTGGAACTCACGCCCCCTACCCCCCAATCCCGAGAGTGGAGTTCCCAGAGTACAAGATTTTGAGGACCCTCAAATTACTAGAGTTTACTTTATGAATCAGGTCCTGGCCACAGCGGGAGGGAGAAAGGATGGTTTCTCTTACCTTGTCCTGTTCTCTGGCAATTACAATGCTCCCGAAAACACCCCCTTCAGGTTCTCCGCCCCCCCCCCCACCCACCCCTTTCCTCAGGTGACAGGCAGCAGAGAGCGCAATTCTTTCATTTTCAGTTTATCTTTTCGTTGCATGGCTTAAAACTGCGTTTTGTTGTTGCTGCACTGGGAAAGCTTTGACCGCTCGGCCTTTTTTCTTTTAACTTCCTGCCCCTCTCTCACATATGCAGTGTGGAACCATGCTGAACAGGGCCCTAGTTGTTTAATAAATGTTGTTTTTTTTTTTTAATTAGCATATTCTGTTAAACTCACTTGATAGCTTGTTTTGGTTTTGGTTTTAACCTGAGACAGGGTCTCTCTACATAGCCCTGGCTGTCCTGGAACTTACTCTGTGATGTGTGTGGCAGAGGAGTTTATGGCAGGCAGGTCACATTGGTGGATCAAAAACCAGAGCGTTGAGGCAGAAAGTGATGCTGGATTATGAACCTCAAAGGCCTCTCCAGGGGCCTACCTCCAATAGCTACACTTCCCAAAGCAGCCCCACTAGCTGGGACCCCAGTGTGGGGAACAGTTCATTTTCAGACCTTAACTGTCTCTGTTCCTGCTCTTTTCCTCTTTCTTCCTTTCTTCCTTCCTTTCTTCCTTCCTTTCTTCCTTCCTTCCTTCCTTCCTTCCTTTCTTTCTTAAGATTTATTTATTATGTATACAGAAGAGGGTGCCAGATCTCATTACAGATGGTTGTGAGCCCCCATGTGGGTGCTGGGAATTGAACTCAGGACCTCTGGAAGAGCAGTCAGTGCTCTTAACCTCTGAGCCATCTCTCCAGCCCCCCTCCCTCTCTTTCTAATTAGAATTCTGATTAAAAATTTTGATTGTCTTTACAGTGTCAATCTCCCCTCCCCATTTTTGTGCCTTCCTACTCTCCCTTAGTGGCTTCTGTGATTTTTTTTTTTTTTTTTTTTTGGTTTTTCGAGACAGGGTTTCTCTGTGTAGCTTTGCGCCTTTGCTGGAACTCACTCTGTAGCCCAGGCTGGCCTCGAACTCACAGAGATCCGCCTGGCTCTGCCTCCCGAGTGCTGGGATTATAGGCGTGTGCCACCGCCGCCCGTGTGTTATTCTTTTAAAGCCGTCTTCAGCAGGGCTTGTTTTCAAAGCCCTTATATTCTAGATGAGAAAATACCCCTGTAACCTGGCTTTGCCCTCTACTAGCTTAGCTTTCCTCCTACACTGCTAAAGTTGGCAGAGTGTCTCTGAACCATCTGGATGAAATGAATCTGGACCCTTCCTCCGTGTGTGTGAATTACAAGGTGGTCTCTCCACCGCGGCCCCTCACCTGAGGCTGCGGGTGGAGTCTTTGCAGCCTGTGTTCTGTAGGTCATGACTCACATGTCCATCCACCTGTAGCTGCTGGGCTGTTTCGTTTCCTCTTGGCGGCTCTCACTTAAGAGTTTCCAGTCATTCTTAGTACTAGGGCATTCCCTCGAGATTGAGCTTGGTGATTCTTTCTTTCTTTCTTTCTTTCTTTCTTTCTTTCTTTCTTTCTTTCTTTCTTTCTTTCTTCCTTCCTTCCTTCCTTCCTTCCTTCCTTCCTTCTTTCCTTCCTTCCTTCCTTTCTTTCTTCTTTCTTTTCTTTCCTCCCTCCCTCCCTCCCTTCTTTCTCTCTCTCTCTTTCTTTCTTTTTTTGGTTTTTGGAGACAGGGTTTCTCTGTAGCTTTGCACCTTTCCTGGGTCTCACTCTGTAGCCCAGGCTGGCCTCGAACTCACAGAGATCCGCCTGCCTCTGCCTCCTGAGTGCTGGGATTACAGGCGTGTGCCACCACTGCCCGGCTGTGATTATTTCTATACTTACATTTTATTTCTCGTTTTAATGGATTTAGAGTAGAAAAATACTCTTGGTTGACCTGCATTGATTTAAAGTTTCAATTGAAGTTCTCCTGATTATTTTAAGAAAAATTTAAACATCACTTTAAATATAATAAATGTATTTCTTAGCTTAACCAAATAATCTTAAAATATGAAAGTATGTCTTAAAAGTAAGGCCCTTTTAAGAAAGGATGTGGTGCTGTCTGTCCTTCCCCTCCTCCACCCAGTCCTCCTTAGGGTAGGGATGGAGGTGTTCATGTTATTTCTGAATTGTACCAAAGGGGCAGGGGGGGAATCCCTCAGTGAGTTTCCTTGAGAACTCTTTGATAGAACTCCAAAAGGCCACTGTTGTTTGGAAATGGAGTCTTTCAATCAGAGAAGAGTGTCTCATAGTGGGAATCTTTACAAGGGAAATGTAGACAGGACTGGAGTTTAGTGCACTAGGTTAACTGTGGACTGTTGGGAAGCCAGTTAAGATGCTGACCGCATGGAGAGCAATATATTTCTTTCCTGTTTCTGGGAGAATACAAATGTGTGTGTGTGTGTGTGTGTGTGTGTGTGTGTGTGTGTGTGCGCGCGCGCACACGCGCGCGCGTGCACGCTGCAGATGATAATTGGAAGGGAATGTTAAAAATAAAAATGATAGTAACTTAATTTTTCCCTTTTAAAACAGTTTCCTTATATTCTTGTAGGCTTACTTGTATCAAGTAATAGTCATGCTTTTTGCTAGATTACAAATGGAGGCCAAGTAAATCCCACATTTCTGGTGATATTGGTACTGAGTGTGTTGTATGGCTGAGTTGTGAGCTGGCTCCCCAAAGACAGTAACACACAGCCCAGGCAGGCCTCCCTGACCCTGGCCACTCTAGTCATCAGGAGGCAGGATCCACTTTCTCTAGATGGAGCTGACCCCTGGGGCATTTCATTCCCCCACTCTAAAGATTCACAGTTGGAACTTGTGTTCTCTACAGGTAGGATAATCCTGGAGCTGAGTTGAATTCACCCAGCTTTCTCTTGCCTAATTTGCTGACTTAAAACATGACTTACTTCATGGAAGATATGAGTGAAGGGCCGTAGAAAGGCAGGGCAGTGCTTACATCCTGCCAGAGTGGGAAGAGGCGGGAGTTCTAATAGCTGTGTTCATTGTAGACTAAAAATGTGTGTGCTTTGACATACATTGATTATAGTGTAATTGCCAAAGTTTAATTATTTTATTTTTGTATAATTTGAGTATAACTCAAGTATTACTTTATTTTCTGCTTTTAGACGTTTAAATGCAGAATTGGAGGCCAAAACTGCTGATCTGGTTAGACAAGCTGATGAAGCAATAGTAAGTAGATGTAGTTTTTCCATGTAAGTACTAATTTTTTAACTTTAAATTTAATACATAACATGCATATAAAAAATACTCAAAGCATTAATGATCAGCTCAATGAGTGACAAGCGAAACATGAATGTGTGTGCAAAGGTGTAGTTCCAATGTGTATGATAAAAAGTAGTTTCTGTTTAGAAGCTCCAAACATGTAATCAATAAAAACATTAATGTGAGTAATCTTTTCTGGTACCAAAATATTTGAGATTGGCTATATAGTTAAATTAACACAAAAACTTCAGTAGAATTGAAGAAACAGGGCTGAAAGATGAAAGCTGAGTAGTGAGAACAGACATTGAGATTCTAATGCTAAGCTGCTTCCTACACTCTGTAGTTGCACATACCTGAGATTCTTAGTGCTAGAATCTGTCACATAGGCAGGAAAAAATGTGAGGGCATCTCACCAGCCTGGATCTAAGCATCAGCCTCCGTTCTGGTATCAGATTGGGCATTCATTCTTCAAGCATTGCTCCAAAGCACCAGCGTTCCCAATGGTAATTTACCAGATGTACAGCCTTCCTAGAGGAGTCAAGGGGCTGCTTTCCAACTTCATACTTCTTGTCCTGACTTCACTGATTCTTTCTTTAAAATCCCATTGCTCCCCAAAATGGAGTTGATGGAGGCAGGGAAGAAATTCTAATATTTTATTATATTTATGATTTGGTTTTATTTTAATTATGTGTGTGACTTTGTATGTGTGTGTGTGTGTGTGTGTGTGTGTGTGTGTGTGTGTGTATGTGTGTGTGTGTGTGTGTATGTGTATGTACATGAGACCCACAGAGACCAGAGATGTCGGATTCCCTGGAACTGGAGTTGCAGGTGATTGACTGTGAGCTTTCTGACATGGGTGCTGGCACCCAAACCTGGGTTCTCTGCAAGAGTAGTAGGTGCTATTGATTCTTCACTGAGCCACTTCTTCACTCAGTATTTTATTTTGATGCTTCATATAAATCCATCATTATTTCTTAGTTGAGGATTAAGAAATGTAGCATCTATAACATTTCACTTAATACCTAATAATTATAGATCTGCTAGTTGTATTTGCAATTAAATATTTTACTGGAAATATTTTAATTTCATTTTATACTTTTGCCAATATCTGAAGAGAAGGAAAACATTTGTCCAGAAGGACAGCATCTCCTAGTAAAATGAGAGGTGCCTTTTGTATATGATAAAGGAGTCCCCTAAAGAGAACCTTTATTTCCACCCCAGAAAGCACAGAGTAAAAATTCGAGGGGATTTGGAAGGGGAAGGCACCTTTGCTCCCCTTGAAGCTAGTGGAATGTGCTTTTGTGGTCTTCAGTTTGCATTTGCTCTCTTTTGTTGTGTGATGGCTCCTCACCAGAAGCTTCGACTCGCCATGCTTCACAGAGACTAAGGTGTAAAGAATATGAGGGCCTTAATGCTCTTTATATTTTAATCTTCAAGGTGATTTCCTTACACTTCAAAAGAGAAGCGAAACCATAATCAGGGTTTATTTGTTACTGTGTCGAATTTCTGAAGTCATAGAGACCTTGGACAGCTCTGAAATGTTGAGTGTGTAGAGAGGTGTTAAACTGGACTCTCTTGAGTGTTGTTTTGAATATTCACGGTGTTTCCTCTTTAACCAGAGAGATCAGCAGGAAGTACGAGCAAGGCCTTTCTCAGCAATAACTACGTCATGCAGAGACGAAGATGGTTACAGCATGAGGTACGGGACTTCAGTTCTCAAACATGGCTTTCATTCAGTGATCCTTGTAAAACTTGAATGGATAAAGTCCTTTTGAAAATGTTAAAGTGTAATTCAGGGAAGAGTACCATATGTAAAATTGTAGTTAGGGCTTTACTAGTCAGATACAAGACAAGTTCTTACCTGTTTTATCTTGTGTAACTCTCCAGGTGTTGTTTGAAAATAGATATTCTTGTCTGCATTTGAAAAACTGTGGCTTAGGGAAGGTCAGTGCTGGGCAAAGGTCAAACAGAGTGGTTTCCCTGGAGTTCACACCACAGCAATGTGAGAGATTTCTAGACCTTTCTCATACACTCTGCCACTACTCCTTTAGAGTCATGTGTGAAGATTGGGTAGTGATAAATTAGTATAGACACATATGTTATTTTGTGAATTCTTGTACATTTCTGGCACATCAAGAATTTAGGCAACCATAAAATTTTAGTAATACATTTAACAAAAGGGTGGGTCTGTGTGAGTAGAATTGTTTCACTGCAGCAGGGATAGTGATGGTCCCAAACAGCCCATGCTGTGGCTTTGTCTTCTGACAACTCAACAGCTGTTTCAAGCATTAGAAAACAAGATTGTAGCCACACCCACCGTTTCTGTTCAGTGGGATTCTCTTCTTGTTTCCAATGAGCGCCACATGACAGAGCCAAGTCTCCAGTTCTTTCTGATGCCTGTTCAACATGCAGAAGACCCAGTCACAGTGGCGACTAAATGGACCTGACTCTACTCTCCAGAAGCTAACACCTTAACACCTTTCTGTTAAGAGCACCAGCTGCTCTTGCAAAGGTCCCTGGTTCAGTTCTCAGTCCCCAACATCTGCAACTCCAGCTCCAAGGAATCCAGTGCATGGCATGCGGCCTCCATGAACAGTAATATTCACACACACACACACACACACACACACACACACACACACACACACTTAAACATAATAAACATCAAAATAAAAATCTCTTTAAGAACATCTGCCAGCTGTCCATCATCGTGAAGTAGGCAGTACTAACTGCTGGTACACTCCCACACAAGACACACTGCAACACAGCTGTTGTGACTGGGGTACCCTGTGTGGTAGAAAGCAAGTGCTGTGCCTTCCACAGTGAAGAAGAAACTCTGGATGCAGCCATGTGTGGTACCCACTGGAACCAGGGGAGGGAATCACACAGCACGGAAACCGTGTGTGGCTGGAATTGCACTTCGTGACTCCTCTCAACACAGCTGTGGGTTCCCAGAAGACAGCTTCAAGACCTGGGCTGTTTGGGGACTGTCACTGTCTGTTACTTAGAGTTTTTTTCTAGAAATGTATATATATATATATATATATATATATATATATATATATGTATGTATATATATATATATATGTATTATATATATATAATATATAAAAGTATATTTTGTATCACTAGTTGGCATGTGCATATGTTCATATAATGATAAATCACCTATCTGCATCATATATAATTCTATCTGGCATTTAATGAAAAAAAGATACTTAATAGCTACCCAAATTCCAAAGTTTGGATTAGAGGTAAAATTGGGTCTGGCTTTTATCTAGTAAATAAAAGAATTGAGATGATGTATCGGCAGCTGATCTTTAGTTCCTGCTGAAGCAAACAGAAGACTGAGTATAAAAATAAACTTGCTGATTTTCTTTTACTAAGTTTTTCTCACGTCCAAAGTGGTGATGAGACCTCTGTACACCTGGTCCAGTTGGATTTATTTTTACACTGACTTATATTTTGTATGTGTGTCTCTGTGTGCCCACATGTCTGTGTACACACACACACCCCACACACACACACACACACACACACACACACACACACACACGCAGAGTGGAAGTCAGGATCACCTGCGGCACTTGGCCCTCTCCTTCCTCCATGCGAGTACCAGGGATTGAAGTCATCAGGGTTCACAGCAGGTGCCCGATTGTCAAACTGGAATATTTTCCTTCCTTCCTTCCTTCCTTCCTTCCTTCCTTCCTTCCTTCCTTTCTTCCTTCCTTCCTTCTTTCCTTCCTTCTTTCCTCCTTCCTTCCTTCTTTCTTTCCTTTCTTTTCCCCACCCTCCCCATCTCTCCCCCTCTCTCCCACCCTCCCTCCATCCTTTCCTCTCTTTCTTTCTTGACAAGGTTTCTCTGTGTAGCCCTGACTGCCCTGGAACTCACTTTGTAGACCAGGCTGGCCTCAAAATCAGAGACCCACCTGCCTCTGCCTCCTGAGTGCTGGGGTTAAAGGCGTGCACCACCACTGCCCAGCTCCTGGAATATTTTCTTAATGCAGCTGTTTCAACAGATGGCTTTTATCATATATGAATCATGGCATTTGATGATTTATTGGGATTATTAAAGATGAGAGATAAAAGAGACCATCCTCTTCAGGTTGGAATAGTGATAATCTTCTTAAGACTCAAGCAATGTGTTCTATGATAGGTCTTTAACACCTATGGTTACTCTGTCAGAAAGACAGTAAGGAAACTAGAATTTAGTTTCCTTTCGTATACCATCCAAATCCTCTAGTGTGCTGAAAGCAAGGTTTACCACCCAGACTGTCCCTGTCATACTTCAGACAAACCTTTCATGAAGTTTACGTGAACCAGAGCATTGTGCTGTAGTGTGTCTTGTGTGTGAGTGCATCAGCAGAGGGGGCATGCACACTTCACGGTAATGGGCAGCTGGCAGATGTTTTTAAAAAAATCTTTATTTTGGTGTTTATTATTTTTGATTATGTGTGGGGGTGGGGGGGTCTGTGCATGTGAATGTCACTACCTGTGGAAGTCAGAGGCATTGGGTCCCCTGGAACTGATGTTGCAGGATACTGTGAGCTGTCCAACTTGGGTGCTAAGAACTGAACTCTGGTCTGGTGCTCTTAGCTGCAGAGCTTCCTCTCCAGCCCCTGGTAGACCCAGGTAGATGTTTTTTAGCTGTATAGATGTGTGTGGTGGGTGGAAGGGGCTGAAAAGTTCAGGAAACGTGCTAATGGCTAATGAAATGGCAGACATTAGCTTGAAATAGGAAAATTCAAGATGATTATGTGCAATTTTGAAAACATTTTTGTGTCGTGTATGAAAAAGGTTATTTTCCATAAACTTTTGATATTTTGAAAGCTTATTTTCTTTTGCAGAGATATCTCTGGTAGATGTGATCTAAGTATATCTTCAAGTTAAATAGCAAAAACCCTACACATGGCCAGGTCACTAGGTGACATCTGATAGAAAGTTGTTTTATTTTGTGTGTCCTCTACTGTGGCCAGTTATTCCTAGGGCATATGATGGCACTTTCCCTATAGTAGCAATAGATAGTAACATGGTATAGTCCGTGATATTAATACAGATGCTTTAGACAGTGGATCAGGGGCAGGAGCTTTCTATGGAAAGGGACAGATAGCTTAGATAGTCTCCATCACAACCACTCAGCTCTGTTGTTGTAGAGTGAGTGGGTGTGGGTAGATCCAGCCTGTTGGTGAGCCAGTGTATGCATACACTAACAGATATGCCTTGTTTTAAACTACAGACATACTCTGTAAACCTAAGATAAAAGGTTCGGGGAATAAAAGGAACTTAGATTTATCCAGTCACTCATTAGATGCCTATTTACTTATGCCAGTTTAAAATTTACATTCGATGGGTTGGGGATTTAGCTCAGTGGTAGAGGGCTTGGCCCTGGGTTTGATCCTCAGCTCAAAAAAAAAAATTACATTTGAAGTGCTATGCCAAATTCATAGCATTAAGCAATAGGAAAGGCAGGTTGGGCCCTACTCTCATGAGTTCATAAGGTTATGAAAAGAGACCCTGACCCTGGTCAAGTGCATTGGAATGGTGGTGTTGAGCATGCTTACAAGTAAAAGTGCTGCAGTGGGTTGTTTGTTTCATTATTGGGGGGGAAAGGAGGGGGAGAGCGTGCATGCTCATGTGTGTCACTGTGCATATATGGAGGTTAGAGGACAACATGCTGGAATTAGTCTCCTTCTACCATGTGGGTCCTGTGGATCGAACTCAGGTGGTCAGGCTTGGTGCACTTATGTGCTGAGACATCTTGCCAGCTCTAATTCCTTTCAGAAATGGATAGCTCATCCAGACCTACATCCTAGACCTTGTATTGGCCTAGTCTAACATCTACCCCATCTGTGACCTGCTGGAGTGTGTGAAGGGGGCTGGTCCTGCAGAATGATAGGCACAGGTTCTCCATGACTAGGGCAACAGCAGGATGTCTGAGAGGAGTTCAGTGAGGGTCCAGTGACGATGGTGTCCAGACCAACGACTCATTGCACAAACACTTGTGGGAGGGGCCGATTGGACAGAAGGGTGTGCTAGGTGATGTACTACAGTGCCCCCCAGTGCCACTAGGATGGATAAACAGATGTTAAAGAGGCAAGAAAGATGGAGGAGTGAGGTGAATTTTTGTTGTTGTTAATTAATTTTTTGGATATTCTTTTTGGGGTAGGATGCTGCAGGGATGAGGGACAGATATGGAGAGACTGGGAGGTGGGCAGAGTTGGCTACATGATGTGAAATTCTCAAAGAATCAATAAAGAATTATATATATCCATATATATATATATATGAATGAAATGGATAGCTCTCTGTGTAGCCAGTCATCACTTATGATTTATACTAATAAAAATTTATACTGTATTTTCCTAAAAAAAATAACTCTTATACCTTCTCTGTAGTGAAATAGTTAACCTAAGCACTTTTTAATAGCCTTTGTTCAAAGTAAATTAATGTCTAGGAACTAGAATCAAAGTAAAATATAATTCTTTGTGCATATATATTTATTAAATATATACTATGTCTAGATATAATTTATATGGAAATCAACTTTGTAATTCATATTCAAGCTAATGTATTGCTAATTGGAATTAGAGCAATATTTCCTCCTTAGAATATAATTACTGTTGACTTTCATGGTGTCTCAGCTAAATGTCATCTGTTTTAAAGTAGTGCCTACTTTTGGTTTGTAGAGATCTGTTGTCATCTGAAGGGACGGCTCATCCATGGTCAGAAACCAAGGTATGAAATCAAACTTTCTGTAAATGCAATTACATTCTGTAGAAATTAGGACTTCAATAAAACACACACACACACACACACACATGCACGCACGCACGCACACACACGCACGCACGCGCACACACACACACGCACACACACGCACACACACACGCGCACACACACGCGCACACACACACACACACACACACACACACACGCTCACACGCACACACACATTTATTTGTGCCACAGCATTCATGTGGGAGTCAGAGGACAACTTGTAGGGTTGGTTCTCCCCATCCACAATGTAGACTCTGGGAATTGAACGCAGGTCATCATACTTGGCAGCAAGCACTGTTACCTTTTTAACCATCTTCCTGGGCCCTAGGGTTGTTTTTGTTTTTAAAGAAAAATGGGGAAAGAGCGTGACTCAGTAGATAGAATGTAAAACTCAGATGTGACACGCTCATTCAGCATTGCTTATAAAAGATCTTGAATAACTTCTTCCTTGTAATTCCACTGAATAATTTGGAGGCTAGTGAACAAAGTTCTAAAGAAAAGACTTTGTAGAATTAGGCTCTTCACTTCTCTATGAATCATAATCCTGTGGTGGTTTGAGAGAAAATGGCCCCCAAAGGGAGTGGCACTATGAGGAGGCGTGGCCTCGTTGGAGGAAGTGCGTCACTGTGGGGGCGGGCTTTGAGGTCTCTTTTGCTCAAGCTTCTCTCAGTGTGACTTTCAGTCAACTTCCTGTTTCCTGCAAGATGGAGCAGTCTCAGCTCCAGCACCACATCTGCCCACATGCCACCATGGTCCCCACCATGATGATAATAGACTGAATCTCTGAAACTGTAAACAAGCCACCCCAATTAAATGCTTTCTTTATAAGAGTTGCTGTGGTCACGGTGTCTCTTCACAGCAATAGAAACCCTAAACTAAGACATGTCCTCATCTAAAAAGCATGGGATGGAAACTGGGCACCCTGGATCTCTAAGTTTCTATCCACAAAGCTCTTCTAAGTTAAGGGAACTGTACACCTCAAAGCCAGGAAAGGCTGCTTGGCACACAGTTGGCTAATATGGAGAACTGAATTCTGTGACTCAAAACATCCCGATTTAATATTCACTAGCTAGCTGAATATACATGCATCTTTGGGACTCATTTTCTGTACTTCTGATTCTGTACTCATGATTCCGTTGGTCCAGGTGATGTCTAGGTCTTTCTTGCACAGTTCTGGGACTCCTGAAAATGTAATTGAATTCATTATACAAAAATGCCAATTTTTGTTGTTGTTGTTTTGTTTGTTTGTTTTTTGAGCTGAGGATTGAACCCAGGGTCTTATACTTGCTAGGCAAGCGCTCTACCAATAAGCTAAGTCCCCAACCCACCAATTTTTATTTGTAGCAAAATAACAATTCCGTATGTTACAAAATTTTGGGGGCTGGAGAAATGGTTAAGAGCATTGGCTGCTTGTCCAGAAGACGAGGTGCAATCCCCAGCACCCACATGGCAGTTCACAACTGTGTGTAACTCCAGTCTCAGGGGATCTGACATCCTCTTCTAGCCTCCAAGGGTACCAGGCACACATGTGGTACACAGACATGTGTGCAGGCAAAATACTCATACACAAAACCAAAAACCAAAACTAAACCAAACAAAATTTCTGTTGTTAGAAATGATTAGAGTCGGGCACTGAAGAGATGGCTCAGCAGTTAAGAGCACTGGCTGCTCTTCCAGAGGACCTGGGTTCAATTCCCAGCACCCACATGGCAGCTCATAACTTTTTGTAACTCCAGTTCTGGGGGAATCTAACACCCTCAAACAGACATAACAATGGTGCACAGGAAAAAAAAAATCAATTTTTAAAAGAAGAAACAAGTAAACTCTTAATTAATTGGTAGTTTCTTTTTCTCTAGCCAAAGAGCAAAAACACTGGTCCTGTAAACAAGGTTCAAAACAGACTCCATTGTGCAGATAAAGAAAGGAGAATAAATTCCAGGTACAGTACAGTTTGCAAGCAAGACTCTCTTTCTCGGTCTGACGGTCCACAGATTCAGCATTCCTAGTTATAAACTTTCTGTCTCTGCTGATTTTTGTAAAGCTTCTAGTATAAAGTGACTGCATGTATCTCATCATGCTCAGTAATTTAAAGCATTTGCAGCTTGGAACTGCTTATAGTAGTTAATAAACATGGTCCTCTAAAACAAAATCACTACCTTTCCATAATTTTTACTGTTGTTTTTAATGAGACATTATTGAAACTGGGACTGAGATCTGGGTTTTATTTTGTTTAAAGATTTTTAAAAATTTTATATATGTGTATATGTGTTTGTGTGAATGTATGCCACATATGTGCAAGTGCCCTTCAAGACCAGAAAAGGGTGTCAGACTCCCCGGAGCTGGGGTTATGAGTGGTTGTGAGTGACCATGTAGGTCCTGGAAACCAAACTTGGGTCCTCTGCAAGAACAAGTCTTCTTAAATGTTAAGCTCTCTTTGGAGCCCCTGGAGCCTGGGTTAGGTTCTTACAAACTGTCTTCTAGTTCTTGACAGCTTGACAGAATGCCATACATTATTGTGTTCATGAGATGGGAATGGCTTGATAAGATATAAATTAGGTTATGTCATAATTGTTATTTATATTCTGCTGGATGTTTTTTGTTGTTGTTGTTGTTTGCTTGTTTGTTTTGAATGATTACAAGACTACCCTTAGGATCGTAAGCATGTCTTCATGAGACTGGGTATGATGAACTTTTTTTTTTTTAATAAAAGGAAAAGAGTTTGGTTTTAACAACCAGTAAGCTTTTTAATCTTTATGTCTATGGCCTACCCAAGCTGGTAATTACATTTATAATAATGGGGAAATCTTTCTTAACTCTTGTGTCTTGTAATTGCTTCAAAAGGAAAACAATCAGAATTGAAGGGATAGAAGATAAAATCAACAAAAACAGCCTGAAGAGATTATTGGCTAGATTGCATGTATCACTGCACTTCCTTATTCAGGCTTCCCAGTCACTATTTAAATAAAAGGTGGTTATTGTAAGAATTCACAAGCATTTGCCTTCATGTTAAAAGTAAGCCGAGCTTTCAGAATCACAGTCTTGGTGACATTCCAATGCATTTGGCCTGGTCCAGTCCTCTGTGCCTTTGGAAGTGAGTTTTATTTCCTAATTCTTTCTCCAATTAATGTTAAAAAGTTAAATCCAACATTTTGGTCAACTTTGATTCTTGTCAGAATGTGTTTCCCCACATGGAAAATAAATGTTGAATTCGATGGCACTGAAGACGTAGTAATTCTTCCTTAAGAGGTGAAATCCTTCCCAGTTTTCAGTCTCTGGACAGGGCAGCATCACCTTGGACAGTTTTCCAACAGCATGCAAAACTGAAATTGTAGACTGGATCTGACCAGCAGGCCTTGATTCCCCCTCATAAAGACTGAATGCCTACTAGGACTCTTAGAGCAAAGTCCTCAGAGTATCCATTGTAGATTTCATCTTAAGTTTAATTTTATAACAAGTTTATCAGTGTTGTTGTTTGGGCAAAGCTCCATCCCCTCCCCCACCATCCCATTTGTGCTCACGTGTGTGCATGTGTGTTTACTTCTTAGTGTTAAACTGAAATATCCCAGTGTGCAGACTGCCAATGATGTGGCCATCCCAGACGATTTCTCAGACTTTTCCCTTGCCAAGACAATTAGCAGAATTGAAGGGCAGCTGGAAGGGGACAGCTTGCCAGAGTGCGCAGATGACGACGATGTTTTCTATGGCATTAGTAAGGACATTGGGACAGGTAGGTTTTCTTTTGTTCCCAGTTTTTCTTTTAACATTACAGCTATTTAGAAAAAGAGATTTGGGAGAACTATTCCTTAAAATTTTATTATGAATATGGATTTATGTCTAAATAATAATAATCTAGAGAGATGTAGTGGACGGAAGGAGGATTCTAGATGAAGTAAATTGGCCAAGTAATTGTTGACCAAAGGTGGTGGTGTGAGTTCCCTGACCTTGCCTCCACTTTTATCTCTGTTTGATATTTTGTATTGTAAAAAGTCATGACTATAGTATTGTTTTGAGTTTATTGAAGTTTTCAACTGAAATTAAAATGTTCCATAGCTTATCGCTGAAATAAAGTTTCTCTGAGTTCCTTCCATTTATTTTTATTATATTCTGTTTATTGTATGTTAAATCAATATATTTGAAAAGGATAAATGAATTGATATAGCAACAGATAAGTAATCAAATGAGTTTTTTAATGACTATAATTTTCTTTCTGGTTAACTTACATTCTGCAAAAAGCTAGAAAAAACACTGAGTTTTAATCATCTAAAGAATTGTATTTGTTAGCAGCAGTGCCTCTAAAATTACTGAAATTATGAGGGGCCACCTGTGCTGTTGGAACAAAAATCCAGAACAATTGGAATGTGTGAGCATAGTTACTGTGAACTGTCATTTGGCTGTATAATGAATTTGGGTATGCAGTATAGTTAGCTGTGACTCCAGTCTGGCTACCTAGCCCCTCTGTGAGAACAGTTTCTCCATTTGAGGATTAGAGTTGGTTAAATGATGTCTTGAACACAGCTTATGCATCGTAAGAGGTGACAGTGTGACTTTTTCAAATACACAGTTTACTGTTCACAAATTCAAAGTTGGGGGGGGGGGCGCGTACAACTCACAGCAAATGCATCTTAACAGCTCTAAGTGACACCACCAGTGTCTGGAGGTGGGACTCACTCAGGACAGTGGCAGTCGGAGCACAGGACAGGTTGCAAGTCTGATAGCCCAGTGCACAGCAAACCACCATGACTGCAGTCACTGGTGGGAAGGGCAGCGGGTGGCGCTGACTCTGAGGCAGATGGTCCTTCAGAGTGGCATTGCTTGAGCTCAGTAGAGACCAGAGAGTCATGCTTCAGTTGTGCCTAGCCATTCAGACAGGGTGCCAGACAGTCGGCGGTCACCAAGGTCACTGAATAGCCCTTTACTGCTGGCACAGTGGCTTGTGTACATTGAGATACGTTGGAGACCAGCCTCTGTGGAGCCGCCTGGTCCTTCTGTGGCTTGTCTCCTCCTTGCAGACTCTTTGGCCCCTTCTCCTCATTGCTGTGGGCCGCCTGCTCCCAGGGTGTGGCTGCTTCACTCAGGTGCTCACTTCTGTCCTCAGCATGGTCCGGCTGTCGGGATGTTTAGTGGGATTGTCTCCATCTTATTTTCCTCCTTATAGTTCCAAGTGTTCACTACAGATGGTCATAAAGTTCATCTCTGAAATTTTGATTCTCTGAAGAATCCTACACATTGTGTGTGATGATGATTGGGCTACACCCTAGTCAGTCACAGTGAAAAGCAATTCATTTATGCATTTGTAGCATTTATTGACCTAATCAATCCTCTGGGGCCATTAGAGGGAAGGACAAGGGCAGTAATCGAAAAGGAAGTTGGTTGTCACTCTTCAGATACCTTCCAGGACATGCTGGGCAGATGTTTGTTCCTGGAGACAGTCACCTGCTGCTCTGTTACAGTACAGAGATGGAGAAATTCAGGACCAGCTGCAGACTTTACCATTACCACTACACCTCCCTGTGGCTGCTGTTTTAGTATTTTCCCTCTTCAGTGTGCTTGGCTTGACCTGGGTGTCTTATTCTAGGGAGAATATTCTTGTACTTCAGATGCTTGCTTGGAATGGCTGGGTTATGTGTGGAATAGAATGATCTGGAGTTAGTTTGGAAGCACAGATGATAAGATATGAAGGTTTATTTTTGCTAGAGAGGATTTGTTTGTTTCTGTTAGATTTTTGGACATTGTCAGCCTGAGACCACTATGAATTCTGGTTGATATCATTTGGATCGTGGTGGTAGGTGTGAGTGCCGGCTTCATACATAAATACGAGCACCAGCTTGTAGGTCTGGTTTTTAGGAGGAGGGGCTTTGTCCGTGCCCCTCTGTCTTTACTCACTCTCTACGGTCCATGTGATCACCTGTCACTGCCCTTTTCTGTTGTCTGACCTGGGGAGTGTTTAGTGTTTACAGTGTTCCCACCGTAGTCTGCTGTGATTAGATTGCCTACTTTGACTGTTACTCATGGAATATGATGTCTCCCAGTTGATAATGTCTTAGACTTGGTAAAAAGCAGTCATGTGATGACTTGACTCCACAGAAGCCCAGATCAGATTTCTAAAGGCCAAGCTCCATGTGATGCAGGAGGAACTGGACAGCGTGGTGTGTGAGTGCAGTAAGAAGGTAAGCTGGGATGGCTACTCACAAGAGTGCTTACTGAAGACACGAGGGACAATCTTAATTCCATTTTTTTTTTTTTTTTTGGTTGTGAGCCTAGCCTTTAATGGCTGAGCCATCTCTCCAGCCCTTAATTCTATTTTCAGATAGCCTTACTTAGATTAGAATCCACAGTTAAATATCAGATTCAAAAATTGTGTCTAAATACTAGACTTTATTCTGATATGATGAGTTATCACAAAACTTAAGAATGTACCAAAACTGTTGAAATTAGGATTTACTATTTTAGACTTGCTAGATAATAAGCTATTCAGTATAAAATATCTGATTTCCATTGCTGACAGTGAATATGGAATAAGCTTTATTTTTCTCAGGAATTCATGTAAATATCTCATCAAAGACCATCTGAGGCTCTTTGTTTCCTGCTCTGTGTTTTGATGTCAGCTCTTGTATATTTTTTACATAATCGACAATGTCATTGATTGTAGGAGGATGAAATTCAGGATTTGAAGTCCAAGGTGAAAAGTTTTGAAGAAGACTGTGTGAGACAGCAACAAACAATTACGTCACAGCAGTCTCAAGTAGAAAAATACAAGAACCTTTTTGAAGAAGCAAACAGAAAATGTGATGGACTACAGCAGCAGCTCTCATCCCTAGAGAGGGTAACTTTTATGTCTCCTGACATATTCATGAATTCATGTAGCCATGATCTCCAATGTAAAACATATTCATAGCCTCCAAAAGATGACTCTTACCCTTCAGTCTCCACACCCCACATCATCCATGCTAGCCCTGGGTGACTACTACTACTCTGTTTTCTGTCTCTGTATATCTGTCTGTTCTAGAAATTTCCTTGTAGATAGAAATATTCAAATAATATACAGTCTTTGTGATTGACTTCTCTTATTGAAGACGTTTCTTTTTATTTGTTTGACTTGTTTTTTTACCGTCCATCCATGTTGCATCACTAATTGTTTTATTCTTCTTTAATTGTCAGGTATATCCCATTACATGAATATAACACATTTCAGATCTATTGTTTGTGTATTTGTTTGCTTACCATGAAGCTGGGGTCGAAGCCTTTCACAGGGACGGCTGCCGACCGTCTCCTAACGCTGGTACACAGCTCTGCTCCTCCAGCAGCGTGTCGGCCCAGTCCTGCACACTCTCACCTGCACACCCTAAGTTGTCCCTTTGGTTACAGCATCCCACTGGCATGAATGCCTGTGGTTGGTCTCCATAGTAACTGATGATGTTACTCATCCATTTATGTACCTTCTTTGGAGAAATGTCCTTTGACATGCACGCACGCACGCACGCACACACGCACATGTACATGGACATGAGTTCTGTGGCCCATGTGTGCCCCCTTAGTATAAACACACACTTGCACGCATGCAGTAAAGAAATTTAATAAAAATCATCTTTATTGGCTGGGTGTGATG
Source organism: Onychomys torridus (assembly GCF_903995425.1). Classification (NCBI taxonomy): domain Eukaryota; kingdom Metazoa; phylum Chordata; class Mammalia; order Rodentia; family Cricetidae; genus Onychomys; species Onychomys torridus. Next base: position 66,047,154 of record NC_050449.1, on the reverse strand, counting down.
ACCTCTGCCTTTAATCCCAGCACTTGGGATTCAGAGGCAGGTGGATCTCTGAATTCAAGGACAGTCTATTCTACATAACAAATTCCTGGACAGCCAGGGCTACATATAGAGATCCTATCTCAAAAAACAAAACAACAGAAAACCAACTTGATTTAGGAATGTTTTAAAAACAGTAAAATGTATTTGTTCTAAATACACACTTTAGTGAGTTAGTTTGTCAAAGTGGAGGGCACAGACTTTGGAGTCGAAAACAGTTTGATTTCTGCCTGCTGCCTTTCTACTGGCAGTTTGCTTAGCCATTCATGCTCAGCGTTCCTTCTATAGTATGTTTACCTGGTGCATGCCACTGAAAGATGGCCTTTGTTCCCACACAAGGACTAATCTGAGCAATGTTGTCCTCTGACAAGCTAATCCACTGGATACGATGGACGTGACATTAACAACCGATTCAGCTAATGTAAAGAAAATTTCTGTCCCTTGCCAGTGTCCTTTTTTATATTCTTTCTCATTCGTCACCAGCCTCTGAGCACTGTCCCAGGCAGACGGTGAGCCACCTTCTTCTACTGCACATTGGTTTTTTGGGTTTTGTTTGATAATGCTCTAAAATTTATATAGGTGTAATCATAAGTGCACTTTTTATGTCTGGTCACTTTTGTTCACAGTTTTTTTGTTTTTACATATTACATATTTTCGTCTGTTGCTCCACATTTATTCACAAATACACCACATTTTTTTTTTTTTTTTTGAGCTGAGCATCAAACCCAGGGCCTTGTGCTTGCTAGGCAAGCGCTTTACCACTGAGCTAAATCCCCAATCCCCCCATTTTAAAATTACTAATTACAATGATATCACTGTGTTTCCATTTGTCATGGATACAAGTCTTTATGAGTGCATATCTGTTATCATGATGTTGGATAAATACCTATGAGCAGAATTTCTGGATTTTATGAAAAAGCCCATGTTAAAACCTGTTAAGAAACTGCCAGGTGGGGTGGTACCTGTAATTAATCCCATTACTCAGAAGGTAAAGTCAGGAGAATTAACAGAAGTTTGAGGCAAACATGAGTCCCGCAGTGTGTTCCAGGCCATCCAGGGCTGCCTAATGAATTTGTCTGAAAAAAAGGAAAAAAAGAAGCCAGGCATGGTTGTACACACCTTTAATCCTGCACTTGGAAGTCAGAGAAAGGCAGATCTCTGAGTTCGAGGCCAGCCTGGTCTACAAAGCAAGTTCCAGGACAGCCAGTGCTGTTACACAGAGAAACCCTGTCTTGAAAAACCAAAAACAAATAAAAAGAAAAGAAAAGAAACAGCCAAATCAAACTATATATATATACACATACATACATACATACATACACACACACATACATACACACACATACATACACACACATACATACACACACATACATACATACATACACATACATACACACATACATACACACACACATACATACACACATACATACATACATACATACATAACACTCACACATGTAGGGAAACTTAACATGTGTTCCAAAATGCTTGTCCCACCTGGAATTCTGCTAGTGGCCCAGCCGTGTCCCCACACATACATGGTCTGTCCCCATCACTGCCTCAGCTCCTTGAGAGGAAGCCGTGTGTCTTTGCATCAACACTTACTTCTCTTGACTGCTGATCTTGTCATGCGCCATGCTGTGGGCTTCTCTGTGGTCCGTCTGCACGTGTGACAAGACCTGGCTTTGGGCTCTTCCTGTGACCTCTGTAATCCCCTCACTAGAAGTCTGGGGATTGTGTATAATCTTGTGTCATTTTACTTTGCTCCAGCTTTTTTTTTTTAATTTTTTTTTTAACCATGTGTTTCCAAAGGCAGAAGTTTTAAATTTTTGGTAATTTCTGGTTTTTCATTCCGTCCAGAAACTTTTGCCTGCTCCAAAGCCATGACGATTTTTCTTCTAAGTATTTCATGTAGAATGTGTATATCAGTATCATATGAATCATATATATGTGATCCATTTCAAGTTAATTTTGTGTGTAGTATGAAATAAATTTTTTTTATGTAGGTAATAACATTATGGGAAATACTGATCCCCCCCCCCATTTTATTACCATGTCATTGACTATGGGGCCCAGTTCAAGACTTTTAAAACAAAATTGAAGACTTGGGATTTTCCATAAAAGTTTTGTCAGGCAATATGTGAAGTTTGTTGTTGTTGTTTTTATTTGTTCGTTTTGGTAGCATGACTTTATCTGTTTGCAGGATGCAGTGTGTCTTCTCTGCATGCTGTAGAAGTTACCAGGATGTAGTGTGAGGCTGGATGGAGTGTTACCAACCTTTTATCTCAGCGCTTGGTAAACAGAGGTAGATGTATCTCTATGAGTTTGAGGCTAGCCTGGTCTACATAGGAGACTGTCTCAAAAAAAAAAAAAGTTAGCAGTGTATGATTGAAAACAAATGTTTTCCAGGTTTTAAGCTTGGCTTTCCCTTTCTCTAGTGGATTTACTTATGTGGAAAGTTTTAAGATTGGTTTTCCCTTTCTCTAGTGGATTTACTTATGTGGAAAGTTTTAAGCTTGGCTTTCCCTTTCTCTGGTGGATTTACTTGTGGAAAGTTTTAAGCTTGACTTTCCCTTTCTCTGGTGGGTTTACTTGTGGAGAAACTTCGTTTGTTGCTCTGCTCTTCCCTCTCTTGCTGTCCTTTTCCTGCTATCAAGAAGGAGGCAAACAGTGGTTTTGGGTTTTCTGAGGAGGAAGTTACAAAGTCCCCAGCAGAAGAGAAGGGCAAAGGTTCATTGCATCCTCCTTATCGAGGCTGAGGTGAGGCAGTGAGCTCTGTGGATTTGAAAACCAGTAGGCCTTTTTTGCCTTTCCCATGTGAACAGTGAGAGAGCTGACAAGCTCCCCTCATAGCTGCCTCCCACAAAGCTGTGCGGCAAACTGTGACAGCAGATGGCCGCCAGGCACAGCTTGATTTGTTTAGAGACCTACAGAAGGAGTAGCATGTGTTTTGTTTTGTTTTTCCCTTTAATTACTCAAAGCCACAGAGATGAGTTTCAAAGATGATGTGATCTAGCCAACGAAAAAATATTTAAAAAGACAAGTCTCGCATTAAAGAGAGCTCTAGCTCCCCAGTGATTACTGGTTTTCTGAGTGCTCTTTGGGGGCTCCGGGCCAGCCAGGCCGTGTGTTGTGTGGGATACAATGGAGGCATTCAGTATTACAAGACAAGCCCGAGCCATTTTTAATTGTTTTTGTGTATGTGTATGCCTGCTTACCTGTGTGTGCACCATGTGCATGTGGTGTCCAAGGTCAGAAAAGGGCATCAGACTCCTGGAACTAGAGTGACAGGTAGTTGTGAGTCCCAACACAGGTGTTGGGAACCAAGCTTAGTTCCTCTGCAAGAGCAGCAAATGCTGTAACCACTGATCCATCTCTCCAGCCTTTATAAAGATATTCTTGGTGCCTTCTACATGCAGCTACAATGCTGGGACATTGAAATTAAAACAGTAGATAACTTTAAAAGTTTACATTTCAGTGGGAGAAACAAGCAAGTGAATGGTTTCAGTACAGGCAGCAAACGGTGTGCTAGCCTCTATCAGGATGCTCTAGAAGCCCTGGAGAAAAAGACACCAAATCCAACCCATGTCAGGTGAGAACTAGGGACAATACCAGGAAGGCAGAGTCTGGGCACCTTGAGTAGGTGCTAGTTAGGTAACTGGGGACTGGAGGCAGAAAACTCCATGTCCAGGGAGAGGTACCAGCAGTGCTGTTGAGGCCCCTGGTGGAACACGTGTGGCAGGGGAGGGGCCAGTTACCACAGAGTTTACAGTTCATGAGATAGATTGTGTTTCTTCAAATGTTAGCTCTCCACTTTCAGCAGCAGAATATTGTAGAGTTTTGGCACAAATACAAGGCCCCCATACTTTGCAAGATTTATTTCTGCTCACGTTGGCTAATTCCCAGTGGGCTAATGTAGAACCCTCCGTTTATCCTTTGTTTTGTCAGTTCTCTAAGGAGCAGGATTCACGGGCAGGTGATGTCTTACAAGGGCTTTTGGGAGGTTTCCAGAAGACCTTGAGTGACCTGGACTCAGAGGCATATGCCTATGAACTCAGCACTCAGGAGGCAAACACGGTGGGCTGACACTGTCAGCCCAGCCTGGGCTACACACACAGCAAGATCCTGTCTCCACACAGTTCAGTTTTAAAATATTTGCTCCTAAAATAAATATGGAAAATAATTACACAGTGTTTTGAATCAACACAAAGCAGAAAATACTAAACAAAAGAGCAACATTCATTGTGGCTAGAGAGATGGCTCAGTGGTTAAGAACACTGGCTGCCCTTCCAGAGGACCCAGGTTCAATTCCCAGCACCCACATAATAGCTCACAACCACCTGTACCTCCAGCTCCAGGGGATCTGATGGCCTCTTCTGGGCTCTGAAGGCATCAGCCACACAAGTGGTGCAGAGACATAATACATGCAGACAAAACACCCCCCAAAAAACCTAAAGGATAAAAATAAGAAATTACAAAAGCATCCACAACTACATTTTTAGGTTTCTTTTTCTAATGCCAATATTGGGTGAGAACTCCGGAGAATGGTGTCCTTTGATCCTGGGCCTGCAGCCCCGTGAGAGTCAAAGCAAGGAGCATGGAGATGGCAAAATGTGGACTGTAAGAAGGAGCTGATGATATTTCAGGACTCCCTATGTTTTACCCACACAGGAATTAGAAACCAAAAGAAGATTACAGAAGCAGGCTGCCACAAGTCAAAGTGCCACAGAAGTCCGCCTGAATCGAGCTCTAGAGGAAGCAGAAAAGTATAAACTGGAGCTGAGTAAACTGAGGCAGAGTAACAAGGTAAGCAAACCTGTGGACGGAAGTTTCTGTCCCCCCTGGTCCCACAGCCAGTTAGTCCCAAATAATCACACAGAGACTCATATTAATTATAACCATTTGGCCTATTGCTTAGGCTTATAACTAACTAGCTCTTATGCTTAAATTAACCCATAATTCTCGTTTATGTTTAGCCATGGGACTTGGCTTTTTTCAATCCAACATTCTCATCTTACTTCCTCTGCGTCTAGCTGGTGAGACTCTGGCTCTGCCTTTCCTCTTCCCAACCTTCTCCTAGTCTGGTCGCCAAGCCTACACTTCCTGTCTGGCTACTGGCCAATCGGCATTTTATTAAAACAATAGACTGACAAATCTTTACAGAGTATAAGAGCATTATCCCACACAAACCTGAATTGCTCCAGTGTGCTCACCCCTGGTTATCTCCTCCCCTGCAAGCATTAGAAACCGCATTTATTGACTCCTTATGGGGGTGGGTGGTGGAGCAGGGTGGGGCACACATGCCGTGGTGCACATGTGGAGGTCAAAGGTCAGCGTCATGGAGCTGGTTGTCTCCTTCCACCTTTATGTGCAGTTGAGGGGATCTAACTTAGGTGGGAAGTTTACATGTTAAGTCTTTACTCACTGAGCCATCTCACCAGCCCGGAAAACACCTCACTGGCCCCTTTGAAACTAAAATTTCTCATGTGCTGACTGGTACGGGCTAACTCCTCTAACCCCAGCACTCAGGAGGCAGAGGCTGGTGGATCCCTGAGTTCAAGGGCAGCCTGGTCTACAGTGTGAATTCAGGACAGCCAGGGTTACAAAACAAAAAAAAAATTTTTTCTTGTGTCATGATGAATGTTCTCTTTTCAGAAAAAACAATTTAAATAATGGGTACATTTTCCACTCATTAGGATTTTTGTTTTGGCTGTTATAATTGGGTGACTGAAGGATTCACTCATTTCTTCACATAATCTTTAGAGGGGCCTATGTTCTGTGTCAGGTTCTTCCTGAACCCCATGGAGAGCAATGAAAAAGAAGCATCTTTTGTATGTCCCCTGCTGCCTTCTTCTCTGAACCCCAGGCTTCTGCTATGCGTAGGGAGGGTTATATCACAGGGCCACAGTTCTGAGCCTTGAGCACTGGGAGGCTTTGTTAAGGCACACCACTGGGCCCACTAGCCTTAGAGCTAGTCTTCTCGGTAGTCAGGGAGGCCTGAAAACCACAGTCTCGCTGTTGGCGGTAGCACCTCTTACAGATGTGTAGTGGCCACTCCCATACCTCCGTGGTCAGCCTTGAGTATCTGTGGAGTGAATGGAGGTGAATCTTGATGTGAGAACCTTCCATATGTTCTGTAAAATCAGCCTGATGGAAGGGCTTCCTTACGACAACATTTAGTATCTTAACAATGACTTAGGAGCCACCTGATTTCATAACTGATGGTACATTCGGAATTTTCTCAGTCACACTGGTGGAAACAGAGACCTCAACTGATCCTCTGAAACAATTAGCAGAAGCCAGCATGTGACAGCATTTTAATGATTCCATCTGAGGCACCTTATGCTGCATGGCCAGCTGTCCCATGTTTAAAGGCCATCAACGATGACCTAATTGAAATAAGTTATCTTCACACGGCAGCACTCAGCAGGTTGTTAAGACTCAAGAGGGAAAAAGGCAGAGTAACTGTGTATCAGGATTTGCTGTTCTGGTTGTTGATCTGATCTCTGGGTTGCTACACACATTAGAAAAATAGAAAGGAAAACTATTTCCTTGGCCACACGTGGCATTCATTCTATCCAGCACTACTGAAAATTCAAGTAGTAAAGGCTTGGTAGCCATGGTGGTGGCGTACACCTTTGATCCCGGCACTCGGGAGGCAGAGGCGGGAGGATCTGCAGAGCGAGTTCCAGCACAGCCAGAGTTACACAGAGAAACCCTGTCTTGAAAAACAAAAACAAAACAAAACAAAACAAAAACAAAAAACAACAAAACCAAAGGGGAAAAAAAGGGTCTGCACAGAGCAGATGCGTAAGAGGGAGAGAAGCAAGGGTGTGTTGGAGAGGCCACTGCTGGTGGGTGTCGATAAGGGGCAGCTCTGTGAGAACGGAGCATGTGTGCTAAGTGGACAGCAGATCACCTTAGAAATGTTTCTGCAGAGGGGTGAGGAGGCTGAGTTCTGTATGGGATTCAAAAGGAGTGAGATGGGGAAATGGAGTGAATGTATGTGAAGTGTAGACTCGGAGGGAAACAGAGTTGACTGAACTTTTAAATGAGGTCATTTAAATATGGTAAAGTGAAGAATGTATATGTCTAGCTTGAGTCTTGGCTCTTAGACATTCCCATGAGCACAACTCAGTTCCTATCTAGAACATTCTCAGTGCTCAGAGAGATCCTTGTGTCCTGTCTACGCCCTTCCCAGAGGTGCAGCTGCACCGACTTCCTTTCCTGAGTTCAACACAGGTGGACTCCCAGGATGGACGCTTGGCACTGGATGCTTGCACTGTGCAGGGAGTCAGGTCTGACCTGTGCTGGGTTTTCCCCTCTTATCAATGAGTTATCTGTCAGTCACCCTTGTCAAAGAATCAGCCTTTGATTTTACTCTAGTCTGTTTTCTGTTTCTCTGACAACTCCCTTTCACTTGTGATTTCTTGTTTGGGTTTTAATTTGCTCTTTGGTCTCTGGCTGAAGTAGAACCTTAGATCACCGATTTGGAACCTGAAGCCTTTAAAGCTACACCTGTCCTTAAAGTGATACTCTTTGTAGGTCCTACAATTTTTGGCCTGCTTGTTTGTTTGTTTGTTTTTCAAGACAGGCTTTCTCTATGTAACAGCCCTGGCTGCCTGGAACTCTCTTTGTAGACCAGGCTGGCCTCGAACTCACAAGAGATCCACCAGCCTCTGCCTCCTGAGTTCTAGGACTAAAGGTGTGTGCTACCACACGCAGCAATTTTTGGCCTGTTTTAAGTACACACACACACACACACACACACACACACACACACACACACACATACACACACACACACACACACACACACACACAAAGACATAACTAGTATATAATAAGCCTGGTACATGCCTGGTGTAAAATGTGGTTGAGTTCTGACCATTACAGCTTGGGATCAAGGTTGAGTTACCATGTTCAGGCGATGTGTTCTTTCTTAGTAGCACACAAAATGATGCTTCACTATATATTTTCACATGTATCACAGTTTACTTACAGTCACCTTCCTACTGCCCTCCCTCTTCCTCCTCCTCTTCCTGTTCCTCTTCTTCCCCTCAAGCAGCTTCCCCTTTGCTTTAATGTCATATAGATGTATGTGTAAATCTAGACTCTGCATGAGAGGAAACAAGCATTCTTATCTGAATCTGGCTTGGGTTCACTTACTGCGATGACCTCCAGTTACATCCATTTTCCTGCAAATGACATGGTCTCATTCTTCTATACTATACTCCACATTTCCTTTATCCACTCATCTGTTGATGGGTCTCTATGGCGGTTCTGGAAAGTGGCTATTGTGAACTATTCTGCATTAACATGGATGTGCAAGGATCTCTGTGGCATGCTGACTTAAGATATCCCTAGGGTGGTACATCTGGATTACACGGTAATTCTGTTTTCATTTTTTAGAAACCTTCCTATTGACTTCCGAGTTTACATTCCCACCAGCTAGTGAATGAGGCCTCTCTCCCCACATCCTTCCCAGCACTGTCTTGATGGTAGCCGTTCTGACTGCTGAGGTGGATCTCAGTGGAGTTGTCATTTGTATCTCCCCAGTTGACTGAAGATGCCGAATACTTTTCTTGGATATATTGCATTTGTATTGCTTCTTTTGAGATTTGTCTATTTGGTGAATTTGACCAATTTCGATTTGAGGTTTTGGTCTTTAAGCTTTTGATGGTAAACATTCCAGCACCTTCTGCCTTTGTCGATGGAGAAGTCCTCAGTTGTCAGCCATGTCAAGTCACTTGACAGTTGCTCATGTGTTTGGCACTTCCCATATTTTCCGTGTATTTCTATCAATGAGTAAAGGGGTATAAATGAAGCTGGATCTGTCCGTTTCCTCTGCAGCTTTATCCACATCTGCATCCTGTGTGTCAGCGCTGATACTAGACAGGACATTCAGTGGTGTTGTGTCTTCTTGATGAATTGGCCACTTGGAAAATGACTGTGTTATTCCGGGCTGTAGCCTGCGCCCTGATATAACCTTGGTAGTAAAGCAGCTTGAGCTCTCCTCAGTTACCGTTACCACTGCGAGTCTTCTGTACTTGTCCTACTTTACTGCGTTACATCTTCCAGACGATGCAGCTGCCGAGCTTGGCTTTTTGTGATCCAGCCTAGCAATCTCTTTTTAATTGGGAGTGTTTATCCGACACTTAACATCATTTCTGATATGGACAGCTTGTCTGTCATCAACAACTGTGCTCCTTTCACTGGCTCGTCTGCACTTCTTTGTCCACACTTCAGTGTTTATTACCATCTTGAACTGTATTTAGGTAACACAGAAGTTCAGAGATTACCTACAAACCTTTTAAGCAGTTATCTTATGCTCTTTACAATTGCATTAATTTTTATGGTAAAGCACACGTAAAATTTACCTTCTTTTCTTTCTTTCTTTCTTTCTTTCTTTCTTTCTTTCTTTCTTTCTTTCTTTCTTTCTTTCTTTTTTTTTTCTAGACAGGGTTCCTCTGTGTAGCTTTGCGCCTTTCCTGGAACTCGCTCTGTAGACCAGGCTGGCCTCGAACTCACAGAGATCCTCCTGCCTCTGCCTCCTGAGTGCTGGGATTAAAGGCATGTGGCGCCACTCCCTGGCAGTCTTCACACTTTTCATCATGGGAAAAGGGAACTCAGTAGCCCCACACCCCAGGCCCTGGCAGCACCTTCTATTTCTGACTGTGAATCTGACTTCTGTAGGTCCTTTACGTTACTCCTATGAGTAGAATCACATACTTATCTTTTTGATTGGCTTATTTAGCTCAATACAGTGTTCTCAGGGTTATTCCATCTTTTCAAATTTGATTCCTGTGAAGGCTCAATAACAACCCATCATATTTCCATGCCACTGTTTGCTTGTTCATCTCTTGGTGGGTGCTTGGATTTTGTACTGTTGGCTAGTATCAGGAGTGCCACTGGGAATGGAGAAGCCCAGATCTGAATGAGGTCTTGTTTTTGTTTGGGGTATATATTCTGAAGTGGAAATGCCAGATCAGAGGTGATGCTCTTCAGTTTGGTTTTCATGGCAGCTGTATCACTTTACATATCTACTTGCAATGTAGAAAGGACCAAGTATTCCCATATCATCAACATTTGTTGTTTTGATTTTTATTGATACCAATCATCCTAATGGTTTCTTTTGTTGAGGTTTTAATTTGCACATCTCTATATGCACTTTGCTGTAAGTCATGGGTTCAGCATCTTGTATTTAGTAACCATTTGTCTGTCCTCTTCTTTAGAGAAACGTCCAGTCAAGTCCCTTGTTAAATTTTACGTTGTATTGTGTATTGTGGACGTTAAGCCTTGTGCAGATGTGTATGGCTTGCAAATACTCTTGCACTCAGCAGACTGCCTTTTTGTGTCCTCTGTTTGATACGGTCCAGTTTGCTTTTCCTCTGTTGCCTGTGCTTCTGGGCCGTCCAGTCAATCTCTGCTAAATCCAGTGTTATGACGTTTTTTAGTTTCAGTGCTTTTACTCAAGTGTGTGTGCGTGCATCTGGAGCACTCGCTGTCTTTGTAGAGGACCCAGATACTGTTTCCAGTGCCCTCGTGGCAGCTTACAGCCAGCTGTAACTCCAGTTCCGGGGATATGACACCTTCTTCTGTATGAGGTGCACAGACTACATGCAGGCAAAACATTCATACACATAAATAAAACTTAAAAAAAAGGGAAATAAATACAAGTAAATATCATGGACCTCAGAAAGAAAACCTCACCTACATAATCAAATGACTTTTTTTTCTTACACAGGTGTTAAAAAATCAGGAAAGGACAGTCTCTTGAAAAATGGTGCTAGGAGAGTGCAACCTACCCATGTGTGTGTGTGTGTGTGTGTGTGTGTGTGTGTGTGTGTGTGTGTGTGAATGGACTTGAGTAAAAGCGCTAAAACTAAAAAACTTCATTTTTCTCACCAAAAATTATTGACCCATCAAATACTTTTTCAGTATCATCAGAGATAATATTAACATTGAATTTTGTGTATTGAACCATCCTTCTGTTCTGGCAATACATTTCCTTCACTTGGTCATCATCTATAATCCTCTCAGTGTGTTACTGACTTTGATTTGCTTCAGATTTCATCAGTGATACAGATCTGAGGTTTTCCTGTGATGCCTTAAGTCTGGCTTTGGTTTCCCTGAGAATGGGTTTGGGTGTTGCTTAGATAGAGCTTGGTTTTGTTCTTCAGTGGCTTGAGTATCATTAGAAGCTGGGTCCCAGTCTTGGTGCTGTTAGGAGGTGGTATGGACCACTTAAGAGGTGTGACCTGGGAGGTCCTTAGATCACTTGGGGCTGTGCCCTCAGAAGGGACTGTGGGATCATAGTGTCTATCCAGTCTTCTCTGACCACATTCCTGCCTCTGTTGTGCTGTGTGCTGAGGCCCTCACCAGAGCTAGGCTGTTGCTGGATCCATGCCCTCGAATCTGTATAACTGTGAGCTAAATTAACCACTTTTGGGGGCTGGAGAGATGACCCAGCAGTTTAGAGCACCTTTCTCTTGGTTTGTTTTCCAACCCCATGTGATGGCTCACAGCTATTCATAGCTCCAGTTCTAGGAAATAGGACATCCTCTTCTGGCCTCCGCATGCACTAGGCACACACATGGTACAGATACACAGACATTTGAATATTTTTATTCAAAAAATAAAAGTTAAAAAATTTATGAGATTATTATATTATTTCTCCCTTGCCTTTCCTCCCTCCAAGTCCTACATATCCCTTCTTGCTCTTTCAAATTCACGGCCTCTTTTTTAAATTGTTGTTACATACATATATGCATATACATATATATTCCTCAACCTCCTCAGTCTGTGTAATGTTATTTGTAGGTTTGTTTTCAGGACCAGACTGGCTATTTGGTGTTGTGGAACTAATTGATATACAAATATTTTAAACTAAAAATGAAACAGCTTTTCTCTACAGAGTTACCCAGCCTTAAGAATTTTGTTGTAACAAAATACTAATGGAAAAAATAGTCTGTCTTTTTCAGTTCTGGGTGTATGTGAGTGAATGGTGTCAATTATTTAAGGCTGTGATAGACCTCATCAATGAAGCCATCTGCTTCTCTACTTTTCTTTGTTGGGAGTCTGATTGGTGATCCAAACTCCTAACTCTCTGAAATTTGTATTTATTGAGTTTTGGTGAATTGCGATTATAGGGATTAATTTCATCTAGGTCATACAGTGTTCTACTCACCCAGTCCTTTTTATTCCTGTAAGGTCGGCTGCAATGGCCGCTCTGTGATTTCTGGTTCACTCCCTATAATTTTCCCTCTTTTTTTTTTTTTTGTTGGTGTACCCGAAGGTTTGTTGATAGTCACAAGGAGCAAACTGTCTGTAATCTCTGTTTCTCTGTTCTATTAATTCGCTTATGTATGCTCTCTTTTTATCATTTCCATCTCTGCCAGCCTCCATTTCTTTCTCCCGACTGTGAAGAGTTAGGTTGATTTGAGATCATTCTTCAATGTGTCATGGCTGTGACCATCCCACATAGGAATGTCATATTCTCTCCTGTATATGTTGGTGCTTGAAGAGATTTTCTAATATTCTTTGAAAATTGGGTAGTTTGAATTTATTATATATTTTTTTAATTATTTATGTATTTTGTATGTGTGAATGTTCTGTCTGCCTATACACTTGCATGCCAGAAGAGGTTGTGAGTCACCATGTGGTTGCTGGGAATTGAACTCAGTACCTGGAGGAGGGGGAAGAGGGGAGAGCAACCAGTGCTCATAACTGCTGAGCCGTCTCTCCAGCCCCTGTATTTTGGTTCTTGAATGTCCCTGAAAGCTTATGTTGAAGGCTTGCTTGGTCCTGTGTCCACATTACTGGGAGGTGGTAAAACTTTTAGGAGATGGTCCCTGGTGCAAGGGCATCAGGTCACTGGGGGTGTGCTTTTGAAGGGAATATTGGGAACTGAGCCCTTTCCTCTCTCTTTGCTTGCTAGCTTCTTGAAAGTCCACTGCTGTCCTCTGCTGTGTGCTTTCGCCTTGCATTCTGTGCTCCACAGGCCCAGGGCAACTGGGCCCAGTGAGTGCGGACTGAACTGCTGGTACTGAGGAGTGCAAGCCTCCCTCAGGTTGTCCCGGGCGTTTTGTTACAGTGCCGGGAAGCAGACTCAGTATGTGCTTAGCTTATACATATTTCGTGTCTACCTTCAGTCCACTGTTACAGAAGACACTGTATGGTTCAGTCTTCTTGAACCTGTTAAGATTTATGGAGAGTTGGCTCAGAGGTTAAGAGCACTGGCTGCTCTTCCAGAGGTCCTGAGTTCAATTCCTAGCAACCACATGGTGGCTCACAATCGTCTATAATCTTTAAAAAAAAAAAAAAAAAAAAAGTATATGGTTCTGGAAAATGACCTGGTTGCATTTGAGAAAACGATTCCGTTATTATTAGGAGTCTCTTGGTTCCAGTTCATTTGCAGCCCATTTCCTTACTGATGGGTCTAGTGACTATGCATGACCGAAAGAAAGATGCTAAAGCGTCTACTTTGATTGTAGTGACCTCTGCCTTTGAATCTGTTCATGTTTGCATCCTAGGTTAGGCATGCTTATAACTGATGCTCATACCACTGCCACAGCTTAGCGAGTAGACCCTTCTGTCATGGAATGTTCTTGCCTCTTCATAATTGTGACTGCGGGAGGGCTCCACAAACATCCGACAAAAATAGGCTCATTTCTTTTGGCTCCTGTTTCTGTGGATTATCTTCTTCCATTCAGCGTACATGTCTTTCGGGCTAAAATTAGTTACCTGCGGGCAGAGTATAGTTGGATCATGTTCTATTTTCATCCATCTTTTCCAGCTCGCACATTTTCAGTTGCTTAGCCCCTGTAGTTAATTACGGAGAAGGATGGGCTCCTTACTGACGTTTTCCTGTTCTCAGTGGGTCTGGTTTTTGCCTCACGTCCTTTCACTAGCCTCCCTTCGTCTCTCATGTATGGTCACTGGTATGCCTTCTGATGGAGCCATAAAGTTACAGGACTCTATTTGAAGTGGTAAACTAACCCCATCATTTGCAAACTGCAGCAGCCTTTAACAGCGCTGCCTCTTCTGTGGATGCCACTCTTCACTCAGATCCACGGCAGACTCACTCGTCTGGGGTACTGTGGATTGTATCCATGGAGTCGCTACATGGTGGAGTGTGGTATAGCAGGAATCTTTAAAGTTCTTATTAATAAAAGCAATCCAGGGCCAGTTATTGGGGTGAATGCTGGAGGATCAGAGAGGCAGAACAAGCCACAGCTACCTCACCTTGCCAGTTCCTCAGATGATCCTATTTCCTCAGATTGGAAGCTTCTGAGTCCTTATCCAGAATGGATCTCAGCTGAACTGTGCTGCTTCAAAGCCTAAAAGCTTAACCAGCCAAATGCTTCTAGTTTCTGGTCCTCACGCCTTATATACCTTTCTGCCTTCTGCCATTAGTCCCTGGGATTAAAGGCTCACTTCCTGGAATTAAAAGCGTGTGTCTCCATGCCTGGCTGTTTCCAATGTGGCATTGAACTCACAGAGATCCAGAGGGATTTCTGCCTCTGGAATGCTAGGATTAAAGGTGTGAGTGCCACTGCCTAACCTCTGTTTAATATTGTGGCTTTTCTGTTCTCTGACCCCAGATAAGTTTATTAGGGTGCATAATATTTTGGGGAACACAATACCACCACACTTTTTTTTTTTTGCTTGATGGGTAACCACACTCTTGCTGCCTCCTTGGTTTCTAGAGTTCACCAAGTGACTCTGTCTATGCTGTTTCAGGGCTAGAAGGTGGGCCTGGGGCTTCCTCAGTGGCCATATTGATAACATCACTCTTCGACTTTTTCTTTGGGAAGGGGGATCTCTTTAAAGTTACTTACATTCACCATACTGTTTTCCAGTGTCCCTTGCTTTCCCCTCTTTAAAAACGTGTGTAGAATCCTAGCTCCTCCAGCATCTTCCTCCTTTTGTGAAAGCTTTTCTTCAGTACTGCAGGTACAGATAGATCTTCCTGGACCTAGTAACTTCTCCTGACCTATCTCTACTGAGATTAGAGGTTTGCTGCCCTTGCCATTGCGGTGGGTAAGTTCTCTGCTCAGCTCTTTAGAATAAGTCTTTCACAGGCTCCTGGAACTCTCACCCTGGACGTGATATTGTCTGCCGGTGGTTTAAGGAAAATGTGTGTGCAGGTTTTGAGGCTCGCTCTTGGATTTCGTAGCTGGCATACACTGGAAAGTCCTGTCAGAAAGCTGGTTTAATATGTAGTGCCTACCTCAAAGGATCAGATCACATGCAGATTCTGCTACTAAAAATTCTTAGGTTTTTAAGTCCTGTCAAGTTTAGATTTCTTAGAATTCAAAGTTATTTTTTAAAATACATTTTGAAAAATTTTTAATAAGTGAGCTGTCATTAAGTTATTTAGTAAAAAGAGCAATCTTATATTTCAACTAATTTTTTTCTTTTGTAGGATATTGCAAATGAAGACCACCAAAAAATTGAAGTGTTAAAATCAGAAAACAAGAAGCTAGAAAGACAAAAAGGAGAATTAATGATAGGGTTCAAGAAACAATTGAAGTTAATTGACATTTTGAAAAGGCAGAAGGTGAGTCGAACAACAGAAGCTGTACCAGATGCTAGAGACCTTCCCACTGTAGAGTACAGGGCTTTCCTTCCTTTGGAATGTTACACATAAAATTGTACCTAAAGATGCACTTTATACATATTAAGTCACATATGCGTAATACATAGTGAGCAGCACTAGTTCAAAAAAATATATGTATTTTAATATATTAAATTTATATATACATTTGTGTGCATGTGTGTGTGTGTGTGTGTGTGTGTGTGTGTGTGTATAAAAATACGGTCCTTCCCAACTACAGAAAGTATATCATACATGAGAATGACTCATTTTAGTGGATGATTTCCCTCTTCAAACTTTGAATAGTAATTCCAAGGCACATTGTACCTTTCTTGAAACGTGACAAAAGACAATTCACACAGTTCTCTCACTTTCTTGTTTCAAAGATCAGATAAAATAATAACTGAATTATTCTTTCAACGGTAGTTTAGTCTTGAATGTAATAAATGTAATGCCCATTTAAAATGTTACACTTGTGCTGGGCATGGTGGCACATGCCTTTTTTTTTTTTTTTTTTTTTTTTGGAGCTGAAGATCGAACCCAGGGCCTTTTGCTCGCTAGGCAAGCGCTCTACCACTGAGCTAAATCCCCAACCCCCAAGTGGCACATGCCTTTAATCCCAGCACTCAGGAAGCAGAGGCAGGCGGGTCTCTATGAGTTTGAGGCCAGCCTGGTCTACAAAGTGAGTTCCAGGATAGCCAGTGCTATTACATAGAGAAACCCTGACTCAAAAAACCAAAACAAAAAAGCAAAAAAAAAAACTTGCATAATTAGATTATGTGTTCCAACAATGGGGCTTGTTTATTGATAGCATATTAACACAAATTTCCTGTGGTGTGGCTTTCTCTGAATCAGACAATATTGATTTTTTTTTAACAGATGCATATTGAAGCTGCCAAGATGCTGTCTTTCAGTGAGGAAGAGTTCATGAAAGCTCTTGAGTGGGGCAGTTCATGAGTGAGCGATTTTAATTTGATGCTTATTTGTGATAGTTTCTTCAACATGAAAATGTAGTGCTTCTTTACTGTTCATAAGTAATGAAAATATTTGTGAAATAAAAAATTCAGGTATGGACTTGCTGAAATAAAGTGTTTGGAAGGACATTCTGAGGCAAAGCAAGACTGTAACACTGACTTTACTTCCTTTTACTTTTTTCTTTTTTTTTCTTTTTTTTTGAGCTGAGGACCGAACCCAGGGCCTTGCGTTTGCTAGGCAAACGCTCTACCACTGAGCTAAATCCCCAACCCCCCTTTTTCTTTAATAGTTGTAACATAAAGAAACAAGACTTTTGTCTTGAAAAAGAACCAAGACTTTGACTCTTAATTCTTTTTTACAACCTACCAGACCTGGCAGAGGACAGAGCAAGATGGCAGGACAAGACCCCAGAGATTCCCCATCTTGGCTACTGGTGTCTGCCTGTTACCCAAGGCTGCTGCATTCAAATAGGCTGGAACTCAGGTCTGTCTTCAGGGGCCCTGTGTTCTCATTTTCAGTAATCATGCACACACAGAGATACCTTGAAAAGAGGGGTGAGCAACACCTAGGTGAGAAGTGGCAGACCCTAGTTACAGCCAAAGAAACTTTACTGAGCAGGACAAGGGCAGTTCTCCCTTCCTCTAGCACAGCAGAGAGAGACAGTGACAGATAGGGGAAAGAAACCTCATTGGTCTCCAGCACTGGGCCAATGACAGTAAAACCCAGCCAAGTCTTGGCCCTAGATCATCAGTAAATATGCTGCCCTGGTGCTAAAATGGAACCCATGGTTCCTGCTGTCGACAGCCTGAAGTTCCAGCCCACATCTCTGTGGCCGGCTGCAGCAGCCTTGCCTTGTATGTGAACTTAGAACCTCCATGACTGGCAGGCCTCAGCTGTGTGCCCTGCCAGTTTGCAGCCCCGTCCTGGGTGCTGCACCATGGCATGGCATTGTAGTCCACACTGAACTAGCTGCGGGGACCTTGGGCTTGAGGCATGCTGGTGCTGCACTGGCTGCAGGGAGTGAGATGGAGATAAGAGCAGCTGACATTCTAGGCCAAAGCCAGGCTGCAAAGCCTGAATAAGTGCCTGCTTTCTCAATGCAGGATGGTGATGTCTACCCACAGGGTCTAAAAAGGGGTTGGAGATATCACCATATAAACTAAGGTGCCAGTTGTAGCAGGAATCTTAAAGAGTTTTAACAAAATCAAACCTGAGGCCAGTTATTGGGGTGAGTGCTGAAAGATCAGAGAAGCTGAACAAGCCACAGCTTCTTCACCTTGCCAGTTCCTCAGCTGATCCTGTTTCCTCAGACTGGAAGCCTCTGAGTCCTCATCCAGAATGCATCTCAGATGAACTGTTGCTCAAAAGCCTGAAAGTTTAACCAGCCAAATGCTTCTAGTTTCTGGTCTTCATGCCTTATATACCTTTCTGCTTTCTGCCACCACTCCCTGGGATTAAAGGCGTGAGTCACCGTGCCTAGCTGTTGCCAATGTTGTCTTGAACTCACAGAGATCCAGAGGGATTTATGCCTCTGGAATGCTAGGATTAAAGGTGTGTGCTACCACTGCCTAACGTCTATGTTTAATATTGTGGCTGTTCTGTCTCTGACCCCAGATATGTTTATTAGGGTGCACAATATTTTAGGGAACACAATACCACCACAGCCAGTGACTGACCCCAAAATGATGAACATACACAAACTGATGATTCAAATGAGCTGTCTTAAGAGAGTCGGCTTTTTATTTAAAAATGAAAATTCAGTGAGCAAAATGAAAAGGCAGTAGAGCATCAACTGTCACCAGAAGGATCTGTCACCCTGGAGAGGGCAATATGGAGGAGTCGGGAGAGGAAAGAGGAGTACAGCTTCTCAAGTAAACACAGGAGAAGCTGGCACAGGATGGGAGAACAAGGGTGAACCGATTAAGAGACAACGCTTTCTAGATTGGAAGATAAACTATTCAGGTACAGGAAGAGCAAAGGCTGATAATGATTTCCTCCACGTAGGACTAGCCCATGGCGTAGTCTCAGCCTGTCAAAGACAGACAACACATCCTAAAAAGCACCAAGAGCAAAGGAACTGGATCCAATTTGAATGAGTTGGACTCCTGGCCGCTCATGTCTCTCAGAAACCTGGAAGGCAGTAAGAGGGTGGAGTGATATATTCAAAGCTCTAAAGGACAAAACCTGCCAAGAATAGTGAACCCAGCTAAGCCATCCTTCAGAGATAGACAGGTAACATTTTCTCAAACTAGCCCATGTGAGTTCATCACCACCAGACCTGCCTTACAAGAAACATGAACAAGTTCTTCAAGCTGAAAGAAAGGGATGCTAATGAGCAGCATGGATGAGATAGAGCCCACTTGTAAGTAGTTCAATTCAGTCAAACTGAGAGCGTGCTAACACTGAGGAGGCCTGAAAATCACTCTCATCTTTAATTAAAGTTGGAAGTGTTGAAAAAAGTGGTGACAGTCTGGTCAAGAGTATACAATATAAAAGATGTAACTGACCCACAAACGAAGAGAACAGGAGAAATACACGGTGCTTTTTTTTGTAATTAGAGTTAAAGTTCCCAGCACAAAAGAACAAGAACTTGTAAGGGATATACATGGGTGAAAAGCAATGAACTTAACATTAGAGAAAACTCTGTAAACTCTGAAGAAAGCAGGAGGAAGAAGAGAGTCAGCGGAGCAGGAGGCAGAGCAAACAGCAGCAAAGCAGCAGAGCCTCCAGCACGAGCTTCGGCAGAGTGGATGACGTTCTCCAGTGATGGGCTGGGGTTAGTGACGGTTGCCAGTGCTGAGACAAAACACCAGGACCAAAAAACAAGTTGGGGAGGGAAGGGTTGATTCAGCTTCCACCTCCATATTGCTGTTCTAACTGAAGGAAGTCAGGACAGGAACTCAAACAGGGCCAGAGCCTGGAGGCAAGAGCTGATATAGAGGCCTTGGAGGAGTGCTGCCTTCTGGCTTGCTCATGGTGGTTTTCTCAGCCTGCTTTCTTATAGAACCCAAGACCAACAGCCAGGGGTGGCCCCATCCACCATCAGTCACTAATGAAGGAAGTGCCCTACTGCTGAGTCTCAGGGAGGCATTTTCTCAACTGAGGCTCCTTCCTCTCTGATGGTTCTAGCCTGTGTCAGAGTGACACACAAACCCAGGCAGTGTATAGAGTGACTAAAATTCCTATGAAGCCTTTGAAAGACTCATTTCACAGAACAGAGACTGAATGGCAGATGGATCTCAAGAGTTCGAGGTCAGCCTGGTCTACTAAGTGAGTTCAAGGACAGCCAGGGCTATTCAGAAAAACACTGTCAAAAAAAAAAAAAAAAAGAGGAACTGGGTACTTAAAATAGATATTAAGTCAAAAGCTATAAAAAGAGGCAAAGAAAACCTTACATAATGGCAAAAAGATTAAGTCATCAACAAGTAACAGTGGTGAGCATGCATGTACCAACAACAGAGCTAAAAGATCTAGACATCTGCACAAAGGAGAGACACACTGCATGTGGCAATGGTAGGAGACAGCTATTACCCACACTCAATGGCAGGCCAGACACAAGAATCAAAAGAAACCCTGGACTTGGCTGTGGCTCAGAGTGTTTGCCTGGATGCACAAAATCTGGAGTTCACCTCCAGCACCTCATCATCTAGTTTGGCGGTCCCCACCCATGAGACCATCAACAAGGACAGACACAAGAGGGTAAGATGTTCAGATCATCTTCAGGCAAATAGCAAGTTCAAGGCCAGCCTGGGACACATAACACACTTGCTTGGTGTCCAAAAACCACAAAGAAACATACACACTGGACTTAATTTACACATTAGCCTAAAGCCTAAAAAGACATGGAACACTCCCTCCAATAGCATAATACATACCTTCTCCAATGTACAGAACATCCTCCAGATGAGATCACATGTCTTAACAGATTTAAGAAGACACATTGTACCATGGATCTTTCTGGACTATGATGGTATATAAAATAGAACAAGAGGAACTTTGAAACTTTATAAACACATGCAAATTACACACCATGTTCCTGAGTAACCAGTGGGCTCATCAGAATAAAGCAAATTTAAAACTCTTTATACAAAATGGGAATGCAACCAAATGCCTGTATAAGAAGGAAGTGTCATCTTAGCACCGCAGAAATGTCCAAGTAATATACTGAAACCAAATCCAATCTGATGAGTACAAGGAAAACAGGAAAGACCAAAGAAGAAATAAATTACAAAAATAACAGGTCATGTAGCCCTAACCTGGAAAGTCAAATCCCAAATCCTGCAGAATCTAGTTGTTTTTGTCATAGTTTGACACGCTAGGTGTAAAATACCAAATCTGACTTCATGTGGCAGGTTGCAGGTAAAACATGTCCACCAAAAGTAATGTGTAAAATTACCTCCAGGCTGTGAGAATAAGGTCCATTATTAAACAGAGGCCAGTGAAATAGGTCAACAGAAAGGGCACCTGCCCCCAGACCTGATGCCTTGATACCAGGGTCCCTGATCCCTGGGATGGGTCCCATGGTGGAAAGAGAACCAGCTCCTGCAAGCTGTCCTCTGACTCACAAACGCAAGAGGACAAGCACAGGTCACATCCACACTCACAAATAAGAAAAGAGTAAGAATGAATAAATAAGTAAAAGGAATAATGCTAACTGGGCATGGCGGTGCGTGCCCGAAACCCTAGTGTGCAGGAGGTGGAGGAAGGAGGGTCAGCAGTGTGCTGCTCAGCAGGAGCTCAATGCCAGTGTGGGGGATGTGAGTCACTGTCTCAAACAGACCAATGAATTTCACTTTTAGCGTTAGGTCTCATTCTCAACACATCATATTATGTATATTTTAACTATTCCAAGATAAAAATCAATAACCACAACAACAAAATCCCAACTTCTGTCCCAAGCAATTGCAGATGCCGGATGTACTCAACCCACATCAAACAGCTGGTTGTCGAAACACAGTGTCAGTGACCATTAGCCAAGAGAGAGGAAAGACCTAGTTAGAGATGAAAAGAGACACACCCATTGTACTGTGTACAAAGGATTGTAAGAGTAATATAAATTATTATCTCAAATAATTCAGGTAACAGAAAGAATTAATTTCTGGAGATATACAACCTACCAAGCCTTAACTATGAGGAGACAGAAAACTGAACAGACCCACAGTGAGAAGGAAGTCAAGAAGATCAAATCCAGAATAAAAAGTCCCATTGGGAGCCAGAGAGGCGGCTCAGTGGTTAAGAATGCTACTGCAGAGGACCCAAGTTCAGGTCCCAGCACCCACATGGCAGGTCACAATCACCAATTCCAGGGACTCGAGGCCCTTTTCTGACCTCCATGGACTCCTGCGCAAACATGATGTACAAACATGCACACAGGAATATACAAACACATAAAATAAAAATAAATATTTAAAAACAATCTCCTCAAAGAAAAACCCAGGACCTGATGGCTTCACTGCTAACTTCTACCAAACATTTAGAAGACTATTCTAAAACATTGACATAAAGACTTTTCCAGGGGTTGGGAATTTACTCATGGTAGAGCACTTGCCTACCAAGCACAAGGCCCTGGGTTCGGTCCTCAGCTCCGGAAAAAAAAAAAAAGACTTCCAAATTCGATTATGATCTCCCTGATTCCAAAACCACGCAAGGGCAACAAACAAGTAAACAAAACCAAACCAACAACTCCCACAGTCTGATATCCCGATCATCTTGTGTGCAGAAATGCCACCATGACCCAGCAAACAGCTTCCAACTGTGCATAAAAAACTCATCCTAGTTGATTCAACATTCAAATCAATAAAGGTACGTCACAATGAGAGAATGAAGAAAGTCTGCAAATTCAGTAGAGCAGAAAAGCCCAAGACTGAACACCATTCACAACAAAAACTCCACAAAGTAGGTTACAGAAGGAATGTATTTCAACAGATGACAAATGCCTAGCTAACATCTCGAGCAGGAAAAGTTGAAGCTTATCCTCACATGATATTTGTGTATCTACAAAGTTCACCCTGGAGAACTGTGCAACAGAATTACAAATAAACACAAAAATTTTGCATAGTATTGTAAGTTTGCTATTTGTGTTGGGCTGCATTCATAGCTGTCCTGACCACAGGCCAGGCTGGCCACACCTACAAGCTCTGAAATCAGACAGTGAAGAGCACTGGCTGCTTGCTCTTGCGGAGGACTCAGGTTTGGTTTCCAACACCCATATGGTGGCTCACAAGCATATGTAACTCCAGTTCCAGTGGATATGATGCCCTCTTCTGGCCTTTTTGAGCACTGCATACATGTAGTACACATACATGCAGGCAAACACATGTAAAAATTTTTTTTTTTAAATCATAACAGAAGTGCCAACAAGAGATAACAAGAGAAAGAAAAAGAATATGACTGAGAAGAAAAAGTTGAACTGTTCACTATCAAAAAATTTTCAGATCAAATCAACTGAGTAAAGTTATACGATATAAAACCAACACATAAAACTCAGTAGCAACAGTAGCAAAATCACAGCTTGAGCTATAGCTCAGTGGTAGAGCATATACAGAGCACATATGAGACGCCAGGTTCAAGCCCTAGCATAAAACACACAAGGGAAAGACGTGGTATTTTCATGCACAGATGGCCAAATGTGAAAGAAAATTTACAGGAATCCCATTTGTAATATCTAACAACATTTAAGACTAAATTTAACCAATGAGATTGAAGATGTCTGTATTGAGAACTATACAGTACTGATGAAGGACACTAGAGACAAGTAAATTGCTAGTGTCTTATACAGACTGCCCAGAGAGGTCTGTAATTATTGCAATCCCTGTGGCAGCAACACCCAGAGCATTCTTCAGAAACAGGAAAAACAATTATGTAACTCACAGGGAACTACAAGAGCACACATCACCAAAGTGACCTTGAGATAGGAGCAACAGGCAAACCCCAGCTAATCCAAAGCCAGCTACAAGACACTGCACTAATGAGGTGTTAGCCATGGAGGTAGAAAAGGCCAGGAAGCCCCACCATGTGGAACTAGGCATGTTTTTGGTTTGGTTTGATTTTATTAAGATATGACACACAACAGCAGTTATTACAAAGCTGCACAGCAAGGGAAACAACAGAGAGAGAGAGGGAACAAACCACAGAATAGGTTAAAAATGTTAAAACCCAAAACATGCATGAGCCTAGCATGGTGGTGCACGCCTTTAATCCCAGTGCCTGGGAGGATCTTCGCGAGTTCCAGGGTGGCCAGAGCTATACAGAGACCTTGTCTCTGAAAAACATAACAAAACAAAACAAATCCCAGAAAACCAACCATGTATGGATTCTAACTCATAGCAAGGAGAGAGGGAGAGGGGAACCATGGGAGAGGGGGAGAAAGAGAAGGGAGAGAGATCAAGAGAGCAAAAAGACCTAAATAGACATTTCTTGAAGACTTACAACCAACCACTAACATTCCTTTCCGGGAAATAAACAGTAAAACTACAATGAGCAAACACCTCAGCCAGATTAAAACAGCTTTATAATGTGTGTGTATAAGCATACATATGCATATATAGTACATAACATCACATATATGATATCACACACATATATGAGATAGGAACACATGTCATAGAAAACAGCCAGTATGAGGGTTTCTCATGAAAATAATCATTATCAGGAATATATCAATTTTTAAAAAGCCATGTATTGAAGAGATATCTGCACTGTCATGAGGACGAATATACAGAAAAATCTGAACAATATTGGAAGCCCTGAACAGTTACTTCTGTTTGGCCGCTGTGGTTCTATGGAATTCATGACATCATCATCGTAGAATGCACAATGAATAGAAGTGACTGGTTCTGCAGTTAAAGTACTGGTGTGTTTAATTGTTGTCTAAGCGTGTATAAACAGTGAAACAGGAGGTTTTAGAACACGCAGACAGACACCAGGACCTGTCACCAACTGCAAACAGCAGTTACACTGACATCTAGCGGTAGCCTCGGAAAAATCCAGGTCCCGTCAGCTCCTGCTGCTGCTCCTCACTTCTCTCCACCAGCTTCACTCCCCTTCTGATAAGCTTTCCTGAACTCTTCACCAAGCATGTCGACATCGTCCTCTCTTTTAAACACTCCCTGCAAAAAAGCATTCTGTTGGTTACTTTTGAACGTGAGAGTATCTCACTGAATGCTCTTAGGGCTAGCATGGTTGGACACAAAGCTAATAAATGAAATCCATCCAACAGGTGAATGAAGCTTAGTTTCCCAAGACTATGGCTTCATGGAGCTGCCCCCACCTCCTGACTTGTCACCTCCAGAGTGGAAGGAGCGCAAGGACACAGGTCTACAACTAGGTCCTGAAGATCACACGCGAACGGAGTCTCACTCACTTTGGGGAGATAGCCTAGTAGTTTTGTAGCATGCTCTTTGAGGAGTTTCAGCCTTTCTTCCTCAATGATCTGATTGATGCAGCCCTGCTGTCTCTGCTGGAGCCGCAGCTCCTCCAGCTCACGTTGCTGAAAAGGAAATCAAAGTGTCTTTACTGTCACAGAACACATGAATCTCTTAGGAAGTTTACACATGAAACTATTCTTACAGTGAACTAAATGATAATCCTGATGGGCTAATTGTAAGTTTAGAAGACAAGAGTGTATGTCTTTTACAAATATAAACATACATACCTGTAGGTTTTTAATAAAAACATTGAATTCTTTTATTTTTATTACTTATTTATTTTACATCCTGGCTGCAGTGCCCCCCACTCCCAACCCCTCTCCCTCAACCCTCTGTTCCCACCCCCAATCCTCTCCTCCTCCACTTATGTTTCGGAAAGGACCACACCCTGCATTTTCTTCATCACTTCATTCTCTTGCCCACATTTTTGTTCTTCTTTACTTGGTAGTACGGTGTTTGTGCCCAGGCCCCCACCTGCTAGGCAAGACTCCCACTGAGCTACAATCCTAGCCCTTTTGACAGCAAGTTTTAAGGAGGCAAGAGTGTATTTTTAGGAAAATTTTCAATCTCAAGAAAAAATGTATTCAAAGGAGCAATTTCCTAATAAATTCAGCAAACATTTATGGAGTTCCCACCATATACCAGGTACCCAAGATACCCAAAACAGTTTACAGTGTAAGACAAAAAAATAAAAAAATCCTAACGCATAAAAGAGACCAGGGTTTTGCAAATTTAGGTGTGCAGCACACTGCAGAGGTCAGAGTCCCAGCAAAGGAGCTCTAGTGCCTTTCTTGAGAATTCTGAACTGTTTGAACACTCTGAGCCATACAATGCAGATGTGACACTGTCTGCATAGTCTTAGGGCCCTTAGGGACACACAAGACTTTACCCAAATAAGACTCCTGAGCAGGATGTGCAGTGATGGGAACGGAGCCCGGGTTTCACACAGGCTACCTAAGAACTCTCCCCCACAGCCCAGCCCAGCCCCACTCACTGCATTTTTATCAGACGGTGCAACCTCTCTAATTTGGGCACAATACAGGATTTCCTTTCTTGTGTGCTACCCCACACTAAGGGCTCATCCCTCTGTCGTATAATTCTTCAGTAAGTGAGTACGCGGTTTAGAAAGGTGTGGGACAAGGTCTGAATAGACTGTGGTAAGAAACGCCTTGGGGAGTAGTTAGGATGTTGTCTAAACCACACACATTCTTAGAGGGAGACGGGATTATAGACACCTACTGAGGCCGCAAATGGGCAGTTTACTGCTTTTAGGGCTATACAGGCTCATGAATTATTAAGTTCTGTAGTTAAGACATCTACATCTGCCCCTGGGCCAAAACAAAACTGTTGCTGTTTCCAAACATAAGTTGTACATGTGTGTCACTGGGTGGCTTTAGTGACTTCCATGTGTACATGTCTTCTTGCTGGGTTATCTAGGAGTGTTCTGATCAGCTCTGTAACCCCAGATATGCCAGCCCATCACTGGTCCTACCCTTTTACAGGAGAGAATTCAAGGCCTTCCAGGCAATTCCAAGGCGTTTTCCTTTTCTGCCTTCTTAATTACTGTGCTAACAGCTATTGCCTTCATTAGCTCAAAATCTATAAATACTTACCATGTGTCAGGCAAACTGTACTTTATAGGTCATGATCTCCCTCAAGGCTACATTCAGGCCAAGACTGACTTCCGCCAAGCCTAAGCAATGGAGGCTTTTATCTGATTAAGAGTCCACTGAGGCTTAAGTGTGAACGGGACAGGAGAGTTATAAAAATCACTGACTGGCAGACTGACCAGTTACAAGGAGACCAAGCAAAAATGGCAGGAAGCAGGAGAGCCTGCTGGCCTCTTGGTTTTCTGTGATTACACCATTTCCAGTCTTTTGGCTTTTTGAACACGTTTTTGGCTTTTCCTTCCTCCTCATCTTAAGCTACAGTACTCGCCACAACTCAGTCCTAAAGCCCCGGATGCTTTCTCATCATTAGACCAACATCTCATATAAATCTCTTCCTGCTGTTTAATCTGGGGTTGGCACTTCTTCAACAAACAAACGAAAACAACTGAAGCTTCCCTCTAAAAGGAAACTGCACAGGTGTTCCTCACGTTTGTCATACTTGGAACCTTTGGATTATTTTGACTCCTTCCTTCCACCCTATATGCAAAGGGGAAATTATCACACAGTTTTATTTTACTTTTTTTTTTTTTTTTAAAAGAATACTCAAATTCTCTCTGTCCCCTCCTCCTGCTGCTGTCCCCAGTCTGTAGGTGAGGACTACCCCTTCTGTTATGTACAGCTCTGACTGCATGCCTCGGAAGCTTCATCTCTTATTCACACATGACTATGTTAGGTTCCTCAAACACATCCGTTCAGTGACACATACCGTTTGAGGATTCTTTCAATTTTGTCAATGGAACATAAATATTTAAGTCAGTATGTCAAACTTACATTCTGTTCCCTGTACAACTTCTAAATCTACATTTCTAACAATCAACCTCCTCTGGCCACAAAAATCAATGTGAATACATACTCCTTCAAAATCTGCTCTTCCCTCTACATAATCTTTAGGACACACCCTGCTCACTGAAGAGGGAAGTGACCAGACTTGTCATCAGTAGCCACCTTCAGTCCTCACCTCTCCAGCTCTAACTGGTCCTGGGTCTCATCAGTTCTGCGGGTCTGGCATCTGAGGGACCCTTCTCTATTTGCATATACTACCGCTTCTCACTGAGATCCAGTACATTGCTGACTGTTCTCCCTGGATCCGTAGCAGCCCTTCTCTATCTATTCAATGCCCCCACGTGAACCATCCTTCTACATGCCGACCTTAACACGCAATTTTCCTAATTCTTCAGTGACTTCTCTTGGGGGCAAAACCCATCTTAATGTGCGAAAGTATCATAATGTGCAACTCCTCTCTGCTATACCAACACCTCCATACCTTTATCACACATGAATTACAATTTATTTTTAATTTTTCTCAACCAAGCCTGCAAATTCATGGATGGCGCAGATGCTGGTTCTCAGCACCAGGACATAAAAGCCTCAATAACCAGTTTCTAGATGCCTTAATAAATGATCACTCAGTAAACTTACAGATCATGGTTGGGGATTTAGCTCAGTGGTAGAGCACTTGCCTAGCAAGCCAAGGCCCTGGGTTCGGTCCTCAGCTCAAAAAACAAAACAACAACAACAAAAACCCTACAGATGATGTAAAGACTAGTAAACAAATACCTAACATTCTATGACACGCACAGGGCTCAGTGGATGGAGTGTTTGCCACACGAGCATGAGGACCTGAGTTCATATTACCAGTACTCAGGTGAAGTCAGGTGTGTGTAATTCCAGGTTCTGACAATATGGAGGCCGCAATCAAAGAATCCCCAGAAGCTGCAGGTGGGCCAGCCTCCAGGACACCTACAGTGGAATTGCTGAGACCTGCTTCACACTGAACGGGAGGACCACGAGGGCGGCCGTCCTCAGCAAATGTTTACTGAGGACTGGAAGAGCTGGTCGCTGTTCCATGAGAACCACAGACCCCAAGGCTTTCCTTACTTTGTCTGCAAGGAACTGGCTGCGCCGTTCTTCAATGAGTTTCTCCACGGCCCGTTTGTGTTCCAGCTGTTTCATCCGCTGTTTCTGGGCATTCATGAGCTCTACCCGGTCATCCTCAGCAAACTTAGCCAGCATGGCTTTTCTAAAGGCCTCTTCCTCCTCCTTTGCAGCCTGGAGTATTATTTCCTTCAGGGCCATCTGGTCCTCAAAGTCTTGCTTCATCTCCCTCTGCTTCCGCAGCTTCTGCTCTGCTTCCTCCTGTACAAAGATGGAGCCAGAGTTAAGGGTTTCCCCGCACCTTCATGAGAGGGCAATCTCAGCACACGGGGCAAAGCAGGAGGACCAGGGGCTTGAAGGCAGTCTGGGCTAGTGAGACGCTGTCTCAGGGAACAAGAAGACAAAAGAGAAGGGCAGATTTGGGTTTGATGAGCATTACAATATGAAATCACATAAACAGAATTAAGCCTTTTCATGACAACCCTCTGTCCCACTTAAGACTGTATGAATAAAATGTCATGTTCATTTTAAAAATCTATTTTTACTTATGTGTGTGTGTGTGTGTGTGTGTGTGTGTGTGTGTGTAAGTGTGTGTGTCTGCACATGCATATGCACATGTATGTGCGAGAGGCCCACTAAGGCCAGATGAGGATGTTGGGTGCCCTGGAACTGGAGTTACAAATCCTTGGGTCCTCCAGGAGCAGCAAGGGCTCTAATCACTTAGTTCTATGGCATGGCAGTCATTTACTCTCAAATTTTAAGTTGTATATAGCTGCTGTCTTGTTTCTAAGCTCAGAATGAATGTGTAACTACACACCAAGTTTACTGATCTTGAACGCCGGACAATTCTATCATCTGTCCACACACATTTTCCAATTTGTAACTTCTTCCCTTTGTGAAATCAAAGCTGCATGTACTCACTTTAGTATTCCAATCCTCCTATCATTCTCAAAAAAGAAACCTTCAAAACAGTTTAAAAACCAGTTAGCTAGCAATGGAATTTGAAGTTTTTCAGAGAAATAGAAACTTACTGGACACAACTAAATTCCTTTCCTGTAAGCATATACAAAAATGTATAACTTTTATAGTAATCATCCATCACATTCCTAGCACCTAAACTCTACTAATTAGGTCTTGAACTTCCTGTCCTGTCATCTACCTGCTCAACTAGAACTGACGCACATTTTAGCTCACCTTTTCTAACCTAATCCTCCTTGCCCGATCCGAGCACAAATTCTCCGGAGCCAATGTCGTACACTCACTCTAGCCAGCTAATGTCCATCTGCTCTAACACCCTTAACGTCTGTACCCACCACCACACGCTAGGTGATGTACACATGCCTTCTCATCCCATTCCGAAAGTAACAAAGCACCTCAAAGACAAAGTCTCTTTCTTTTTGAGGGTCTGGTACATGATGTTTTATACTGAGTATTTTGTACTTACTTGCCATGTTTTACACAGACATCAAAGGCTTGGAGAAGACAGTTTGGTGTGTGATATTTAGTCTCAAATGCCTCTTGAGTTTATCACATCCTCTGCACACAGTAATATGCTCCATATAGTACTAAATCTAATATTCATATAAAAAGTCCTGGGAATCTACCACCTATGCAAAATTTGATTTAATTCAACAGCAAAGCCATCGAGGTGTTTGGCCAAAGTATTGCTATGCTGTGAAAATGTCCACACACCCTCTGCTAGGTCTGCCATAAGGACTATACTAGTTATCAAGATGAGCTGCCAAACCTCCTGTCCTTTCCTGTGTTCTAAACCTTGTTAGCAGAGGCAGGTGGATCTCTGAATTTGAGGCCAGCCTGGTCTATGAGAAGGTTCCAGGGCTACACAGAGAAACACCTCCACCAAAAAAAAAAAAGGTCATTTGCTGTACAGTCAGTCACTCTGACCCCAGTGATTTTCCAGAGATTCTCTAGGTTCTCTCCCAGAATGACAGCATTAAAGGAGGATGTGTGGGTGCTGCATTATGGAGACAGTTCCAGGAAGCAGCAGTGAGAAACAGTGTAGCAGGAAAGAGGAGAAGCCAATGCAGGGCATGTTGGGAAGATGGCTACACTGTGGGCACACAG
Organism: Onychomys torridus; assembly: GCF_903995425.1. Taxonomy (NCBI): domain Eukaryota; kingdom Metazoa; phylum Chordata; class Mammalia; order Rodentia; family Cricetidae; genus Onychomys; species Onychomys torridus. Next base: position 66,016,480 of record NC_050449.1, on the reverse strand, counting down.
GCTGTGCTCTCAGGACCTTCTCTAGGAAGGACAGAGGAGCTATCACTCATCAGTAACTGTCCAGTTGGTGAGGGATGGGGAGAGAGGTCTGCTCCTTGCTGCCAAAACTCTTTCCCCACTGTGGAGAAGCTGCCAGCATGGTTAATCTTACAAATGTGCCCCACAGCTGTCCCTGAAGGACAAAAAACAACAACCAAGTGAATTTCCCCAGGATGCTGCCCCAGGACAGCAGCTGTCTCGGGAAGTTCTACTCTGTCATCCATTCACAGAGCATTCTTGAATGCTCTTTAGCCTACCTCACGACTCAATACAGCATCTCGTTTATACACCCATCAGTTGATGGACATGCAAGCTACTTGCATGTTTTAGCTATTGGAAATCCTGCTATGAACACTCATGTATAAACATGTGTAAGCACAAGATCATTGATTTGTACCTATTCCTTTCTAAGACTGTACTAAAAGATAATACTGTCCACTAACCTCTGCTATATAAAGTTTTGCTACATTTTAAAAAATGACTACCATTCAGTCTGAAGTATCTTTCCTTTGCTCATTGCTTATGTAGAACCGCATCGTTTCATTACTGTATACTTCAGGACTATACGGTCATGCTCATTCCTGATTCTTCACTGTAGTGAGAAAACAGATTTGATGACTTAAGATCTTGTGAATGTACAGAGCTTGCTTGGTGTCCTGGGAGCTGCTGTTTGTTGGGTGGAGTGTTCGCTAAGGTCCGCTGGATTGGCGGGATCATGCAATGCTGTCATTAGGCAGCGTACTCTGGTTCTGGGGACTCAGGCATATTAATGACAGAGGAACACGAAGATCTCCTCCTCTTCTACTTCCCCCTTTCATTCCCGCCAGTTTTCTCCCTTGTATTGTGAAGCTGTACTGCTAAAATTCATAGACCTTAGGATTATCCCAGTTACCTGGATGGAGTTGATTAAAAAATTCTCTGTCCCAAAGTTCACTTGGTCTCATATTAACACACACACTCCAGTTTGCTTTCACCTGTATTGCCTTCCTCCACACTGCTTTGAGGTTCCTTCCATGTGTGCTCATGGAAGCTGTGTGGACTGTGAACGACATATCATGTTCTTTAGGACGCTCTACTTTTATCAAATTTGACAGTCTTAGTCTTCTTTTTTTTTGTTTTGTTTTTTTTTGTTTGAGCTGAGGATCGAACCCAGGGCCTTGCGCTTGCTAGACAAGCACTCTACCACTGAGCTAAACCCCCAACCCCAATCTTAGTCTTCTAACTGCAGTGTTTCTGCCGTTGACATACAACGCAGTCACTAATGTGGCTGAGTTGAACTGCGCTGTCCTCCTCCAGCTTCATCTCAGAGTTCTCTCTTTCCTGACACTCTGGCTCTGACTTACCTTCACTTTCAGTTTCAGGAGCTCGGCTTGCTCCTCCTGGTACAGCTCCTGCCGAACCTGCTCCAGGTCCTCACGCTGCCGCAGCATTTCCTCCAACCTTTGGATCAGCTGTTAAGAAAACATATGTTTAGGAAACCTGAACCAGCAACCGCTTCAGGAGTTCAGCACTCTTGAAAAAGTAGTTCTCTTCATACCACATTCTGACGCTGAGCCCTCTTCTCCTCACTCTGCTGAACTCTGGCCATCCGCTCGCCTTCTCTCTGCTGCTGTATGTTGGCAAACTCTATGATTTTCCTGTTTTCTTCCTCCATCTCCTCACGCTTCCTTTGTCTCCAGAGGGCTTGCTCCTTCTGGAACTCTTCAATATACTTCTGAGTTGCATTCATTTTTTCTAATTTTTGCTGTCTTTCCCTAAAAAGCAATCAGGGGGATGGTTTCATAGTTACAGAAATAAAATAACAAAACATAAACAGACTGTTTTAGAGTCACTAATGCAGTACACTTTCTGGGTATGAAGTGTGGACTTTCCATGAACACTCCCAGGCCTCTCTTCTAATGGTGACACTCTGTCCACAGAACCACCCAGTACTCTGCACTCAAGCTGTGTGCCAAGGAAAGGCATCAGAAAACACATGTCCTGACATATAAGACGTACAGATCTAAGAAAAACAAAGGTTTGGTCATTTACCACTTACACACCTATTGTTTTTCAGATCGTCTATTAATACTCATGCTGACAAAGATGAGGAAGAGCTGATCAACAAACGGACAGCTCCCGCTGGCGAGCACACAGTGGGCCAGGCACCTCTGGGGCCACTTACACCTGGTCTTCCTCGTAGATCTTCCTGACAATCTCGTCAATCATGAGTTTCTCTTTGAGCAGCTGCTCATACGCCTCCTGCTTCCTCCTCTCCTGGTCTTCAAGCTGCTTCTCGAGGTCCAGGTTGTACTGGGCCTTCTCTCTGTCCCGCAGCTCTTGCTTGGCACTCTCTTCCTTCAGGAGTCTCTCGTGCTCCTCCATCATGGTCCTGGTTACCTCAGCATCACGTTTCTAGCGTTAAAACAACATTTATCTTCCCACTTTCAGGAGTGAACAGTCTATTACGGCACTATAAAGACACAGTTGCACATGGGGAAACCTGCCGTGTAAATATTTTTTATCTATTAGGTTAAAAGCAAGAGGAAGCCTTTGTGACCTGGAGGGTGTGAGTGATGAGTCAGATGCTGAAGGGGTATTCCTAATCTTTGCAGAAACTCTTAGGGCAACACCTGGTAAGGATAACAAAGTCCACATTCAGAAAATACGGAGTAAGGCTATAAGTATTTTATTAGTAACTACTTCAGCCGCCGGCCCCTTGCCTCCTCTGTAAGTTGATCTAGGCAGTGTCGGTTACTAATGCCACTGTTTACCAGCTGCCGTTGAACACCCCTCCTGCCCAGCTGCTGTTCAAGGGCTCTGAAGGACTCTCAAGTTCCCCCAGCTGAAGCTCCTTCCTGGCACACATCCCTCTCTGTTATTTATTAAGGCTCAGTGTGGGGATTTCAGCTGCAAAGGTCACGTACGTCACTGCGCCTGTTCCCTCTCCTTTTTCCTTCACTGCGCCACTCCCACTGAGCCACAGACGAGCCTTTCTTTTCTTCAGCATTTCCAAACCACCTCATTAATAAGTTTAAACTCACTGGAGTAATGATTCAGACCACCCTTTGTGTGACCACATCCCAAATGCAGGGACAGTGAGCAGCAAAGAGAAAGAGGGAGCAGACTGGAAAACAAATTCGGTAATTCCTAAAGCAGCTGGTGGGCACCATGCATGCCAGTTATCATGACTTAAACACAGTTCTCTTGTCCTTGCTCATGCGGCCTTACATTCTTCTAGAATATGTAAGATAGCAAAAAATACATATGACAACAAAAATGTATATAGATTACCACAGACTTAAAGAAACACTGTGCTCTGATTTTACAGATAAGAAAACTAGCTAGGGCTGGAGAGATGGCTCAGGCCAGTAAGAGCACTGTCTGCTCTTCACATGACCTGGGTGCAGGTCTCAGCACCCACAGTAGGCAGCTCACAACCACTTGCAACTCCAACTCTGGGAACCCAATTACCTCTTCTGGCCACCACGGGCACTGCATGTATACAGTGCATGTAGACAAGCAAACACACACACATACACATAAATAAAAATTAAAATTAAAAATAAAAAAAGACCTAACAAGTATATAGATCTTCCATTTGTCAAGTCCTAGGAGTATATGACTCTAATTTTATGAGTCAATTTTGGCTTAGAAGATAGTAGCAGTTTTGGAAATCAAATATCTACAATGGCTATGGATGACCTCATCTATCAGAGTAATTAAAACTATAAACAACTGAACAAACTGTATATTATGTTCTATTGTAACATTGAAAAAAACAGAATGATACGGCTCACATACAGGTCTCCACATGTCCTTCAGGTTGTCATAGTTAGCAGTATGGTCTACAAGAGTGGTTCTCAACCTGTGGGTCTCGACCCCTCTGGGTTGAATGACTTTTCACAGGGGTCACACACCAGATATCCTGCATATCAGATATTTACATTATGATTCATAACAGGAGCAAAATTACAGTTATGAAGTAGCAATGAAATAATTTTATGGTTGGGGGGTCACCACAACAGGAGGGATGTATTATAGGGTCACAGCATTAGGAAGGTTGAGAACCATGGTTCTAGAATCTTCTAAAGTAGCATTTTTTAGGAGTTCTCAAGCTGCACCACACTGGTTTAAATATTGTGTTATCACGTCTATAATCCTATGTGTATGAACATGTTTGCTGGTAGTCACAATCCACATGTATAAACATATGTAATTGCCTGGCCCCTCTGTGAAAATGAGCTCAGGTGATACCATGCACCTTGGTTTTATGTGTTAACTCAGCAAATCTTATTTTCATACTGCATGACATGGCTGCTGGAATACTCCTGAAACTTGCTCTTCTGGGAACAACCTTGCCTTCAAGAGGTAGACAAGGATGAAAACAGAAAACCAGGAAAACAAGGTTACCTCAGAAAACAGAGTTAGAATGGGGGCTGGAAACAGAGGCCTGGGGAAAGGAGAGGCTTCTAGAACCACCAAGCTATAAATACTCAAGGATAAAAAGTGGAAAAACATAGCCACCACATTTTAGGACCCAGCTGTACTGTGTTAGCTTGTCATGGTAAAAGTTCAAGAACTCAGTCAGTGTGGGGAGTTCCTGGGCCTGAGGGCTCCAGCGTTCAGGCCAACTCAGCTTGGTGGACATCACTTAGAGTCCGAACATTTCAGTTTGGGGACCCTGGCTGAGCAGATTCTTGACAGAGCACTGCTCTCACAGCCTGGCCTGAGTACAAAGCTAAAATGACTAACCGCACAGAGCCCGGAAGCGGCTTTACCATTTGCTCGTATTTGATGGCGTCCCTCTCGGCGATCTGGGCAGCTCTCTCTTTATTCATGTAAGCGGCTTTCAATTTCTGCTCCAGTTCTCTGAGTTCCAGACTGGGGGGGAAATGCAATTTTAAACTTGAGGACAATAAAAGAATTCAGCTTCACAGATAACCTGGTGAGTCCTTATCTACTCAAAGCACACAAATGATATCACTCAAGTCCACAGTTAACTCATCACATTTAACAGACATTTAAAGGTTAGCCCTTAAGCCTTCTGCTTGAGAAGGAATACTCTTTTCTAATTCAATCTTCCTGTACCTGTATTTATTTACTTTAATTTGGGGGAGTCCTTTCCTTCCACCCTGTAGACCTGAAATCAAACCCAGGCCTTCAAGCTTGGCAGTAGGTTAGTATTAAACTACCTTCGCTACCACATTTTATTCTAACCTAGAGAAGCAGACTCCATCTTCAGCTCTGGTGCCCCTAAATCTTGACTTAATCTTAAGCAGCATTGAGAAATGTATTATAGGGTGGGGAGCTGTGGCAATTTTCCTAGAATCCAGAACTTGGGAAACAAAAGGAGGTGGATCTCTGAGTTCAAGGCTAGCCTGCTCTACACAGGGTGTTCCAAGCCATCTAGGGCAGAACAGTGAGACCCCCATCTCAAACAAAAACAACAACAAAAGCCAAGTATTCTAGATCCCATAAGTCAGGATTTCTGTAATTAGAATCATTTTAAAGTTCACCCTTAAAAAAGGCCAAAGGCAGGTTGGGGAGTTAGCTCAGTGGTAGAGCGCTTGCCTAGCAAGCGCAAGGCCCTGGGTTCGATCCTCAGCTCCAAAACAAAAAAAAGGCCGAAGGGACTGATACCGAGTTTTCCCATCAACACCCACACTTAATTAATGCAGCTGAGTTTTTCAACTACTTCTGTGGGTTGAGGCTATGACTCAGTGGTGGAGCACTTGTCTAGCACATGGAAGGCCCTGGGTTCAAAACCCGGCACCACAACAAACAAAAGTAATTTAAATGAGCGTCTGTACGTTAATGCAGTATTTCCAGGAAAAACAAGAACTCTAAGGGCGATGACCTAATGAAGAGTCTCACTTTCAGGTGCTAAGGGCGACACAAGGCACAGTGTCAAACAGACAGGACAAACGCGGGGGCGGAGCCCACGGCACCTGTTCTCTCTCACTTGCTGCCTCATCTTTTCATCCTTCAGGCTTTCATGCTTCAGTCTGGCCAGCTCGTTTGCAAGTCTCTCTTCCTGTTCAAGCTGCTGCTCCTTCAACCTCTTGTTCTCTTCCGCCTGGTTGGAGAAGTGCATGGTTAGTCACCTGCCTCCTCAGCTCAGACTTCTCACTGTCACAGTTGCCTGTGCTTCAGAACAGCGGGCTAACCACCCTGACGGCAAGAGTCAACTGTGCACTTTTTAAACCAGAGCTGAGGACCGAACCCAGGGCCTTACGCTTGCCAGGCAAGCGCTCTGCCGCCGAGCTAAATCCCCAACCCCATCAACTGTGTTTTTTAAAATAAAAAATATTTCAACAAGTAACATTTCAAATACCTTACCATAGGAAAAAATCAGCTATTGTGAGGAATATTAATGTACCTATATACTCATTCTTTTCTAAATTTACCAGTATTTTACAGTTCTTTCTCTACTCTTGAATTTCATTCAAATTTTCTCTCGTTATCTCTGCCACAGTATTTTAAATCAAATCCCAGGAGGATGGAGAGATGTTCAGAGGTTAAGGGCACTGGCTGCTCTTGCAGAGGACCTAGGCTTGGGTCCCAGCACCCACATGATGGCTCACAACCGTCTGTTCCAGAGGCTCTGAAGCCCTCTTCTGACTTCCTTGGTGCCAGACATGCACACATAAAAATAAATACAGCTTTAAAAACCAGATAAATAAGACATAGCCTTGGCCACTCTGCCCACTGTGGAAACAGCTCCATGTTGATCTACCTGAGAAGAATTTCTTTTCATGACCACACAACAAATTAGCAATATTTCCTGAGTGAGGTCTAAGGTCTTGCCCACATTCATTCCCCAACTAACTCAAAGATGCTTTTGTCAAAACCAAACAAGGTCCACACATTGTATCTGTCTTTCTCAGTCTCCTTTATTTTACAGATTGGTCACACTCCCACACCCCACACCTCCACTTTTGATCCCCTAAGCCAATGATCTGTAGTTATTACAGCCTGTCTAAGTTAGGGTTTCAATTGCTGTGATAAAACACACGACCAAAAGCAACTTGGGAAGGAGAGGGTTTATTTCAGTTTACAGTTCCACATTATAGTCCATAATGAGCAGGATCGTGAGGCAGGAGCTGATGCAGAGGACAAGAAAGGATGCTTCTTAGTGGCTTGCTCCTCATGGCTTGCTCAGCCTGCTTTCTCACAGAATCTAGGATGACCAGCCCATGGGTAACCTGACCACAGTGATCTGGATCCACCCATATCAAACATTAATCAAGAAAATGGACCCATAGGCCAGTCTGGCCACTTCCTCAATTGGGGTTCTCTCTTCCTAAATGACTCTAGCTTGTCAAACTGACATAAAACGATCCTATTGCATCTCCTGTGTTCTCTAGTTCTCTCTCAGGACCTCCCTACATTAGCCTCTCTTATGTTGTCTGTAAAATGACAGGCAGATATGGAGGCCTCATTGCTTTCTGAGTTAGAAAACACATGGTGATGCAGGCCTGTGACCTAGAACTCAGGAGGCCAAGGCAAAAACGCCATCAGACATCCAAGCCTAGCTTGCTCTTAGACTGAATTCCAGGCCAGGGCTACATATCAAAACTGTCTCAAAAGTAAATAAACCAACAAACAAAACAAAAATAACACATGAAAAATCATTAGCCATCAAGAAATGCAGATTAGGAATTGGAGAGATGGACCTGAGTTTGGTTCCCAGCACCCACCTCAGTGGCTCCCACTACCTGTTACTCCAGATCCAAGAGATACAAGGTCTCTGGCCTCTGAGGGCACCTGCATTCCCATGAATATATCTACACATCTACACACAATTAAAAATAATGAAAACGAATATTTTATAAAGCAAATTAAAATTGCACTGGGATATCACAGCATACATACTGAAACATCCATTTAAAACACACACACGTGAACACACATAAAAAACAAACAAACAAAAAAACAGTGGTGCTACCACATAGTGAGAAATTGTACTGTGCACACATTTCTGGGTGAGAATGTAAACCAGCACAGGCACTCTGGAAATAAGTCTGGTGCTCTGTCATAAAGCTGACATACAATTATCACAGAATAAAACAACTACATTCTTAAGTACTGTCTTAAGAAAAGCAAACACATTTACTTAAAATCTGTATTTAAATATTTACAGTAAATTTATTCATAATGTCCAGTATTGGAAATTCCTCATGAGGTGAGGGTCAAGAACATTGTCGTACATCCACACTACAGAACACTACTTGGCAATAAAAAGTAAATAAGCCATAAAAATAAATAATAAAATATACATAAAATGCAATACTGGACACACAGCACAGTGGTGCTCAAAACTTAATTAAATATGAGGACAATCTTTTCACACTTACGAGAATCCACCTATCACTTCCCATCTGTTTCCTCTACTGCAATCTCCTAAAAATATTTAGAAACACTCATGATAGATTTAGCCAGTAGATCAGGACATAAACACAAGCATATGTTGCCTGAATTCTTCAAATATTAAAAATATGAATAAATGTATACCTCATACACACGTTCATCTCCTACTGTTTAATAATGTTTAAGTCAGGAAATTTTAAAAAGGAATTCTTAAATTTCTTATTAGAAACTTATAAAAGGCAACAGTGTACTCACATAAACAAAATTGTGACGTTAACAATTATGGATTTCATATTTATGTTCAACATCAAGAATGCTTATTCTTGCCAGACACTGTTCTAAAGGGTTCACATTTGCTCATTATTGAAGAAATCCTAGGCAGGGAGTACCATTATTGGATTTTATAGATAAAGCATCAAGCCGACCGACCAACCGACCCCAAGTTCTTCAGCTGAAATAACCAGGACTCAGAAGGATTCAGTCAGCTCCCAGCTTTCTCCATTTCCTCAACACCAGGACTGCCAGTCTTCTTCCAAATTTTCCAAATGAAGAAAATTGAACAATGAACCCTGAAACTTACTTTTTGGATGGCTTCCTCCATGTCCAGCTCAAACTGTTCATCCTGCAGCACTCTGAGGAGTCTCTTCCGTTCAACCCTCGCGTCGTTCTCATTTTGCACGACCTGGTTCCTGGTTTGCCTCTCTAACTTATCCAAGATTTGGATATGCAACGATTTGCGGAAGTTTTCATCTACTAACTTCTGGTGCCTCTCACTAAAGCTCAGAGCTCTCTTTCTGGGGTCCTACAATGCGGGGGAAGGGGAACACACGTAATTCAATATTCCACAATCCCTTTTTCCAAAAGATACTGCTGAAAATCCCTATAACAAACGATGTAAAAATAGGCAACAGTCTGAGGGGTCTTTGGCCCCCTTCCTGAATTCATAGTATACCAGATGGAAGTTCAATGTGATAGGGTAACATGCTGGCGTACTGATTAAATGGGTACTAATAATATGCCCGGTTTTGTAGGCGAAGCAGGAAAAGCTGAAGTAACTTAACTCGAAATTCAACAGTACCAGTGAGAGCAAATAATGTCAAGCCCTCCAGCTGCAGCTTTGCCACCACTCAGAGAGTTGCCCCGAAAAAAAGCAGATTTTAAGATGTATCTATATCGGTGGGAGGGGGGAAAGTGCAGAAAAGCCTGGAGCGTCCCTCAGAAAAACAACCCAGAACCTTCCAGAAGGCAAATCAAAGCTTCTCACTGACCTCTCCGATTATGCACTTTGAACTATATTTCCGAGGTAACGAGCTCTAGACTCTAAAGTTGCAGTTGGGAGGTCCCCAGTCCCTGCCCCGGCCAGCCTCCAAGCTGCTCACCATCGTTAGCTGACTTGAAACCTCCTCCGGATGGGTGTCCCTGCCGCAACTGCAAACTCGTCTTCCCGAGCCGCCGCCGCCGCCGCCGCACTGTGTTTACGCTGTGTCCCGGCAACCGCCAGAGCGCGCCGCCCGCCCCAGCGGGAACCAGCCTCCCATTGGCTGGCACACTATCCAATCAGCTCGGGGAATCTTCGTTGCCAGGCAGGAGCCTCCTTCTATAGGACCAAACCAGAAGGCGCGAAGTTCGGTTGCTGAGCCCTAGCAGGAGCCGTTTACATCCAAGGGGAGCTAATCTCCGCGTCCGGATCCCGTCTGAAGCCTCAGGGGACACGGGCGCGCGCGCGCGCACACACACACACACACACACACACACACACACACACACACACACACACACACACACACACACCCCCTCGGACTTCTCACTGCGCTGGACTAAGGGACCCCTCGAGCATCCCCAAGTCGTGGGAGGCCAAGACAAGCGTCCCCTCAAGCAGGCTGGCCAGCTATCTTTCTTATACAGCCCAGGCCCACCTGCCTAGGGATGGCACCACCCACTGTGGGCTAGGCCATCCTATGTCAATCAAGAAGATGTCCTACAGACCAATCTGATGGTCCTTCTTCCCAGGTGTATCTAGTTGACAACCGAGAGAGGCTATCACAAGTGACTAGAATATATTGTATAAAATTAAAAAAAAAAAAAGACTGACCATTATCATATATATAAAACTGACTGTGGAGCACATACAATTAAAAACGTTTTTGAACTCAGGATGCAACTAAATGCCTTGGGATTTTACAAAAAAATGTGTCTTATGTACAAGTAATTTTAAATCTTAACTAATATACACAAACAAAAAGTTGTGTCTGGCAGGGCGATGGTGGCACATGCCTTTAATCCCAGCACTTGGGAGGCAGAGGCAGGCGTATCTCTGTGAGTTCGAGGCCAGCCTGGGCTACAAAGTGAGTTCCAGGAAAGGCGCAAAGCTACACAGAGAAACCCTGTCTAAAAAAACAAAAAAAAAAAAAAAACAAAAAAAAAAGTTGTGTGTGTTATAGAATATCATGTAATGTCCTGATGCAGGGGTGCATTACATAATTTTGTTTGGTTTTTGTTTGTTTGTTTGTTTTGCGAGACAGGGTTTCTCTGTGTAGCTTTGGAACCTGTCCTGGAACTCACTCTGTAGACCAGGCTGGCCTCGAACTCACAGAGACACACCTGGCTCTGCTTCCCGAGTGCTGGGATCAAAGGTGTGCACCACCACTGCCCAGCTGCACTGCATAATATTAAATCAGTAAATATACATCAAACATTATTTCTTCAGGGTGAAACTACAAATGTTATCTCTGCGTTTTTGTAATGCACAGCACGTTACTGTTGTAACCCACTGCGCTGCGCATACCTGTCCCCATGTCTCCCTGCCCTTACTTCCCCAGCCTCTGTTGTCACTAATCCACTTACAGTTTCTACGAGAGCCACTTTTTAAGACTACGTGTTCACACAGTCATGCGTTATCTTCTTTTTGTCTTGGTAAGAATTTTTGAGGGGTTGGGGATTTAGCTCAGTGGTAGAGCGCTTGCCTAGCAAGCGCAAGGCCCTGGGTTCGATCTTCGGCTCCAAAAAAAAAAAATTTTTTTTTGAGATTTGATTTGATTTGATGTGCATGGGGGTTCCCTGCATGTGTGTCTGTGCACCACTTGTGTGCCTGATGCCCACAGAGAACGGTATCAGCTCCCCTGGAACTGGAGTTAGAAATGGTTACTGGACCTGCCGTGTGGGTGCTGGGAACCAGACCCAGCTCCTCTGCAAGAGCAGGCAGTGCTCTAAACCATGAGTCTCTCCACCCCCCTGCAGTCATGCAATATCTGTGTCGAGCAGCTGATTATTGCAGCTGACGTCTCCAGTTCCCCCCACACTGCCACCGATGACAAGGCTTTGCTCTTCTCTATGATTTGCCCATCTCTCGGTGGATGGACACAGGTTGTTACCACATGTGAGTTCAGAGGCCTCTTCAGCATACTGAGTCCATTTCCTTTGGATATATAGCTACTAGGGATGTGGTTAGATCAGGCAGTGGTTCTACTTTTGACTTTGAGGAAACCTCAATACTGTATTCTATAGTGGCCATACTAATTCACATTCCCATCAACAGTGTACAAATGTTCCCCTCTCTCTGTGCTCTCAACAATGTTTATTACCTTTTGTCTTTTTGAAAACCATTCTTGCTGTGGTGAAGTGACATCTTCTCATTGCTGGTTTAACTTGCATGCCCTGGATCATTAATCATTAGTCATGTAGGGAGAGATACTTTTCCACATTGGCCTCTTTTATGGCTTTGGTGTTAGAAATGTTTATTTAGACCTATTGCCTTTTTAAAAATCAGGTTTTGTGTGAATGTGCTATTGATTTTGAGTCCTGTATTAGCCAAGTTTTGTTCTGTTGCTGTGATGAAACACTCTGACCAAAGCAGCCTGGGGTGGAAAAGGACTTTTTGGCTTCCTCATTACAGTCATCTAGGAAAATCAAGGCTGGAACTCAGGCGTGAAGGCAGACACTGAGGCAGAGACCATGGAGGACTGCTGCTTTCTAGCTGGCTTATCTACTTGTGTTATACATCCCAGGCCCACTTGCCTAGGGATGGTCCCACAGACATGCCCACAGGCCAGTATGACAGATGTAATTGAGAGCGCTGATCCCAAGTGATTCCAGTTTGTCAAGTGGGAAAAAAACTAATGAACATGCTTGTATATACTGGATGTCACCTCCTTGTCAGATGCATAACTGTGAACACTTCCCAGGTTGTAGGTGTATTCTGATTCTGTTCATTATTTCCTTTGCTGGCCAGAAACCTTGTGGTTTGACGTAAGCCTTGTGTCCACTTTTGTTTTGGTTTTTTACATATAAGAGTAATCACATGGTATTTCCCCCACTTAATTCTTTCTTTTTTCTCCTAGTAGCACCATGGTTTCGGCACATGTGGATCTTTAACCCGGTTTCAGTTGAGTTTCAAGCTGGTGAGTGATGGCTGTCTAGTCATGTTCCTCTGCACATGGACATCCGGTTTCCCCAGCACCCCTACTGAAAAGACTGCCTTTCTCTCAGCGGATTCTGGGGGCTCTCATGGTGAAGAGCAGTGAGTGGCCTGCAGATGGTGGGTTTACCTCAGGCTTTCTATTCTTATTCTGTCGCACCGGTCAGTGAAGCTGTGTTGAGTGACATTTCCACGTTGTTTGACTACAGCAGCATTTCATCAGGTTTTGGAAGCCAGGCTTACAATGCTTTCTTCACTGCGTTCCTCATGACGTTGGCTTGTACAGCTTCTCGGAAAGCAGCTTCTCATTAAAACGTGTTCACTGACCTGTCACCGGCAAACGCTCGCTTTGACCTGGACGTATTGCAGTCATTTAAAGCAGTTCCCAGCAGTTATCAGACTTAAGTATTTGCTCGTTGAACAGATGCTTGAGGTCATATTGCTGTTTTGCATGTAGAGGCAGTGGTAGCTAGAAATCGCTTTTCGGGGGGATTAGTCCTCACTCACTAGCCCAGTGGGAATTATAACATTGATGTTTTTCTCTCTTTTCTGAGGACAAACTGTTTCATCTTTCTGCCTCAGTTCTCCTGGTTTCTGCTTTATCATCAGTATTTCTTTCCTTCTGTTTTCTTTGGGTGTAGCTTTATTTTTCCAGTTTCTTAATGCCAAGGCTTAAATATTTGAGGCCATTCATTTTAAGTACAAGCAAATATTATTTTCTCTGAGCTTTAGCTACCTCTCATATAGATTTTAGATAGGCTGTGTTTAACACTAATTTGTTTAAGGTATTTAGGCTTATTAGTTGATTATTGAAGTGTCTTAATAACTTTTCTATGGCATTGATAAAACACTCCGACCAAGGCAACTTAAAAGAGAAAGCATTGCTGGGCAGTGGTGGTGCATGTCTTTATTCCCAGCACTCAGGAGGCAGAGGCAGGCGGATCTCTGTGAGTTTGAGGCCAGCCTGGTCTACAAAGCGAGATCCAGGAAAGGCACAAAGCTACACAGAGAAACCCTGAAAAAAAAAAGAGAGAGAGAGAGAGAGGAAGCATTGCCAGGCAGTGGTGGTGCACACCTTTATTCCCAGCACTTGGGAGGCAGAGGCAGGTTCGAGGTCAGCCTGGTCTACATAGAAAGGTATAGGACAGCCAGGGTTACACAGAGAAACCCTACCTCAAAAAGAGAAAGAGAAAGGAGAGAGAGAGAGAGAGAGTGAGAGAGAGAGAGAGAGAGAGAGAGAGAGAGAGAGAGAGAGAGATTTAACTTGACCTATGGTACTAGAGGGCTACAGTCCATGATTATCAAGTGCAGGCATAGTGGCAAGAAAGGCTTAGGGCTCACTCACTTCTAGGTCTGCAAGCAGGAGAGAGTGAACACACTGGGATGAGTCCCACCCCCACGGCACACCTCTTCCAACAAGGCCACGCCTTCTAAATAGATCCTTCCCAAATAGCTACTGACTGGATTCAAATGCCTAAGACTTAGAGAGAACACCTCATTCAAACCTTGACACTGAGTTACTTAGGAATGTCCACTTCTCCTTGATTTCTGGTTGAATTCCACCTGGCCAAAGAACACATTTTGGTGGCTTCCAGTCTTCTAAATCTGTGGTGGCTTATCATGCAGAGTACAGTCCATCCCTGGGTCTGCTCCATGTGCACTTGAAAACTCTACTCTGGAAAACAGTATTTGTCTGCTGTTGCTGGGTCCACAAGGCCAAGTTGGTTAAAGACACAGTTTGGCATCTTCACAGTGTGTGTGTGTGTGTCTGTCTTTTCAGTTACTATGGTGTGTTAAAGCGGCTGGGTGTAATTACAGTTTGCGTCTTTTCTTGGCTTTTGTTTTTTGTTTCAGACACGTGTCTCCTGGGAGTCTGTGGGTGCATATAATTTGGGATTATTTTCATGTCCTGATAACTCTGGTCTTGATAGTAACATTGGCTCTGTTTGATACTAGCCATCCACAATTTTTTTTCATATTTAGGTGATATTCCCATGAATAGTTTTCTTTATACTGTACATTGGATCTGTATCTTTGTACTTACTCAATGGGAACAGTGTACATGTCTTTGTGGTTAAAGTGACTACAGCCAAGGTTATTTATTTGATCTGACAACCTAGCTTTCAGTTGGTTTGTGTATGCCATTTATGTGTGATGTCATTCTTGGCATACATGGATAGAAACTACATTATGATTTGTTTGAAGTATTTGTTGGGCCAGTGAAATGGTTCAGTGGAAAAGGCACTGGCCACCAAGCCTGATGACCTGAGTTTCAGCTCCAGGACCCACATAACAGAAGGAGAGAACAATTCCCACAAAGTTGTCCTCTGACCTCCATACTCACATTGTGACCCATGCATGTGCACACACATACACATGCACAATGAATGTAAAATAGTTCATTAAAAATAAAGTTATTGTTACATTTATTCTTTGTTCATTTTCTTTCATTTTTCTTATTTCTCTGATTCCATTTTATTTTTATTATTGCCTTATTTTACTTCTTAAACATTTACTGGTAAATATCATAATTCTGCCTCATTTGTCTGCATAAAACATAAGACAATACACTTCTAATTCTTCTGAGTCATCTTTTTTTGGCTGCTATCCTGCATTTTACTTCTACATATGCTATAAATCCTATATATATATATATATATATATATATATATATATATATTCCCACAAATGTTAAATTGCTGGGTGTGTCTAGTGTATATGCAAATGTGCTCGCCTTCTACCTGTAACAAACCCACTACAGGTGTTCACATTTGTCAGTTTTATTTTTCAAGGTTTATTTTATTTGATGTGTATGAGTATTGTATGTGCAACATGTGTGTGCAGTGCTTACAGAGGCCAGAAGAGGGCGTTGGATTTCCTGGAGCTGGAGATGTAGACTGTTGTGGGCTGCCATGGGAACCGAACCCCCATCCTCCACAAGAGCAGCAGGTGCTGTTACCTGCTGCACCCCTTCGGCCCCAGTTTTGTTTCTTAGCTAACATTTCCATTAACCCTTTGTTTATGGGTGCTGTCTTCTCGGCTGAAACTGCTCACCTTTCACATACACTGTCTGCTTTTCTATCAGCTCTTTCCAGTATTCTGCAATTAACATTTTTCTCTATCTCTTAATTTTACTATCTGGCTCATTGGAAACATTTCAAGTTTCGTTTTGTTTTATGATTTTGGTTTTTTTTGTTTGTTTGTTTTGTCATTTTTTGTTAGTTTTTTGAGACAGGCTTTTTCTGTGTCACAGCCTGAAACTTGCTTTGTAGGCCAGGCTGGCCTCAAACTCACAGAGTTCCACCTGCCTCTGCCTCCCAAGTGCTGGGATTAAACGTGTGTGCCACCACCGCCCGGCTGTTTTATGATTTTGTATTGAATGTTAGACATCACATGTGAGACAGGAGCACACGACAACATAGCAGAGCCACATGGGAAATGAGCAGGCCTCTGGGACTAAAGACTGTAGCAGGCTGAGGCAGTGTAGCCAGGAGTGAGGCTGGATGTGAGTGAAGTTGTTGCCATGGTTACTTCAGCATCCTTCTACCTTCCAATTCTCCAGTGTCACCTTCCACTTCCTTCTAGGTGATTCCCCTCAGTCCTGGTCCTGCCTCCACGCTCTGCCTTCCCTGTGTTCTGCCCCTCAGGGCGTCTCTCCACCTTGCTGCTCCTCCTCCTAACCAACACTTTTGGTTGTACAGGCTCACAAGCCAGGTGGGGGGACAACTCTTTGTTGTCCCAGCCCACTCCCGATAGGAGACAAGGCCTATCACAGAGTCCTGGGAACAGGGTGGAATATGATGGGAAATGTTAACAAGAATTCACTTTTTCTACTGCTTTTAAAGAAAGTTCAAGATCCTTAATGCAATTTATAAATACCTGGGTAGATCTGTTCAGATTTCTTCTTCAATTTTCGGACACCACGGATCTCTTTGAGCTCCTTTGTACATGTGGGTCTGTCTGCCCAGTGGGCACTTTCTGGCTTCCTCACCCCCACCCCCATGTTTGTAAAAGAATAATTTTACACAATTTATTCTTATTTTAAATAGTGTGTATGGATGTACATCTCTCTGTTTGTGCACCTGTATGAGAGTGTCCATGGAGGCCGAGAGTTCTGAGAACTGAACGTGGGTCTTCTGAAAGACTAGAAAGTGCTTAACTTCAGGACCACCTCTCCAGCACTGGTCTCCTGTCCTAAGAGATATGATGACTGAAATCCCGAGTTCACTTCATTTGTCCATGAGGTAAGTCAGACTACCAGATGCAGACTGGAGAAACAGGCTTCCACTGTCCAACTCAGTTCCGACTTCACGACACATGAACAGAAAGCAAATGCATGATGTCCATGTCCTCTACAAACCTTTCCATCACTCTAATGCAACCCTGACTTGATACAGCTGCTACTTCTGCTTGATCTCTGGGGTAGAAGACTAAGAAGAACCAACATTATGCTGCATCATCTTTAACCCAAACTTTGTAAAGATTGTTAGAGTCACTACAGTGAAAATCTCTCGGTGTTCTTGCTCACATTTCCTCCTCCCTTCATTCTGAAGCTACAAGCCAGTTTCCTTCCTTTAATCCCTGACAAAGAATATGTATTACAACTCTAAAAAAACCATCTATCTTTATTTTATGTGTATGCGTGTTTGCCTGCATGTGTGTATGCATACCAAGTGCATGCAGTGTCCACAGGGGCCAGAAGAGGGCATCAGATTCCTCTTAGAACTGGAATTACAGGTGGTTGTGAGCCAGCATGTGGGTGCTGGGGATCAAACCTGCTTGCTCTTAAGCACTGAGCCATCTCTCCAGCCCCTGCTCTAGAACTTTTAATTCTCAGTTTTGTTTTCCCATTATATCCCCTCATGTCTGCCTACTAATTTGGTATCTCCCAGAATCATGCCATTTACAAACTGGACAAGTAATCATTTACATTTTCACCTGTCTTTTTTTTTTTTTAAATCTTCCTCTTTTTTTTTAGAGGCATAAATATTTATTTGTAACAAAGGTGTTTGTGTACAGTGTTGAAAATCTACAATTTCTTGTTAAATTCACATTTGCACTTCACCTTTTAAAAGAAACATTTATAATCATTATTTTATACAGATATAGATATGTAAAATAACATCGAGTTCAGTGGTCCTTCAGCATTTTCAACTTAAAATTTTTTTGAACATAAAAACAGGTTATAATTCCAAAGCCCAGAGCTATTTGAAACTGGAAAATATTTTCTCTATAGAAAATAGTAAAAATGATAACATTTCCAAATAAGCCCTTTTAAGTCAAATAATAGCTGAATTATACATACAAATATTTCACTGTTAGGATAAGAATTTGTACCGTATCAAGCTGATGAAAGGATATGCTGGCTGTACTTTTAGGAGGGGAGGCTAAAATCTTTTTAGATTATGGATTAGCCTATAGAAAAATGTCTGCTGTAAATCAAACAGTGAAGGGGAAGATGAATAGGAATCTCACTTCCACAACTTAAGTAGAGCATAGCTCTCTGAACAGATGAAGACAGGTCTCTTCTATACTCACCTGTCTTATAATGAAAGGTAGACTAGGTCTAGAAGAACACTGCCCTGACCTACATGAGGGTCATCTCTCCCAACAGAAGCAGGCCAGCAGCCTTTGAGTCTGCTCAGCCAGTGGATTCTTCGCTTTCAACAGTATGTTTCCAAGATTTCTAAAAGATTTTAAAAGGAAAATGTTCTAAAAAAGACTTTCCCAAAGACTGGGTAAGTCATGCTTTCTTGATATCCTTTAGCTAACAAGAGCCAATTGATTTCTAGACAACCAAATGATCTGCTGGCCTGGCTGTGTGCAGACAAGCTGCCACAGTTTCCTTGAAATATCCACAGACCAACATAAATGTCTTTTTAAAAAATCGACATTGTATAAATCTTGTCACTACATACTTAGAGGAGAACACAATGCCACGTTTTGTTAACTCAAACAAACAGACATCTGAATGGCACTCACGTGTTACTTTTGCCAGGAAATAGTTTTAACTTAGAGACTGGTTCATTAATCAAAAGCACAAAGTACTTCACTCATCAATCAATACACAGATATCAGCTTAGTCAGGCAATTAAATCTATCCATAACATTTCATTTGTAAAAATATGGAGCTAATATTTTAGAATACTACCCACAATGGTCAATAGATCAACTGCATTGTTAATTGTCTGAATTTATCAAGACATGCTCAACATAGCACCTTAGGCATAAAATATCTTGATAAATGTAAATTGAAAGATTGACTATGTATTTGAAGCAGGTTAATTTGCACATTAGTATGATCAGAGGTATAAATTCAAAAGAAGAGCCTGTGTGGGAGGAAGGAAGGGCAAGGTGTGTAGACAGCATTATGGAACTAAGGAGCTGGCAGAGCTTTTAAAAGGCTGACCTACATAATGGATTTACAGCCACAGAAAGGAAAGCCAGAAGGCCAGTGGAATCCGGCGAGTGCTCAGCGGCAAAACGAGATAATGGCATTCCAGAAGCAAATGGGAGACCGGGGAGAAGGCCCAAGTGTGAGGACCTGAGTTTGAATCTCCTGAACCCGCGTCAAAGCCAAAGGCATGGAGGGAACGTGTAATCCAAGCACTCCTGTGGGGAGCTGGGGCAGAGCCAGGAGAATCCCGACAAGTTCATGGACCAGCTGGCCTGGGGCACACAGTGGAGAAACAACAGAGGCTCTCAAACCATGTGGAAGGCAAGGACTGATACCTGAGGTTGTCCCCTGACCTCACTTGGACTCACACAGGCTGTAAACACACACACACACACACACACACACACACACACACACACACACACACACCATGTATGCGAAAGAAGGAAGCCCTAAAGGCAAGGTCATAGGAAATTAGGAGACAAAGACAAGAGTGAGAAGAAAAGGTCATAAACAATGAACAAAGCCGAACCCAAGCTTTCAAGCCAGGTTTGAGAGCTGCAAGCATCTGGTGTCTCCACACCTCTGTTTTGTTTTGTCTTCCCCCCCCCCCCCCCCCCCCCCCCCAAGACAGGGTTTCTCTGTGCAGTTTTGGTGCCTGTCCTGGATCCCGCTCTGTAGACCAGGCTGGCCTCCATACACCTACACCTCTGTTCTAAACTCACATTCACTCTCTATGTAAATGGATGCAGGGTGGAGCCAGGCACACAGCCTGCTGCGTCCTTCTCCCCAAAAGGTAAGAGTCTCTGTAGCGGTGAGCTCAGGTTTAGGGACAGCGGTATAACACAGTCACTGAGTGTTAATTAGAATTCAATTCCCAACAGCCAACCAGCAGTACTGCAAAGCGTTTTAGCAAATGCACACTCCATCAGTATGTGCCTTTCTCACTGAAGACCTTCAGCAGTAACAGGGACCTCAGTCATGGTTGCTTTCTTCTAAATGCCCCTGTTATTACAGGACCCGTGGAATAGTTGGACCATCCAAGAAGAGAATCTGGGAGAAATCTAAACAAAGATTACATTTTCTCAAGTGTGTGGGCTGCTGTGGGGTTTAACAGGAAAATGGGCAGTATGTGTATACCCCCTGTGCCCCCACACCCACAGGTTCTCCTACCATATGTTAATGTTATCACTTTTATAATCGATAAACTGTTACTGGTACATGATTGTTAATTCAAGTCTAGAGTTGACTAGAGCCTGCTCTTAGGTTGGTACTGGTCTCCTGGCTGGGACCAATGCATCCAGGTCAAATTCCAGCCCCAACAGTATCATGAGTGATACATTCACTATCCAATTTCTCTGTGCTCCATTCCCTCCCTGCTACTGGAGCCCTGGAAATGCTTGTCTTTCTACCATGTCTACTGTTAGTGTTGTCCAGGATAGCATCTTTGGAATCAAAGAGTACATGGCTTCTTTCCCTTAATAATATGGATCTTCTAAGTTTTGTGGTAGCTCGAGAGCTCATTTCTTCTTATCCCTTTGTATACCATTTAAAAAATAGTTACTGGGCAGGTAAGACGGCTCACAGGTAAAGGCACTTGCTGCCAAGCCAGATGATCTTAGTTTGATTTCCCCAAGGACACAGATGGGGGAAAGAGGTAATGGACAAGTTGACCTCCACATGTGTGCCATGGCGCGCACACACACACACACACACACACACACACACACACACACACACACACACGGGGAAAAAAACAAAGTTATTACATTGAAAGATAATTTCTAGTGGTAAATTACTGTTATAGTGATAATTATTATTAAAAGTTTACTTATGTCCTCCCAGCCTTAACGGTAAGTTTTGGTTTGTCTCTTTTAGGAAAATAGCCTTTCACCTACAAACCTGAATGAAAGGTCTAGGCTGCTGCGGAGATTTTTTTCCCAATCACAAATGGCAGGATCACGCCGATCAGCACTTCTCAATGGTCACAGCAAGGCGGGGCTGCACACCACAGTCACAGGTCTGAGATCACGCATGCTGAGAGGGTCTCACCACAAGTTAGTACTACACAGTAAAAAATGATTTCCAAAGTTGCATTGCTTTCTCAAACAAAGCAATTAGAATCAAACATTTTTTTCTTTCATTCAGAAAACTGCCCAAATCTGATCTGATTTGCTGCAGCTGGACCCCCACCTGCAGAGGCTGGTTAAGGCACTCTCAACACCACACACTTATCTTCTAAATATTGATAATGCCATTTTTCATTTCCTCGACATGAAATCCCACAGGGAATAATTATGCTAATAAACCTTAATGATTCTTGCAAATAAATGATCAAACCAAATTGCTGCTGCTGATTTATATTAATGGACGCCTTTAGGAAGAGCCTGCCAGGGAGGCGCTGCCTCCTGAATCCTCAATTCGTCTTATTTAGCTGAAGAGCATAGGAAATTTGTTAAATGGATGAAGTGTTTAAAATATAATGTGTTTGCGCAGATTTCGCACTTCATAATGTGCGAGCATTACCATCGTGCCTTGTGGCAAATTCGCACTTAATGGCTTCGTCGTAGATAACTTCCTTTCATACTTTGTCTCTAAGCTGCAGCGACAGACAACTTTCTGATTGGCTTGGGATTAACCAGCTCTCCTGAGGTGAACACCATGGCTTCTCACTCTGCTTGGAGGATTTCAGCCATGGTAATCTGGAAATCAGTTTGGTCACCTAGTGACGATGTGACCCAGAGCTAACCACTTGATTGGAGGGTGAAAGGACACTGGTAAATGGTTTATCTGTCATTAGTGGCCTTTCTCTCTCTTCCTGTATGCATTCCCACCCCGTCTATAAGACATGAGGGGCTTCAGGGCCAGCCTCGTCCACACAATCCAGGCCAGCCAGGATTCCATAGGGATCTTGTCTACAAAACAATACAGACAAACTCATGGGGATTGCTGACTTTAAATTATAACTGGGGGGGGGGGGGGCTGGAGAGATGGCTCAGTAGTTAAGAGCACTTACTGCTCTTGCAGAGGACCTGGGTTGGATCCCCAGCACCCACATCAGGCTGCTCAGACCTCCTGTAATTCCAGCTCCAAGGAATTCAATACTCTCTTCTTACATACTTGGGCACCTGCATGCATGGGTGTACATGCATGTGTACACACTCACACACATACACAATTTAAAAATAAATCTTATGATTAGAAGTGAATGACATGCTTGCTGAGACCAGAGAACACCACACAGAAAGTGCTGGTCTCCCATGGACGGGAATATAAATTTATCTGAGTAATTTTGTGAAAAGCCAATTGTATTTACAATACCAGCAACTGAGGAAAATGTCCTTGATCCAGACAACTGCTTCAACTATCCAGACGACTGCTTCAGCTATCCAGACAGATGCTTCAGTTATCCAGACCATTGCTTCAGCTATCCGCTTTGTACATTCAAAGTCACAGAGGAAAGACACAGAGTAAAGACAGAACAGGTGCAGACAAGAGAGCTGAAAAGCTCCAGGTGAGTAGGAATCTAGGACCATCCCCCCGCCCCACACCACCACCACATGCCCATATCCAGGGTATGGCCCAATCAGTCCAGGGACAGATGCGACAGGACTCACCACACTGTGCTCAGAGCCTGGCAGCAGTGTTGGTGGAGGGGGATGGTCTGATTACATTTGTGAAGAACACAAGTGATCACCTCTGATTGTGCAAGTTCTCCAAGCCCCTCCCTGAGGGGTCTCACCATGTAGTCCTGGCTGACCTGGAACTCACAGAGACCCACCTGCCTCTGTCTTCCAGGTGCTGGGAAATCCTTAATGGTTAAAAAAAAAAAAAAAGTGTGTTGTATATACCTTCTTTTTTCTTTCAAAGCTAATGTTCAAATAAATTTTTTAATCTATTTATGACATTTTCTCTAATGAAAAATTAACCTAACCAAAAAAATTTAGTTAGTATAAATTTTTATTTATTGTGGAATTTAATATTTAGCAAAAATGGGAATGAGGTAAATATACAGATGGGGGCTAGCTAAACTACTTGTGGTAGATGAGAAACATGCGTGGGCAGGGCCAGAGGGGCAAGCCTTGGAGCAGTGACTTGGGCTGCCAGGATGGACACCGTCACTGGAAGGGAGGTTAGCTGGCCACTCGGCTCGAAGGTCCTTGGGGAAGAGATGGATGTAATCACTCTCTGGAAAGAACAGCAGGTGAAGAAAATGGCCCTCACTGAGGGGCCTGGGAGATCCCAAGCTTGCCAAGAGCACAGAGGCGAGAAGACACTAGCCGTTTACGTCGTCTTCAGGGCTGGCACCCACTTTGATCACGGCTAGAAACTGGGGAGAAGAGACAAGTGAATTAGTAAAGCAACAAGCAAGAGTAGAATGGAAATAACAGATGTGAACACGTGTGCAGAAATGAGTGGACAAAGGAGGGGGTCTCAGTCTACAGCACAACCCTGAGAAAATCTCTGCTGGGCCACCAGGAAGTCCCCATTAGTGGTTTCCTGTTACAGAGTTCTACTTAGGGCCACAGCGGGGTGTGGGCATGGACCGGCGACCCTTAGGGAGAGGCTGGCCTCCGCATGGATGTGGTAGTGAATCAAAGGGGCAGCAGCTAGAGTGAAGAAAAGCGGCCATCAGGTTCTTAAGTGTCGATTTGAACGGAAGGCCTGCCTGACTGCCGTGCTGACACCCAGTGCTGACGGCTGTGCTCTCGTGGGTCCAGCTGCCTTTCCTCTAGTACCCTCATGTGTCACCTGAATGCCTCTCTAAAACAACATGGGCAAGCTTGCTCTGCTCACGCCATGCAAGCAGGTAGGTACGATCCCCGAGGGACAGTGCAGCCTGCAAGGTGTCACCAGGCCAAGACACCACTCCACCCACACTGTCAAGCCACGAGCCCTGTTTTTCCAGGAGTCCACATTCAGGCACATCTTTGTCCCCAGAGTTTCCCTTTGGGTGTGCAAATTCAGATAACCTCCACTATCTCCCCACTCTCCTGTTGTGACCCTGCTGCACAATTAGTGTGGGAAAGCCTTCAAAATTTAACAATGGAGGCTTGGACCCTGGCAAAGCAACACTCATGAGATGAACTCCCAGGTGACTTTTATGGAAGGCTGTCACAAAAGGACTACGTCTTAGCCGGGTGTGGTGGTGCACACTGTTAGTTCACGTCGGAGGGAGACAGAGGCAGCGGATCTCTGTTGGAATCCACCTTGGTCTATATAGAGAGTTCCAGGCCAGCCGGAGCTGCATAGTAAGAGGCTGTCTTGTGAAAGAAAAAAACCAACAGAAGAGTCTCCCGGGAGTGTTTCACAGTGGAACACAGACCGACACTCATAAGGACCCTAGGATGCAATGCTGAATCAACTTGCAGGGTACAGTGGCAAGGGGAGAAAGTAGTTCTGACCTTTAACAAGTCACTTAACCTTTCTGACATCTGTTTCCTCCCCTCTAAAATGAAGAGGGTGAGTTACATGATCCTTGAGGCCTCTTCTAGCACTAACATTCTATGAAATAAAAGTCAGCTCACAGATTAATTGGGTTTCTGAGCCTCAAGCAATTAATTACACTGTGGCTGCCCTTTAGCAGTCCCATCACAGAAGAAAATTAGATTCAACTGGCAGATTGTAATCTGCACCAACTCACGTTCGCTTTTAAGTTCAACACTGTTTTTAAGATTTGTAAATTAACATGTTTGCAAAGAGTTCCAGGGAAGGAGTCGGACCTGATAGACAAATGGTAACACCAAGTCCTCAGACCTTTCTGTTGAAAACAGTGGCTGTGCAGACTCCCCCTCCCCACCCTACCCCTACCCCATTTCAGACCTTGGAAGGTACTGGAGAGGTCTGTAAAACGATACAGTGATCTTGTGAAATCCTTCACCAGTTTCTACAGTGCTCATGGCTACCTGTGGTCCAGGATTCTAGTCCTGCCTAAGCCTTCCTTACAATGCTTTCCTTATCCTTTGCTTTTCTGTGCTGTCTGTGTGTGTGCTGTGTGGATTGTACATGAGTGTGAGTGTGCAAGTACCTGTCACTCCACACACAAGTGGAGGCCAGAGCAAGATGTCTGGGGCCTTCCTTTACCATTCTCTGACTGAGCTGCAAGCTTCCTGTCTAGGTGAGGCTAGGTGGCCAGTAAACCCTCGGGATATGTCTCTGTCTTGGCTCCCAGTGCTGGTGTTACAGACACAACTAACTGTGCCCGGCTTTTATTAGGTGCTGGAGATTTGAACTTGGGTCCTCAAGCTTTCCCAACCAGCACTCTCACCCACCGCACTGTCTCCCCAGCCCCCATTTTTCCTGTGTTCCCTCACTTTGCCTTTACCTGGGCTTGAGCCAAGATGGAAATAGGAAACAAATGTTACTTTTTAAAAGAAAACCACAAAATCAGTCTTGATTTCCAGTTAAACTATTTTATTCTCTTTTTAATGCCCATCTAATTAAATAGTACTGATACTGAATATTATAGCTTTAATGTTATAGCATATATATATATACATACATATATACATACATACATACATACGTGTGTGTGTGTGTGTGTGTGTGTGTGTGTGTGTGTGTGTGTGTATACATATATTTTAGACTTAAATCCCAACTGGGTGTAGAGGTTACATCTTTGATCCCAGCACTCACACACATCATACATACATACACAATGATAATCACTAAAATTAAAACATGTGACACCATTTTACATTTGTGGTTTGTTTTTTTTTTTTTTCACGACAGGGTTTCTCTCTGTAGTTTTGGTGCCTGTCCTGGATCTCGCTTTGTGGACCTGGCTGGCTTTGAACTCACTGAGATCTTCCTGGCTCTGCCTCCCAGGTGCTGGGATTAAAGGTGTGCACCACCACTGCTAGGCCTCATTTTACATATCTTAAAATTAGACTGACTGGACCACCTACATCAAATCGCCATCAGCTCTATATTGGGTTGCGAGACAACTTTCTACCACGGCATGCAGATCACTGTTGCCCTCACTGTGACTCATGTATATCTTCCTCTAAGATACTTTTTAGTGCAGAGAAGTTTAAGTTTATTGTAGTTAAGTTTACCAAATGAATTTGTTTAGTTTTAATCTTAAGATTCCTTTTAAAATGTGAGATGATGAAGCTTCTAAAGACATAATCTCAACTCACCTGAGACTGTACACATTAGAATAATATGAGCCAGGTGCCCAGTTTTACTCCAAGCACCCTGCGGACACACTGCAGGTTTGGTTTCCAACCACCAGAGTAAGGTTACCAGTGTAACTGTTTGTATGTTTGTTTGTTTTTTAAACCTCTTTTTAGCTCTTTGGCTCTATTTTGGGGGGTGGGGCGGGGAGCCTGCCACCCAGCTCCCAAATAAATACACATGGAGGCTTATTCTCTTCATGACTGCCCGGCCTTAGCTTGGCTTATTTCTAGCCAGCTTTTCTTAACTTAAACTAGTCTGTCTATCCTTTGCCTCTGGGCTTTTATCTTTCTCTATTTCTGAATACCTTTTCTTTCCTTCTTATTCAGTGACTGGCTGAGTGGCTGGGAGGCTGGCCCGCTCTTTTCTGACTCCTTGATATTTTCCTCCCAGATCTCTCCTTCTATTTATTCTGTCTGCCTGCCAGCCCCGCCTATCCTTTCTCCTGCCTCGCTATTGGCCTTTCAGCTCTTTATCAGACCATCAGGTGTTTTAGACAGGCCAAGTAACACAGCTTCACAGAGTCAAACAAATGCAACATAAAAGAATGCAACACATCTTTGCATCATTAAAACAAATGTTCCACAGCATAGACAAATGTAACACATCTTAAAATAATATTCCATAACAGACTGGTATCATCAGTAAGCCACACACAGCTTTGCTTCCTAGAGAAGATCAAAGTCATTCATGCTCTGTGTGTAATACGATTCCCTTGCATGCAGTATCAGCATGTCTAAAAACTGTGTACATGCCTGGCATGAGGGAGCACACTTTTAATCCCAGCACTGAGGAGGCAGAGGCAGGCAGATCTCTGAGTTCAAGGTTAGCCTGGTCCACAGAGTGAGTTCTAGGCCATCCAGGGACATACAGTAGCCCCTGATTTAAACACACACACACACACACACACACACACACACACACACACACACACCCGTACTTTATTGAGTAAAGATATGCTGTCGCTGTATCTTTACGATGGTGGACAAGCTTGTCTTGATGTTGATGACTACAGATTGAAGGCATCTGTGGCAGTTTCTTAGAATCAAACAGTAAGGACAGTTACCTTCCTTTCATGAAATAGTTCCTTGTGGCATGCAAGACTGTCTGGCAGCATCTTATCTTCAAAGACGGAGTCTGTCGTCACAGAGCTACCAATGTTTGACCCACTAAGTGTGTGTGGTTCTATTTTGTTGTTTCTGGTTGTTTTTTGTTGTTATTCTGGTTTTCCAATAAAGGTTTCTCTTTGTAGCCTTGGCTGTCCTGGAACTCACTCTGTGGACCAGGCTGGCCTCGAACTCAGAAATCTGCCTGCCTCTGTCTCCAGAGTGCTAGCATGCACCACTACCACTTTTTAAATTTAATTTTAATTTTTTATTGTATGTGTGGTTCTAAACCCTCTTATTTCATCAGAAGGTGATTCTGCCCCAGGAAAACCACCTTCTTAGCTTGTCTATGATACAGTTCTTCCCGGAGCATTTGATGATGAGCTCACCATGATCCCATTCCTTCTTCCAGCTCCACCTCTCTCGTCATTTCCTCCACATCTGAAGTCACTTCCTCCCTAAAGTCTTAAGCCTCTCAGAGTCACACATGAGGACTCAAGTACACTTCTGAAATCCCTTTTTTTTTTTTTTAAACCTTGCCCCATTGTGACGGATTGAATAGAATGGCCCCCATAGTCTCATAGATGTGAATGTCTGGTTCCCAGTTGGTGGACTGTTTGAAGGATTAGGAGCTGTGGCCTTGTTGGAGGAAGTGTACTACTGGGGGTGGACTTTGAGGTTTCAAAAGCCCATGCCAGCCCAGGCTCGCTCTGTGTAACTTATAGATCAGATGTTAGCTCTCAGTTCCTGCTCCAGCCATGCCTGCCAGCCTGGCACCATGCTTCCTGCCTTGATGGTCATGGACTCAGCCTCTGAAATTGTGAGCAAGCCCCCAGTTAAATGCTTTCTTTTATAAGTTGCCTTTTCATGGTGTCTCTTTACAGCAAAAGAATATTAACCAAGACACCCATGAGCCTTGCGTCCTCAGTGGCATCTACAATGGTGGACTCTTTCTAGAAGGTCCAGATCCATCAGAGGAGTCCCTGCTCATGGCTGCTGTGGCTCTATGAAATGTACTTTTTATTTGGTGTGACTCAAAGGGCTAGGATGCAATGGGTAGTACATACCTTAGGTAAGACTCAAAAGCAAGAGTTCTCTTGACTGTAGGCTACCAAATGGATGTTATGCAGGAAGCCATGAAGACACATCAATGTTATCTCACATCCCTACCAGAACTCTCATGCAGTTGACCATGTGTGATTCAGGAAGCTGTAATGTTTTGAAAGGACTCATTCTTCTGAGCATGTCTCTAGCATGAGCTAAAAACAGTCAATATAGTGTTAGCTACTTTCCTATTGCTCTGATAGAATACCCCAAACAAAGACAACTTATGGAAGAAATATTTTATTTAGGTTTGCGGGTCCAGAGAGATGAGTCCATCATGGCAGAGTGGCATGGCAGCAGGAAGCTGATTGGTCACACCTAAACTTCAAGCACCCAGGAGAACAACATGGGAATGGGGTGAGACTAGAAACTCTCAAACTCCTCCCCCAGTGACACACTTCCTCCAGCAAGGCTCCACCCCCTAAACCTCCCCAAACAGGGGGAAAACCAACTGGGGACCAAGTGATGAATACCTGAGCCAATGTGGGACATCTTCATTTGAACCACCACATTGTGGTGTTGTGCAGGCTGTGGTCTTCATTTCCAGAGCACGGGCAGAGTGATTTCCTGTAATTCATAGGATCCTGAAGAGGTTCAGGATGGTAAGTAGCATTTCAACCTTACCAGCTGCATTAGCCCTTAAGAGAGTGAGTCTGCCCATTCAAAATCTGAGACCAAGCACTTCTCTCTAGCTAAGAAACTCCTGATGGGATCTTCCAGGCTGGGGCTGGACTTTGAAAATCCATGTTCAGCATGGCTCCATGCATCCACTCATGGCCAGGCCTTCTGGGTAACCTCCTGCCATTTCAACTGTATTCTATGGAGAAGGTGCCGTTCTTGACTTCTGCTACGTTCAACTCCCGTGGAACCATCCCCATAGCCAAGAGGGAATTACCACTGGCTTCAACTCACATAGAATCTATTATCAATTACTATTTTCTTTTCTTTTTTAAAAATATTTATTTATTTAATATGTATACAGTGTTCTGCCTGCATTCCTGCAGGACAGAAGATGGCACCAGATCTCATTACAGATGGTTGTGAGCCACCATGTGATTGCTGGGAATTGAACTCAGGACCTCTGGAAGAGCAGTCAGTGCTCCTAACCTCTGAGCCGTCTCTCCAGCCCTCAATTACTATTTTCATTAGCTTAGTTGTATAAATTCAAAATACTTTCAGACTAGCCGAGGCTGGAAGCTCCACCCTTACCCCAGAAAAGGCACAAGTGTCTATGGCTCTACAGTTCAGAGAGCATACTGCTCTTGCTGAGGACCCAAGTTAAGCTCCCAGAGCCCACATCAGGCAGCTCACATTGTAACTCCAGCTCCAATGGATCTGGCGCCCTCTTTTGGCCTTCATGGTCACCTGCACACCAGTGCACATACACACACATACAAACAATAGTAAAATAACTTTAAAAAATAGATGTATCTTTCTTGTTCTTATATAATTTCCAGTTCACTGACACAAAATGTAACAGGTAGAAGGCAATGATCTTTGTACCCATTGTGTAAATCTGTTCTCCACACTCATTTCCACTAATCTGGTTCTAGTCCTGACATTGACAAGATATCCTCACTCTCCCTCTTATATCCCTTCTGACCTGCCTCAATAACACAGCTAAAAACCATTGGCAGTTTCCTCTTTTGACACCACAGTTATGTTCACATAATTTGTTTATTGAAGAAGCATTAAGTGGAAACCTACTAAACACAAAAAGAAATTTTAAAAAATCTTCCCAATGTAGGGCTAATTTCTATTTCAAACATCTTGAGTGTAATCAGATGTTTATATAGGCACCAGGTTCACTCATGAATCTACTTTTTGGGAATCTCTTTGTAAATAAACAGAAAGCTAAATAAACACATATATAGCTACCTTAAACTCTACATGTAATGGTGAGTATTTCCTTTCCCTTTCTTCCTTCCTTGCTTCCTTCCTTCCTTCCTTCCTTCCTTCCTTCCTTGCTTTCTTCCTTCCTTGCTTCCTTCCTTCCTTCCTTCCTTCCTTCCTTCCTTCCTTCCTTCCTTCCTTGCTTTCTTCCTTCCTTGCTTCCTTCCTTCCTTGCTTCCTTCTTTATTGGAGACAGGGTCTCATGTAGCCCAGGCCAGCTTTGAACTAGCTTTGTAGCCAAAACTAGCCTTGAACTCCTGATCTTCCTGCTTTCACCTCCCAAGTGTTAGGATTACTAACATGTAACATCACTCCTCACTTCATTAAAAAAAAATTTCCCACTGGGCAGCGGTGGTGCACACCTTTAAACCCAGCTCTCAGGAGGCAGAGCCAGGTGGATCTCTGTGAGTTCGAGGCCAGCCTGGTCTACAGAGTGAGATCTGTACAGAGAGAGGACAGGCATCAAAACTACCTTGTCTCAAAAAAACAAACAAACAAACAAACAAAATTCCCTTTGGATCTGATGATCAAACTCAAGGCCCTGCACATAGTAGGCAAGTGCTGTATCAGCACATAGTAGCCAAGTGCTCTATCACTCCAGACCTTGAGTTGACAGCTGTTATAGGATTTCCACACATGTTCTAGAAGCCTGAACAGGCTTCTGCTTGAAGGATGGGGACATCTTGGCTGGCATCCAAAGCCTCTTGCCCTTCAACCCTAACTTGTCTAGTTGTAGCTTCTAGAATCTGTCCTTTCAAAGCCCTTCCCTGAAGGTGCTTTCAGGGGATCACACTTCCTGTTCCCACAGAATCCTACACGTGTTGCAAGGTCAAGTTTTAGGGCCACCGGCTCCATGAGACCCGCCAGGGCCTCTGAGCTGATACCACCTTTCTCACTGGAGTTGATGTACACATCCTCTTCTCTGTGCCTCCCTGAAAGATCTGAGAGGCCTGGGCCAACTACAGACATCTGTGCCTCCTCTAGTGAGGTGAACTCAAGTTCACTGGCTTCACACACTTAACACAGCAGCACTATGCACCCGGCTTCCTAGTTTGTGGAAGTAGGTGACCGCATCACAATCCTCAGTAACTCCAGCTTTTTCTGGTCCCTAAATTTAAAGTGCTAGGTACTTACTACAAGCCTAGCATGGGAGTCTTCATTTCAAAGATATAGTTGTGATTTCTGGGGGTAGGGGCATAATGCACAAGAAACAGAAGACATTAGTTAAATAGATGTTGGTTGGAAGAGAAGACGTTAGTTGAAGGTAAAAGGTTCACACACAGTTGCTATGGATAGAGCAGCACCTAAGAGCCGCCCCAGAGTATTAAAGGCAGGAAGCAGCTGAAGTGGGCTCTGACACCTCCATTAGGTAAAGGTATAGATTCTGAACTCTTTAGTCCTGTGGAACACAGGCTGAGCCAAGGACACTAGAGGGAGCCAGGGTCTGCGAGCTGAAGAGAAGGCTTCTAGCTCAGCCAGCCTCATGTTCACAGACTCCAAAATATTTCTTCACCATACATTCAAATGCCTACTCTTTGGGCCTCATTTCTATTCTCACTGGTACTGAACCTCTTATGAGGAGAGAAATGTTAACTGTTTAGTGTCTGTGCTGTTCATGTTGGCTTGGCCAGTAGCTACCCCTTGAATCTTAACCATTAACTAATCTGACATTAAGCAATACCCTGTTAGGGGTTGTAGGGTGTGGGAGCAATCATTGTTCCTCTCCAGACAGACTAGACTAGCTCGGAGCTGGGTTATCCCCAAATGCCTAAATCCTAGATGGCCACACCCTAGCAGGGCTGGAGTCTAGTCATTTCTTTCTATGTACTCTGAAACAAAGGTCATAGGACTGATGGCATGGAGGTCAAGTTATCCCATCACCTTTTCACACCACCCAAGCTCACAGACAGCCCTAGGCTAGCGATGTTTCAAAGGGTCTGGGTGTTCTGGGCAGCAGGCCGAGGTCAGCCTGTCCATCATCACCAGACAACCCTGGTCCTGGGTCTTGATGGACCACTCAGACCAAGGTTGAGGCTCCTATTCATGGTCAAGTAACATGTAAAGAGCATTTGGGAGGTGAGGAAAAATGAATTGGGCAAATCTTAACATATTGCCCTCCTTCAGAGTGCTGCCTTAAACAACGTGAAACTATACATCTGCTGGAGTATTTGATTATTGTTTTTCCAACTGTATAAAGGTGGATTTGTCCTAAAACTTGAAACATAAAAATAAAAGATAATATGATACTTGGACCCTAAAGTCCAGCTTCTTAAACTGTGGGTTGTGACCTCCACCTGAGGGTAACTGAATGTGAGATTGTAAAAATATGGGCAACAATGAAAGATTTCTCTACATGCAGCAGTCAAAAAATAACTCATGTGGGGCAGTGGTGGCACACGCCTTCAATCCCTTCACTTGAGAGGCAGAAGCAGGTGGATCTCTGTGAGTTTGGAGCCAGCCTGGTCTACAAAGCAAGTTCCAGGACAGCCAGAAAGATTATATATAGAGAAACTTTGTCTCAGAAAACAAAAAAACAACAAAAAAAAAAAAAAAGAGGAAGAAAGAAAGAGTAGCTAGAAGTTTTTCTGTGTACTATAGCCAGTGGGTCCCAAATAAACACACAGAGGCTTAATATTAATTCCAAACTGTTTGGTCTATGACTCAGGCTTATTGCTAGCTAGCTCTGACATCTTAATTTAACCCATTTCTATTCATCTATATTTTGCCATGTGACCATGGCATTACTGGTCTGTTGGCATCTTGTTCCTTGGGCAGCTGGATGGCATCCACCCTGACTCCACCCTCCTCTCCCTGTCTCTCTGCTTGGATTCCCCGCCTGGCTCTATTCTGCCTTGACACAGGCCAGAGCAGCTTCTTTATTAACCAATGGTAGCAACACATATTCACAGCGTACAGAAGGACATCCCACAGCAAGAAAGAAAAGAAAAGAAAACCCTCACAATTAAACATGAAATCCATCCTCATGTTCCTGGCAGAGCACGTCTTTGCTGCTTCATGTGACTCTGTTGTAGCCGCAGATCTGAACACATGGTGTGCCAGTCTGCACAAGCAAACAGTCACACCGTGCATCACTCATGATCATGGTCTGAATTACCTCAGCTCAGGTCAGAGGAATTGTATGAGTTATGTTTTCACTGTACCCATACAAGGTCTTCAACTCTTCCAGAGACACAATGGTCTGATGATAGAAAACAAGGACATTTAGTATTTTTGTCCCATAATTCCTCACCATGTGAGTATCAAATTAGCATATTGTTGGATTGGATTGTGTTAGAATGCTTGATTTTAAAACCTGCTTGTATCAGTTGCTGGATTGAGTTTCATAAAAGAAACCAACAAAGACATTTCGGCTTCAACAACTTCTGGAACGGCTCTAAGGACACCTCTAACATTTTGGGCTACATATTTATGCAAAGTGACATTCTCAGCTTTTGACCAAAATGATAAAATCAAAGCACTCACCCCACGGAGCAAACTCTTCATGACTGAGTTCAGACGTCACTGCCCCCATAAAACCAACCAAGTCCCTCAGATGACCTGTTATTTCCCAGTCTGAGCTCTCTCTGGCTGCCTTTACCTTCCCTAGAGGGCTCCTCCTTTGATGACCCTTAACACATCCTCTTTGTCAAGCCGCATGGGAAGGCCTGAGACCCTGGCTCACCTCTCAGATGCCTCTGTTTCCCAACAGCACCCAGAGAAACTTCCCTTAGAACAACAAGCTCCCCATCCTCGTAAAGGAAACAGCTGCATAAACGTTTCCTCAAATCCTGTGGAATGAGCCATGTATTGGTCCTGTGCGTTTCTGACGTCAAAGACGCACAGACAGGACACACAGGGGACACTTCAATGTTAAGACCGAGAAGAATAATGTGCTAAATGATAAAACCCTAAGAGGGGCTGAGAAACAGGAGAGGGAGCTGTGAGTTGAGCTCTTGAGTGTGGGAGCTGCAGAGGCTGCGGCATCCTTGCCTTAGTGAGAGGTCAGTCCCGCACTTCACTGATCACTGACGCTCGCTCTTACCACTGAGAAAACCGCAGGGCAGCCCGGGGCCCAGAGTAACCCCTGGCAGAACAAGATGTCTCATGCCCTGCTGGGTAGCAAGCCCCCAGTAGGACTTTAGCAGTTATTGAAAGGGTTCAAGCCCTTTCTTGATTTCTCACGCTGAGATCTTGAGGAAACCGGCATGGTCTGATACTTGGTCAGAGCAATGAGACAGAAACCGGTACAGATAGCATCTTTGTCTGCACTTCCCAGCAGCAAGTCTAGCGTTCAGCTTTAGATGACCCTGAATCCCAAGGGAGACGCCTGGCAGGTGAATGACACCAGCCAATGCAACCTGAAAGGCCTCGTGCCACGCAATGATAAAAATACGGATCCTCGCAGGGCGGTGGTGGCGCACGTCTGTAATCCCAGCACTCGGGAGGCAGAGCCAGGCGGATCTCTGTGAGTTCGAGGCCAGCCTGGGCTACAGAGTGAGTTCCAGGTAAGGCGCAAAGCCACACAGAGAAACCCTGTCTCGGAAAAAAACAAAACAAAAAACCGTATCCTCTATCTCACTTCAGACAGTCCCTCTGAAGCCTGTCTTTTGGAAGAGCATCATCCCATTGAGAGGGTGCCAATGGTCCTGCTTTAACAAACTCCGCTGTGTGGGTGTGGGAGGGCACCTCTAGGAGTTCAGTTACACTCGGTCACGTGCTCGGCTGGCAGCCTGTTTGTCTGGATGAAGCAAGCTCTCCGGAGGAGCGAGCCCCAGGGCAGGATGGACTGAGCTCCGACGACAGTTTGCCCTGTGGAGATTGACTTTAATGAATCCAGAGTAAAAGGGAAGATTAAGTACAAGTGGAAACCACTGACAAGTTCTGAACTCACCTCTCTGCTGGAATTGAAGGCCTTTCTGCAGCCGAGGACCATCTCTGCTCGAGAGGGAGGGGCCGTCTGTTTGGTCCCTGATGATCCCATTATCCACATTGGCCCCTGTGTGAGCAAAGAAAAGTTTTCTCTCAATGTAGAGAGCAACTCCTGTGAGTTTTATTTAGATCTGCCCACAAGTCAATTTTTTTTTATTAGAAAAGTTGAGATTGATTAAGTTTGAGAAAACATTTTGTTGACTGAAAAAGACATCGTATTAGGGATTACCAACCACTGGTATTACTCTGCTATCTACACTGAGCACTCGGGCTTCCACGCTGTTCATGGCTTACACGTGGCTAGTTCTGTAAGGACACCTTTTAGAAGCATGAATGTCCTAGAACAAACACACAAACCAGCTAGTCTTCTTCATTAAAAGCCCCCTCCTCTGGACCTACCCCATCCCAATACCCCACTGTTTCTGGTTCTTCATTTCATGGATGGTTTTTGAAAAATAAACTTTAAAAAGTGTGTGTTGCAAACCAGCCAGTGGGCGAGTCTGGGATTCCCACCCACCTTTTGGAGATGGAAATTTCATTTATCTCCTGAGTAGGGGTATTTTCTTTTCTTCACTATTGTGTCCCTATTGAAAAAAAAAAATAGATCTTACTAAAATGGAAGTGAAGTCTGACTTGGCTGTAGCACATTTCGTATTACTTAATTCATCTGGGAGATGGTTCATGACTGAGTGTATGTAAAGGTGTGCACGAGACGCCTGAGGATGCCATGTAGCGGGCAGTGCTCAGCGCTTGTACCAGTAGGTGGCACTCCAATCCAGACCGATGCTCTCCCCTCCCACTGGTTTATGGGATGGTAACTAAGCAGAATACTGCTAATCCGTCAGTGTGTACCCAAGTGAACGCGTGTGGTAACCCCAACGCAAACCAAACATTTCCTTTATGAAAGCTGATATGTGCAATGCTGCAGTGTCCACATTTAGCAAAGGAACCAGAGTGCCCGAAACCAGATGGGACCGGCCGAGTGTGCCTTTCTGGAAGGGGTTGGTGAACCAGCCTTCTCTGGATAGAACAGAAGGGACATGAGGCCTCAAGGCAGACATTCTGGGTAGAAGTGGCTTCTAAAAAGGTTTTGTGGGAGCCAGAGAAGCATGTGCGAGAAAAGCTGAAACAGCCTGGGGCCTGCTCAAGCAAGCCACGCGAGACCTACTCACAGGCCGGCCGAGTTTCCTCTAGTGAGAAGGAAGAGGACAAGGGGGTAGGAAATACGGTCAGATAAAGTTCTGTCTTGCAGTTTTGTTTTTGATTAGCAGGAAATAAAGTTGAAATTAGCCAAAAGTACTTTTACTTTACATTGTATAACTGGAATATATACATCTATACATACAAATGCATATTATGTATATTAAAAATTAAACGTCTAAGAGATGGCCGGAGACATGAGAATTTTTTTGTTACCATAACAAATTATTTTCTTCTAACTTCCTCCTGCAATTGTCGTGTGTGCTTCCTTCTGTGTGAGAGTCTATGTGCATACATGTTCATATGTGTTCGTGCCTGTGTTAAATATAATAAAAGAAGTAATAGGAAAACAGGAACATTCGGTCCAGGAAAGAGGCAGACACAGTTCCCTTCAGAAGGGGTATTCATTAGGAGAAAGGGCCTCGAAGCCAAGTTCAGACCTAGAGGTGGGGGAGAGCAATGGAGTCCACTACAATATAGAGAGATCTAAGCATGATGGAGAGGCTTCCCTTTAAAACCCGAAAAGGACAGGGCTGGAGGGTGGTTCAGCACACGAGAGCACCTACTGCTCTCGAGGAAGACCCAGGTTCAGTCCCCAGCACCCAAATGGTGGTTAGCCATCCTTAGCTCTAATTTCAAGGAATCCAACACCCTCTTCTGACGTCAGTGGGCACCAGGTGTGCATATAGTGCACAGATATACATGTGGGCAAAACAGTCACACATATAAAAGAAAATTTTGAGGACCTTTAAGAGTTGGGGGGTCGTGCATAAGAGGGATGGGGGGAGGGGAGAGTAGCCTCATTGAAATGAATCTCCAGAGCCATGGCCCTGAACAAATTCTAAGAAAAAAAAAAAAAATCATACTTTTATAAGTTTGGGGGAGCAGACAGGAAGTTTCACATCATGTAATTTAGTTCAACATACTGTATGTGACAAAGAGTATGGAGGAGCCAGTTATCACAAATTAAGAGCTGTCAAGGTACTGCGCAGACTGTTTTTCAACTCTGTCCCATAGGGGGATCTGCAGGAAGGTGTTCCCTGATCTCTTCAGGCTGTGGATCTGGCCCTTTAAAAGCGACTATTGTCTTTTAGGGGTGGGTCTGTGTTCTAACAGTGTAAATGGGAGTGTGTGTGTGTGCGTGTGCGTGTGTGCGCATGTGTGTGTGTGCATGTGCATGTGCGTGTGCGTGCATGCGCGTGTGTGTGTGTGTGTGTGTGTGTGTGTGTGTGTGTGTGTATGCAGGCCCGAGGTCAGTTTTCCACTTACTCATTTTTAGCACCAACCTGTGCCTGTGGAGGTCAGAAGACAATCTGCAGGAGTCTGTTCTCTCCTGTCCACCACGTGGGCCCCACGATCAAACTGTGGGCGTCGGGCTTGGCAGCAAGTGCCTCTCATCCCATCGCCAGTCAGCCCACTTGATTTCTTGGGAGAAGGCCTTGCTGAACCTGGAGCTTGCTGATTGGCTAGACTGACTAGCCAGCAAGGCCAAGGGATCTTCCTGTCTCCCCAGGGCTGAGGTTTTAGGAGGGTGCCACCTACACTGACTTTCTACACAGGTGCTGAGGAGCTAACCTGAGTCTTCACGCCTGCACAGGGCAAACCCTATATGTGGTTTATTTATTGTACCTCAGCTTGGAACAGAAAGGTCACAAGCGAAGACAGGTACCACATCCAGCATGGCTCCAGGGGTTGACCTGCCTGGCGCATTGAGGGAATTGAGGAATGTGAGAGAACACACAGACTCACCCAGAAAAGCTGGGATAGGGCGGGCTGGGCACTTATGGAGACATTGTGGCACCCACGAGGTCAGCGTGTTTATTATCTACAGCTGAGCAAGAAGTGGGGGCTACTGCACACAGCTGGACAAGGAGGCAGGGTTGTGGTACACAGCTGGATCAAGGGAGACAGATTAGCTATTTGTGATAGGAGCTGTTTTCAGGCTGTAAACATCTGGGTGGAGAAAGCCATGGTGGACATTTTCTGCACACACGATCAACATCTATCAATATCAACACTATCAAAATCAATATCGCAGCCCAGAGGACGCTTTTGCCATTCCTCTGAGCCTCCCTGGGTCGGAGAGGGGCTTTGCTTTTCCCATGGTGTTGAAGGACTGGGGTCCTTGGCATGGTTGTATGTGTCTACAGAACACAGCCACTCAGGGCTTCCTCTGCTCCCCATAGGCATGTGTGTGTGGTTAGGATTAGCTGGTTCTGGTTCTGAGAGCCCTTCAGGGAGTGGAGGAGACTTAATGGTATGGTGCTCTCTGATGCAAATTCAAAGCTAAGGCAGGAAGGTGGGGCTCTGAATAATCCAGCAGAAATCACACACACACACACACACACACACACACACACACACACACACACACAAATGACTAGTGAAATTAGCACCAGGTGAATGAAATGTCTTTGAGATTTCTAAGACAGCACAAAGTCAATTCACCTTCTACAGAAAGGGATTTCTTTTCCTGGTAGAACCAAGACTATGGTTAAACTGATCACTCTCAAGGACAAGCCTGTAAAACACTGTACTGGGGCCCCCAAGTTCTGGAACCGCCGGCTGGGTCAGCATTTTGCTTATGGCTTTGAGCAGTGTTGTGTTTTTGGTAGGAGAAAAAACAAAAAGCAAAACAAAAACAAAGATCATTGATTCTTGAAGCGCCTCCAACTAAGAACTCAGGTGCTTATCCTTCCTCTAGAAGAGGTTTGGGGAAGCACCCTTTAATGGGCTAGATATGTCATTGGTTAGCCTAAAGAATAGCAGCTCCCTGAATTTGAACGGATGTTCCAGGTTGCTTCATTACCAAGCATTGGGGTTTGCTGAAGGGAGGGATGCATGGCCGCTTTGTGACCAAGAGTCTGCAAGATGCGGTGATGTTAGCAGAGTCTGTGAGAAAGGCAAGAGGAACCGCTGACATGCTCAGGACCTTCGGCCTAGTCAGCCTTGTCCCCTTGAGCTCAGAGCTCTCCCCCACTGTCACTGTCCTGTGTGGTTGGTGGCCGTGGCATTCCTCACACAGTTACTGTCAAATACCCCCAGGCCTACAGTATGGAGGTGTGTGTGCGCCTCACTGGAGACGTGGGCTGAGTCAGGGCAGTGTGGAAGAAATGAACAGAAAGATAGGCAGGAGTGTCCCACTGCGGAAGGCCTCTGATGCCCGAGTTCTCTCTCTCTCTCTCTCCCGCCCTCCCTCCCTCCCCCTCCCTCCCCCCTCCCCCTCCCTCCCTTCCCCTCCCCCTCTCCCTCTCCCTCTCCCTCCCTCTCCTTCCCTCCTCTCCCCTTCTCTTCCTTTCTCGATTTTCAGGGAGGGTCTCATAATCCCAGGCAGATCTCAAACCTGCTTTGTAGCCAAGGTGACCTTGAACTTCTGTTTCTTCTGTTTTCACCTCTTGCGTGCTGGGACGACACACTTGCACCCCCATGCTCATTGTGGGGTGGAGCCCAGAGCTTTTAGCATGCTGGGCAAGCACCTGAGCCACATCTTAGTCTTAGAGGAACAGAGTCGGGACCAAAGCCACACAGAGTTTTAATCTTGGCAGTTTATTACGTATTTGCCAAAGCACTTGCAACCTAAAATTTTTATTTCCAACCATAATCCACAAAAGAAATTGTACAGCCCCTAAAATATTCATGTTATTGCTGCTGCTAGGGTTTGAAGGTTTGCTTTCGGCGATACCTCAGCATAAAAGACAACGTACTGAAATGATTGGCACGAAGCCATCCACTAGCTCATTTGCTCTCTTTCACTGTAAGACAATAAAAGGATTAAATGATGTCTCATTTGGCTTTACACATTTGCATACTTAAATGTTTGGATACTTCCCTCTTAAGTAAATGGAGCCTGCTAAGACAGACTGCTTGCGTGTGAATACCTAACGTCTTCAAATAGAGCTATTCTTCCTGGCTGCAGATTATTAGCACTTTCTGACTGTTATACTATATGAATGATGTGTTGTTGAATATCCAGTGCAAGATATTACCCAAGCTACACATAACTGTGAAAAAAATTATACGGACGTTTACATTTTTCTAAATACAAGCAGCATGGAAATACACACTTAAAACCACCAAGTCACCAATTAAGCGACGTTAACTTTTAATAGCAGATGACAATGGCCCTGAGCCCTTTTCCTGCTTAATTACAGAGGTTTGCTTTGGCCAAGGCAAACTCTCAAAATATGTCTAAGTGTCCCCGGAGTATTCATGGGCATTAAAAACAAAAAACAAAATTAGTTTCAGGCCCAGCCACCCTGTTGATGTGGGCTGCACATGACATCTGCATTTCCGATGAATTCCAGATTAGTTAACACAAGGCAAGAACTATTACCAAGACAAGTAGACGGACTTTAAATATCTAGTCCAGCCACCTGAAGTCTAGAACTTTCTTAGGCATCAGTACAGAGATGACATGAAGATTTTTCTCCTCTTTCCTCAACCGTCTGCTGGTGTCTCCATGCAGAGCTGTGTGATGCCCACCTGCTCTAGCTCACGAAAGGCACACACACTCACATACACATATGCATACACACACTCACATATGCCTACATATTACTGTCTCTCTCCAGACCGTGTGCTAGCCACAAATCTTACATTTAAGCAACTTTTAAACACTTTCTTGGTGGAGCCAGTGTATGGCCCAGCCAAGTAAAAGTGTCTGAGATGCAAGTCTGATGGCCAGAGTTTGATCCCCAGAACCTATAAAACAAGACAGTACACATCTGTGATCCCACATCCTAAAGTGAAATGGAAGACAGAGAGACAACTCCCCAAACCATCCTCTGGTGCCACACATGTTCTGAGGCACATGCATACCCACACACATTGTACGCATACATTAAACACACGTTTTTACATCCTCTCGAACACCCCATGGAGACATCAGTAAACCTTCTTTACATCCCCTCCTTCCAAAACAGAAAGCACGAAGCGCACACATCAATTTAGTGAGTTCTCAGTGGGATAAAGAGGGTAAGCGTGAACAAAGAAATTCAACTCTCTCCTGCATCTCTCAGCCAATGTTTTCTCTGATACTAAACTCTTGGATTAGGAGACTTAAGTTCCAGAGGCTACTTTCATTCAGACAAAAAAAAATGTTATATGATAACATTAAGAACTTGGGTCTATTGACATAGCATTTTTGTGTGTTGGTTGGTTGTTGAGACAGACTGACTTGGAACTTGTTACATAGTCCTGGCTGCCCTGGAACTGGATTTGCAGACCAGGGTGACCTCAAACCTGTAGTGATCCTCCTGCCCCTGCAGTTGGTTGGATTACAGGTGCATGCCACCACCCCTGGCTTCAAGTTATATGTTATGAATCTATCATCTTGAAAAGGAAACACATTTCTTTTTCATGTACAACTGAAACATTCACACTCATCACTACATAATAGAACACAGAGGAAGTCATGATAAATTTCAAAGACTATAGGCAATAAAATGCAAAACCAATAATATGAAAAATTTCAAGATACATGCCTAGAAACAACAACAAAAAAAATGAAGTGGTATGCACCAGAGAAAACCTGTAGGGCTCATTAAATCATGAGTTAGAGGAAAAGGTGTAGCTTAAGTGCTCCTCTGGGAGAAATTCTCCAGGTTAGCCTGGGAAAAGAGATAGAAAGATTAAAAAAAATATTCTGGGGAGAGAGTTGGGGGTAAATAAGATTAAGATCAAGATACTTTGTATACATGTATGAGATTTTTAAATAATAAAAGTTTCTTAGACAATGGTAACACAGAATGAGAGAGAGAGAGAGAGAGAGAGAGAGAGAGAGAGAGAGAGAGAGAGAGAAACAGCCAAAATAAACCTAATTTTTAAAAGATCAGCCAAACAAGCTTATAGCAAAAATAATGAAAAGAGCCATTGCCAAGGCCTGTGGGGTTCAGCAGGTAAAGGTGATTGCCGCCAAACCCGAAGATCTGTCGGACCCAAATGGGGGAGGGGAGTACCGAGTCTCACAAGTTGTTCTCTGACCTCCAGACGCACGCTGTGGCACATGCCTGCATGTACGAGTGTCTCACACACACAGAC
Source organism: Onychomys torridus (assembly GCF_903995425.1). NCBI lineage: Eukaryota > Metazoa > Chordata > Mammalia > Rodentia > Cricetidae > Onychomys > Onychomys torridus. Next base: position 65,973,828 of record NC_050449.1, on the reverse strand, counting down.
ACACACACACACACACACACACACACACACACACACACACGACACTGCAAATAAGATACAGAAAAATTACAGATGTGGAATTACATACCAACACATAATGTAGTAAAACAGGCAAAGCAATGTGTTAGGAAGTATACAGCACCAAAAATGATTCAAGATACAATGAGAGTAGACTCACTGAACCGGAAACATAATTCATTCTTCTTTTATAAACCAAACCAAAGCCCTCCAGCTCCAGAATTAGACAAGTCCCACCAAATTTTATAGAAATCCACTTCCGACCGTATGATGGGCGGAGGGTCAAGGAGCAGGAAAAGAAGTGGGCTGCTCACATATCCTGGACTACAATACAGAATGGAAAACCTAGAGGGTCATCAGCCTGCCAGAATTCTACAAATCAAAGCAGGTGTTTAGAGGTTTGCCAAATACAACATCAATTCATAAAAACCCAATAGTGTGTCCATCATAGCAATAATAATTAAGGAATATGATTTGAAAATGATGTCATTTATGATCGCAACAACTGCTAACCAATATCTAACAGTGAAATAATAAAGCACATAGAAGACCAATGTGGAAAAGGAACTAGCTCTTTTTTAAGAGAGAGAGAGAGAGAGAAAGAGAGAGAGAGAGAGAGTCTGAGGGGACCAGAAGAGGGCGTCAGATCCCCTAGAAGTGAAGTTGAAGGCAGCTGTGAGCCACCCTACATGCCTGCTGGCTCATTGGCAAGAGCAGAACTCTCTCCTAACTGCTGTTGGTCTCCAGCACTGTCTTAGGCTTTCTACTGCTGCGAGGGACACCATGACCAAGGCAACTCTTTTTTTCTTTTTGGTTTTCCGAGACAGGGTTTCTCTGTGTAGTTTTGGTGCCTGTCCTGGACCTCACTCTGTAGACCAGGCTGGCCTCGAACTCACAGAGATCCACCTGCCTCTGCCTCCCGAGTGCTGGGATTAAAGGCGTGTACCACTGCCATCTGGCAACCATGGCAACTCTTATAAAGGAAAACATTTAATTGGGGTGGCTTACAGTTCAGAGCTTTAGTCCATTATCTTCATGGTGTGATGAGGTCATATGCAGGCAGAAATGATGCTGGAGAAGGAGCTAAGAGTCTTTCATTTTGGTCCTAAGGCAACAGGAAGTGCAGAGACACTGGGCATGGCTTGAGCATGTATGAGATGTCAACCCCACAATGACACACTTCCTCCAACAAAGCCACACACCTCCTGATAGTGCTGCTCCCTATGAGCTTATGTGGGTCAATTACATGCAAACTACCAAGATCTAAAACCTCGAAAGATCATTAAAAACACCTAAAGCAATGCAAAGATGTGCTTGCTAGTGGTGGAATACTTACTATTTTAAGATGACAGTTTTCCTCAAGTTAACCCATTAGAGAATAATCCGGATCTAAATTTCAACAGCAGTTTTGAGGAACTTGACAAGCATTGCCAAGTATACCTGCTTCGGGACAAGGCTGCGTTTTTAGTTATTTCATACGGAGCCCCACTTTGCTTTTTCTTCCATTATAACACAGGTGATATTTAGAAACATGTTGGCATGTTCACTTTATTTGCTTTGTGAATACAGTCTTCCCCCACCTCCCTGGGACACGTGTGCATAAGCTCTCGCACGTGTGCTAGAGAGGAGGTGTGGTTGGTTCCAAACATGTGCAGAGGGAAGGAATTGACACTTGGAGCTTTTGATATTCAGAACAGAGTTTGGCAGAAAGATGTCAGTCCCCAGATCCAACTACTTAATCACAACAGAAATGTAAGACCTCTTACTTCCCTTTGGACACGTTAACAGTGAATCTGGAGAAATCACTCAGAGCTCTCATGTTACACAGAAGATTCTCTCATTCTGTTCTCTCTCTCTCTCTCTCTCTCTCACACACACACACACACACACACACACACACACACCTTACTCCACAGCTACACCTAGAAGTACATTTCTTTATGCAGAGGAGGAATCTGCTAGAAAAAGAGGCTTCAGGAGAAGACTCCTCACATGGAGAAAATGTAAGAAGGGAATTAGACACTGGGCTGTAGAGGTTTCCCCCTTTCTCTGTCTCCTTCATACACACACCCTTTCTTTTCCTTGGAAAGTCATTTACTTGGGATAAGTCACAGAAATGCCCAACTAAACTACATGGCATACTATGGTCTCTGGGCCAGAGATGCCAGCTATGGCCTCTCATTTAGCCACACCTGACTGCTGAAAGTGTCCCTGGCTGGGCAAACAATCTCCACACCCAAGGAAGAAACATGTACCATGTACTTAGGAGTGTGGGAAGGAGGGGTTACTTACCATGGGTCCAGCTTAATCCTGTCTGCCTACACAGCTGATACCCATTGATGTAGAGGCTCCTGGGAGGCACTGGAACTGGGCTCTGGCATCCACACAGGTCCTCTGGTCACCCTGCATGGTCCTCACCTGTGGGAGACTTTGGTCCCCACCCCCACCCCAGTTAGGGAAGCTGCTGCTATGGTTCTTTCCGCCATAAGATCCCTTACAGTTGGCACAGTGGGGGCTCAGCAGTATTTCCCTAGTGTTTACCTCTCTTTCCCTGCTGTGGGCTTTAAAGCCTTCTAAAGATCACCACCACTGGCTTCTGTCCATGTCCCCCAACGCAATGCAGATGCTGCCACATGTACTTTCCAGTGGCCCAGAGGGCCCCTTCACTGCCTTTTTCTTTTCCCTCATCCACTCTTGATTGCTTTGGCACTTTACAAACCCACCTCGGATGTCAAAGTCGCCCGGATCCTCCAGGTCTGCAAGGCTCAGCAAAGCCTCCCAAGCTGCAGGGGGCCCTTGGGAACTGACTTCCTTCCTAGTTGCCAGTGCACACCATCTGGCTGGCCCCCGTGAACTACACCACACATCATCTCTCGTGCTAGCTTCCCGCACAATAACTTCTACTTCATCCCCCCCTCCACCCTGTTGCCAGGTTCTTCCCATGGGCTGTTGCGGGATATTTGTTCCCACTGACACCCCAAGACTGTCAAAAGAGTTTACCTTGAATCAGCGGGCAGAGTTGCCAACTAGTTGACCAGAATTAGCCATAGATGCTCTGGAGGACCCAGGATACAGATAGAGACACAGGCAGTAGTAAGGAAGGACTTGGAGTCTTGGACCTTTCGGATCGGGAAGGAGAGAGTGAGGAGGTCACTGGTCACTTCTCCGACACTTCTCTGATCAATCAGGTTTTTTCACTGATAACTGACTCCCAAGTTTTATTTAGTAATAGAACAATATAAGTAAATGCTTCAATGGGCTCCAGGTTTGGGGGCCACATGGAGTGTTAAAATGGACGTATAGCATGGTCTTTTTTCTATGTTACCTCAACATTCAGCAATGCAAGCCAACATCTCCATTTCTTGCTCCCTTCTCTTCCAATGATGTCAGTTCGGAGGCTGGTGCAGGGTGGCTTCATGTCTCTGTCTGTGTTGTGTACCAGTGAGTTCTCTCTAGGCAGACCGCTCAGTCCCAACTGATGTCTTACTGCTCAGGCGGAGCAGTGTAACTAACGTCTGTGTGAGCTCCCTGGCAACCCCGCTCCTTACACACTAGGTTCAGAAACTGCAAGTCTGGTCCATCAGCCGTTCTCAGGGTGGGAACCTAAGGACTCACCAGGGACCCAGAGGTCAGAGAGGAAGATGAGCACACGGAGATTCCCCCCGGACTTCTTCCCAGCTTTATGGGAAGACAGCCTTGTTGTGTTGTCATACCACCTGCTCAGGGCAGGGGTCAACTGGTGAGGAGACACCATGCCACACTCATGGAGAGGTCATGTCGGGGTTCCTTCTGTGGATGCGCAACCTTAGCTTAGCTTTAGTGACATGTCTTATCTCCCACAGCAGGAACAAACAACTGCTCTTCCCCAACACATCCCTGGCTCTGTCCTGTCCCTATCTGGGCATCAAGTATTGCAAGAACCTGTCCTGGATAGATGTAAAACACTCACCCTAATTAGGGTACCAGTGACAAACCAAAGGCTTCAACCCAAGTCTAACTTAAGAAACCAATGAGTTTTATTGGGTTTTCTTGCAGGAACCTAGTGGCCCCCAAACGACTGTATCGCCAAAAAATCTTACCCCAGTGTGGATGATGACTTCTCTACAGCTGCAGTAGAGGGCATTGTCCCTCTCCTCCTAAATTAACCTCCAACACTCTACACAGTGGTTCTCAACCTTCCTAATGCTGTGACCCTTCAGTACAGTTCCTCATGTTATGGCGACCCCCCAATCATAAAATTATTTTTATTGCTACTTCATAAATGTAATTTTGCTACTATTAGGAATCATAATAGAAATTTTTTTTGGGAGATAGAGTTGCCACAAGGGTCATGACCCACAGGTTGAGAAACACTGTTCTTCATACTGTAGCACCTCCCAATACTACATGTAGCTGGGGTAGAATTACATACAGTTGGATGCTGAGATGAGGCAGGCAGAGTATCTGGATTCTCATCTCGGATCCAATGTGTGAGCCAAGAAACCTCTAGGGGTAGATGAAATAAGGCCTGTGGGTCAGACCCATTTCTGTAAACAAACACCCCTGTAGTGGGTAGCCATTCCAGCTTTGACCTGGAAGTTCCAACCTCCACTGAGGCTTCAGTAACAGTCACGCCTACAAGGCGGGGCTGAGAGAGGACCTTGAAGACCCAAGTTCCGAATGCTCAGGCTCTCTTGGTTCCTGGACCCTGGACGCTGGAGGTAGACGGAGCAGAGTTCTCCAGAGAACACTGCCAGACTGTGCTTCACCTTCCCCAGACCCTGCAACCTACCTATCCATTCATTTGTAAGTTATGCCACTAAATAAACCTCCCTTTTAACTATGTGGAGTGGCCTTAATAATTTCACCAGTACACCCCCTCCTTTCCATGTTATGGACAGCTGGGGCTACAGAATTAGGTGATTTCAGCAGAAATCTCATAATCCTCCAATGCCTAAAACATCTCTTCTCTGACCCTTTTGCCCCAGGCCTTATGAAAGTCAGCAGAACAGACAGACAGACAAGAGATGGGGCCTTGGAGAGTCAAGAGTCAGAGGACACAGGAAGCCTAAGGAGACGGACCCCTTTCTTCAGTCATGACACAAAGCCCTGCTCTGGATACACAAAGCCATCCATGAGAAAAGCTGGGGTTCCAGGCCTGTCTGGCTGACACAGCCAGACCCTAAGAGTAAATGAAGAACAATAAAAGACTGAGCACTTTATCTACAAAAGTGTTGCACTGTCATGAGTCAGCCTGAATATATTTTCCCCAGTGAAAGGGTGGAGGCTGCCACGGAAGTCCTCAGACTCTGTCTCCATTGTGCAGGTCAGACGTGCCCAGGAAGGCCCTTGTTCTCTTCGCTAGGTAGAGAGGAAACTGAGTCTAGAATTCAGTTTCCTAACTCAGTAGTTTTCAAAATACCCAATGTTGGGGTCTGATGAGTGCTTCATCCTTGAGGTCTCAGAAGGGAAGAGCCCATTTGAGCATCACAGAAATGCGGAGAGTTTAATAAACTTTGCACAGCTTACCCACAAAGTGGAAGCATGGGCAGGGTGTGCAATAGAGCAGAACTTTTACCTGTTGAGGGCTGTAAAGATGTGTGCAGGTACTCAGGAGAGGAAGTCTAACAGGAGTAACTCATCCATGAAGGGAAAACCAGGTTTTTACAATCTAACATTCCTGTTAGTCTCAGTTTTCATTAGCTGAGTCCAGAATACATAGAAGCCCTGAAGGGCAGACAACAGAACCCAGTCTTCCCATACACAAAAGGATGAAGGTGAACCATTCTAGAGAACCATGCCTGAGCCACAACTACAGCGCAGGAGACACACCACTGTGTTTTGTATGGAAGCCTGGAAGAAAGAGACAGACAGACAGACAGTCAGTCAGAGACAGACAGAGAGACAGACAGGGAGACGGGGAGAGAAATGGAGAGAGAGAGAGAGAGAGAGAGAGAGAGAGAGAGAGAGAGAGAGGAATGTTACTACTGATTAGGAGGAGACCCTTTTGAGGTTTGTGGGATTATCCAGCAAACAAGCAAACAAGTCCTAGAAGGGAAGTTCTAGAAAAAGACTGTTCTTCCTCTTTTCTTTCCTTTCTTCCTCATCTCCTTTGTTCTCCTCCATTCTGTCCCTCTTTTCCCTCCCTAGCTTCATTTTTTGTTTTTGGAGACGGGCTCTTGCTATGTATGCCTGGCTAGCCTAGTACTATCTGAGTAGCCCAAACTGGTGTTGCACTCTAGACAATCCGTTAATCCTAAAGATTCGAGGAGAAGGACCACTGACCCAAATCATCATGGCCAAATTAATTAAAGCAATCAATTAATTCAAGCAAAATTTTTTATTCATGTACACAGACTGCTTCCTCCTAAGGTGGGGTTTGAGCGAACAGCCTTGGACTTAAGGAAGACAAAGTTTTTGTAGCTCAGGGGGAAGAGTTCCAAACGGGGGATTTGGCCGGCAAATAGGCAGGGTTACAGAAACAGATTACAACAAGGTGGTTGTAACAACGTTTAAAAACAAAAGTAGGGTGCAAAATGGCCATTACAACTTTTTGAAACAAAGACACAGTTGGCATTTCCTGGAACAGGCAGTACAGAACCATTCGTAGTTCCTAGTTCCAGTTACAGGTGGGGCATAGCCCAATCCTTGAGAAACAGATTTAGTCATAATCAGGAATGAGCCTAGCTTGTCTTTACTCTAAGATGGCTTTCAAGCCTAAGATGGAGGCAGGCTGGTTCATCGGTTTCTCCAGCCTCAGCCTCCTGATGATAGGCACATGCCACCCTACCCGGCTTTAGACACGGGCTTCAGGATTGTATTTTTGTTTTCTGTTGCTGCTGAACAAATGGTTACTGCGAAACTCAGAGCAACAAAACTGCACGGCTCCAGCTTTGTGTGGGTTAGGAAGCCAGGCACAGGTCAGTAGTTTTCTGTTCACCAGACAGATCAAGATGTTGACTCCAGTGGGGTCTCATCTGGATTGTGGGGTCTTCAAGTTGTTGGAGACTTTCCTCTCCTTATGGAGAGAGGGCTCTGGAACCATCACCCAACCTTACACTGCAGCTCCTGAACACACCAGGAGAAAGAACTCGGATCAGAAACAAAGGCATTCTCTATTTGCAAAGGATCCATTTTCTGGGTTGCCGTATGTCTGGCTCCTAATCTTTCCCTGCTGTGTCTGTGGCCCTCTGCTCAGCTTCTCTCGAGTCTCAGGCATGTCACAAACTCAGTACAGAGGGCCCCACAGTGCCAGAGTCTAGAACTTACAAGCAACAGTGAAGAAGTGGTTGTCACAGAATGATGAACAGCTGCCCTCTGAAATTTTGACTTGTTTCTGAGATGACAAAGCCGGACCCACCAAGGCAACTTGGTCATCAGCTGCAGAGTGGCCTCCGGTGAACATTGGGTCACAGCCACCAACCCTCTGGCAGTGCCTGAAACAGCAGCTGTAATTATAAGAAGCAGAGAGGAGACTCTAAAAAATCTCTTCTGAGTGGCAAAATTTCTGAAAAATCAAGATAATTACAACCCGAGCTTGCTCTGATTTGCATGGCTATTTATAGCTGGGAGGCACTGCTGCTGGGGGGCTCTCCCTTCCTTCCCATTTTCCATTTGCATGAAATCCTGTGTGGCTCTTCTCTGAAGTGTGTGCATATGCTGAGTCCTTCTGAGATGCCACCACGGGCACTTGTCATAAGAATTAAATCCCTCTCAAGGTTGTTTACAGCTCAGTGCCTGTCATTCTGCTCCCTGGAGCTTCATGGCTGGCTGGGCTCTCCCCCCACCCCCAGCTCTGCGGAAGATTTAATTTCTTTTTTTGTTTATGTGTGTGCTTACCCTCGCAGGTGCAGGCTAGGAAAAAAAAAAATTGCTGTACCCAGATGTTTTGAAGCTGCAGCGGCATACATACAACTCAGATTAAATAGAAAAATTGCATAGGATACGGCAGGCATTTCTAGAACAGTAGCCTATAGGGTATTTAATAAACCCATCATGTTTTCTTGACAATAAGACTCTCGAATATAACTTCAGGAGCAGAGGACTAGTTTAAGGCGTCGTTACCTCAATTCATTTACAGGTGACTTTACAATGAAATGCGTCATTTCTGAGTGGAACTCATTACAGGGACCCCATTTTCACTTTGCAAATATCTTCCCAGAACAGAAGAGCCTGGGAATTGGGTGGAACCGTGGCCCATCATGCTGTCTCAGTTCATTACTGCATTAGTTAGACCGCAGGGATCCCAGACCAGATTGCACCTTTGCTTTGGAACACAGCAAACATAATCCAAGCTCAAACAGCCCTCTTGCTGCTTGTTGGGATCTGCACTAATATGCAAGAGCCATGCCCAAGCTGCAGATGGATAATGCTTGCATGGATCCCGATTGGCTTTTCATTCACCCAAGGCGCTGGGTTAACTTACTTTGTACATAGCAACTGTCAGATAAAAGTGGACCCGCTCCGGAGAAGAGGCGCATGCTTAGAATTCTCAAGGAGGCCTGCCAACTTCCAGAACTTATTTCCCAGGCCTGCATGGAGGGTGGCTCAGCCCCTTTGGCAGCTAGCAGTTGTAAATATTCCCTCACAGCCAAAAGCTAAGCCATGGGGCTAGTCTTCAAGCCTTTCTGATAAGCCCTCCCTCCACCCACAACAAGCTACTGTGTGTGATTTCTCCAGGGGACCTGCCTAAGGTGTTAGTTTAAAAGACAGCCCTTTGCTCATTAAGCAAAGGCTCTCAGGAGTATTAGAGAGTAAGAATTTTGGATGTCTATTTCTTTGTAGAAGAGGGGGTGGCGCAGAAGGAGGAGAGAGACACACATTTTAACTTCAGCCTCCATCCTGGGGCCCAGCTGGAAAAGCTGTTATCGTCAGTTCTTGGCCCACAGTTCTGCTTCTGCAAGATCAGAGCTAATTAGCATCATTTCTTACTTGTTCCTCCCAGTTCTGCCAACTAGGGACCATGCAGGGATCAGATTGCACACGCTGAATGTTCCCTAACTGTCACAATGCAGGTTTTCTGCTTGTACGGAGAGACCTGTATTCCCCGAGGCAGACTAACAACAGTACACACCCAGATCATCTTCTAGGTGTCTTCTAGAACCTCACTTAGGACTCACAGAGTGTGTTGGGAATCTACATCTCCTGAAATGGCCACGTGGGGATTATTATTTAGGGTTGGTCAAAGATGGCAGGATGAGCCAGGCAGTGGAGGCACACACCTTTAATCCCAGCACTCAGGAAGCAGAAGCAGGCCAACCTCTGAGTTTGAGGTCAGTCTGGTCTACAGAGTGAAATCCAGGACAGCCAATGCTGCACAGAGAAACTCTGTCTTGAAAAAAAATAAAACACAAACAAACAAAACAAAAAAGCAACAACAAAGCTCAAAAACTAAAAAACAAAAAACAACACACACACACACACACACACACACACACACATAACAAAACAACAAAAAGGCAAGATGGCAGGATGTGGGAAGCCTCTAGATTCTGACAAAAATCCTTCTGTCTGAAAACCATGGATCAAATTTTGTAACAAAATCATCATATACTTTAAACCCTATTTGTATTTTATCTCTTTAATTCGCTCAAAGTATCCTATCAAATATTAATTACTCTCAAGATAACAAGCCGTGAAGTCCTCAAGATACAGATGAATTTTATGAATGAAACTTTTTGTTGTTTATGTAGTTGAGGGTGGCCTTGACCTTCTGGTTTTCCTGCCTCCACTTTCCCAGTGCTGGAGTCACAGGTATATATCAGCTTGCCCTATTCTGAGTTGACGGTCAAACCCACGGCTTCAGACATGCTAATCAAGCACTCAACCAACTGAGCCACATTCCCAGTCTTGACTACATCTCTGCATATATGTGTATGGTGTGTGCATGTGTATGTACAGATATATGCGTGTGTGTGTGTGTGTGTGTGTGTGTGTGTGTGTGTGTGTCCTCAACAGTTGCTCTCCACCTTATTTTGAGGTAGGGATTCTCATCCTGAACCCAGGGCTTCCCATTTTCGTTAGACTGGCTGGTCAGCAGCCTCCAGTGAACCTTCTGCCTCTGCACTCCAGCACTGGGCTTCAGATCCACACCCCTGCATCCAGCTTGTTCATGGGTGCCCTTTTTAAGAGACAGAGTCTGAGATATTAACAAGTGAGAACGGGTTACTAAGGTGCCAGTCCAAGCTCCAGCTTCTTTGTTACAGAAGTTCAGTGTTTCCCTCCAGACAGGTGATTCTCAACACTTCCTTCCACTTCCACGTCTGAGCTTTCACCCCGGCAAGTGCCACAGCCTGGCAAAACCCTGGGAAAAGGCTTGAGAGCCTGACGTTTCGGTTCGGAGGAGAATTTAATCCAACGAGGCAGCAGTACTGCTTGCTCACGTTGCTTCTTCGTGCATTTGATGGCATGGTTGCCTGGTTGCCTCTCGCACCTGGCTGCGGCTCCGTCTCAGATCTCCTTGGTACCGGCTTCAGCACCTGTTGACCACAAGGGTGCGGTTCCTGTCTTGGCCTCATCTTGCTCTGACTGTTGCTGCGATGGTCTAACCACAGCTTTGCAGCTGCGGTGCTGGCCGTCATCCCAGGTCCAAGAGCACACGGCCCTCAGTGCGGCAGATGTCTCCCTTCCTCTTTGTTCATTCTTCCCCGGTGATGCTCATCTCACTTCGTCAGTTATTTATGCACACGTCTCCCTCCTGGACCGCAAACTGTGTGAGGGAATCATCCAGCCCTATCCAGCTTGTTTTCCCCTCTCACACTGACTAGTGCTGACATTGGAAGGAAGAAGAATGAATGAATGAATGAATGAACGAATGAATGAATGAATGGAAATATCCTGAGAATTGTTTGTTGAAACTATAAAAACTCTTCATTCCTCCCGTATGGCAGATTGTCTTTTGTTATTTTATTTTTCCCTTTGCCCTGGAAACAATTGCTCTTGATTATTGACTACTCATATCAATAGAATGAAAGACAAAGGCGTGTGATCATCTCAACATGGCGGAGAAAGCATTTAGTAAGATTTCTGATGGTGAAAATGAAGCAAAGCAGGAATGCAGTTCATCATTTTAAAAAGCGCCACATCTGATAAGTCAGCATCACACTGAACGCAGCAAAAAGCTGAAAGCTTTCTCAGTGAAGCCTGGAACTGATAGGGATGCGGCTTTCACATCTCATGCAAAACAGAACCGGAAGTGCAAGCCAGAGCAGTCAGGAAAATGGGAAAGAAAGCATCCACGTTGGAAAATAAGAAGTCATGCTGTCACTGCTGTAATTGATGAGAACTCTCAGAACCCCACCAAAGTCCTACAGAACTGATACAGTCAGCAACATTGCCAAGAGTGAACTATCTGGAAAAGAAATAAGAAAAGCAGTCCCATTTGCATCATCTACAAGATATCCAGCTTTAAATTTAACCAATAAGGTGAAAAGGTGTCTACAAAAACATTGATGATTGTTAAGAATATGCATGAAAACATGGAAAGACAATATTCATGTGTTCATGGGTTGGCAATATTATTAACATTCATACCACTCCAAGTGATCTACAAATTCAATGAGATCTCTATCAAAATACCAGCTACATTCTTCTCAGAGCTAGAAACAATCGCTAAAAATTGTATGGCATCCCAGAACACCTCCGAATAATAAAAGCAATCTGGAGCCAAAATAAAGAAGCCATTGCACTATCTGATTTCAAAATACACTTACTATAAGATATGGAAATTGCACTGGGCGGCGGTGGAGTACACTTTTAATCCCAGCACTGGGGAGGCAGAACCAGGTGGATCTCTGTGAGTTCGAGGCAAGCCTGGGCTACAAATCGAGATCCAGGACAGGCACCAAAATTACACAGAGAAACCCTGTCTTCAAAAACCAAGAAAACAAAAAAGGTATGGAAATTGCGGCAGTGTGGTACTGGTGTACAAACACGATAGCCCACACACCTGCCACCGCAGATCTTCAGCAAAGGGGTTAGGGATGTACACTTTAAGAAGGGCAGTCTCTTCAAGCTGTGTGCTGGAAGAACTGGGTATCTAATCTACATGGAGAAGAATATAATTAGGTGCCTATCTCATCACACGTAAAAATCACTTTAAAAACGTTTTAAAGACTTAGAGTTGGGCTTGGGGATTTAGCTCAGTGGTAGAGTGCTTGCCTAGCAAGCGCAAGGCCCTGGGTTCAATCCTCAGCTCAAAAAACAAACAAACAAACAAAAAAGACTTAAAGACCTAAGTAAACGGAACTACCAGGAAAAACAAGAAGTGAACATTTCAGGACATTGGAATGATTAAGAATTATTTTGGATAAGACCCCATAGTCACAGACACCAAAAGCGAAACGACACAAATGAAATTCTTTATCAAGCTAAAACACTTTCCGTGTGGCGGAGTAGGAGAAAACACCTTCAGGTTCTACACTAGACAGAGGGCCAATATACAGCATGAACCGTACTAAACAGCAAAAATAAGAGCAATAAAAAACCAGAATAAATAATTATGTAGAACTAAATAGATACTTCTCAAAAGAAGATATGCAAATGTCCAGTGGGTACATGGAAAACCATGTAAGACCTCCAGTTACTATAGGCATGCAGGGCTGGTCAGTGGGTATTAGTATAGACAGGAGAAATGGGCTCTGGTATTCTGTGGCACAGAGTGATCATAAGCAAATGTCAGTGTGCTGTATATTTAAAATAAAAACGAAATGAAACAACCTAAAAGATGGGGCTGGAGTGATGTTTGGTGATTCAGGGAACTGGTTGCTCTTTCAGAGGACCCAGGTTCAATTCCCAGCACTCTACATGGAGGCTCACAACCGTCTTTAACAGTTCCAAGGGATCCAATGCCATCTTCTGTCCTCTGTGGGCATTAGTCACACATGTGATACACATACAACCATGCAGGCAAAATACACATATGCATAAAAACATTAATAAAAATTTAAAAATTGAGTGTTTTCATCACAAGAGAACAAGGAGTCCTCCTGGAGACAAATGTGTGCCCTGCTTTGAATGGTATACAATGCATACAAATGTTGAAGCACCATGTGGTACCCCATAAATCAAATCAGTTTTATGTGTTCAATAAATTAAAGCCAAGTGTGGTGGCTCATGCTTGAAATCCTATCACCCAGGAGGCCAAGGCAGAAAGATCACAAGTTCAAGGCTGGCTTCAACTACATTGTGAGTGTGAGGCACTGGCTACACACACACACACACACACACACACACATACAAAATAAACACATACATCAGTTATTTAAAAGAGCTGTTGGGTTTCAGTTTGTCTAGTCTTTTTTCCTTCTGTGAACGGGGTGTTGATGTCTACAATAGTTCATGTCTTACCAAAATGCTGCATCTTGAACATTTTTTTTTATGCACTTAGGATCCATTTGCACATCTCTTTTGTTTATATTTTTTAATAAATATGTCCATGTTGCATTTTGATATTGAGCTGTAAAATTTGGTTCATTTTACATGTATTTTTTAGAAGTCCTTTGCCCAGCTTGTAGGAAGGCTTTTTGTTTTTCAAATAGTGTTTCTTAAAGAAGAAAAGTTTAAAACATGGCCCACATGACCTAGTCTTTGCCTGAGCTTCCTTCTAGAATCACACAGTTTTAGTTTTGCATGTAGGCCTCTGCTTCCTTTGAGATGATTTTTTGTGTGTGGTATGAGGTGAGGGCTCAATTCTTTAGCCAAGGAAGGAGGTCGATGAATACAGGCAATAGGTAACCAGCCCAACTCCATTTCCCAAGGACAAAAGACCACCCATTCTTCAGAGAACCGTTTTTAAATGCTGCTCAATAATCAACTGGCAACAGATACACATATCTATGTCTGAACTATCTCTCCCTTCACATTGATTTAAATGCCTGTCTATGCCAGTCCTACACTGCATTGATTTCTGAAATCTTGTAGTAAGTCAGGAAATCAGGCAGTATGATTCGCCCCTCCCCCCAGTTTTGCTCTTCTTTGCGACATTTTATTTTCTTATTTTTGTTTGTTGTCTTGTTTGCTATTTTATTTATTTTTGTTTTGTTTTGTTTTGTTTTGTTTTTTGAGACAGGTTTCTCTGTGTAGCTTTGTGACTTCCTGGATCCCGCTCTGTAGACCAGGCTGGCCTCGAACTCACAAAGATCCGCCTGCCTCTGCTTCCCGAGTGCTGGGATTAAAGGCGTGCGCCATCAACGCCCGTTTGTTTGCTATTTTAAATGTTCTTTATTTTCTTCTACATTTTAAGATCAGTTTGCCTACGAGTACAAATAGCCTACTAGACTCTTCATGGGAACTTTGTTGACTCTAGTTTTAATTTGGGGAGTATTGCCATCTGAACAGCTAACGCTCCCCATTCATAACGTGGTTTATAACTCCACAGTGTCGCTCACTAATTTCTCCTGACAGGGGTTTAAGGTTTTCAGTGTGATGACCTTATTCCTTCATTGATTCCTAAATATTTTATTCTTCAAATGCTATTGTGAACGGGAAGGGTTTCTTAATTTCATTATTAAATTGTCACGTTGGAAAACAAATAGATAAATACATTAAAAACTAAAAGTCGGGGCAGACAGACGGCTCAGCTGTTCAAAGCACTTTGCCACCAAGCCTGATGACCGAAGTTTGAGCCTTGGGATCCACGCAGTGAAAAGATATAACCAGTTCCTCCAAGTTGCCCTCTGACCTTCACAGGCTTGCTGAGCCTCACAGGTATGCCGCATACACATTTACCCACATGGAAGGACCATTAGAATGACCTTATATTCTGTGGCCTTACACACACATGCCTCATGCCCACCCCCACCTCCCCACCCCCTGTGGAAGGACTGTTAGAATGACCTTATATTCTGTGGTCGAGCTAACCTTGCTTCTTGCTCATATTTTTGTTTTGTTTTTCATAGATTCCCTAGGGCTCTTTCAAAGATGAAAGACAGTTAAGGTTCTTCTGGGAGAAAACAAACAAACAAACAAACAAAAACCCCTCTCTATTACAGTGTCAACTAACAGCTTGGAAAAAAAAACCTCTAAACAAAAACAACAAAACCAACCGGGAGTCTCACGTAGCCCAGGCTGGCCTAGAAGGAGGATGAGCTTTGATCCTCCTGCCTCACCTCCCATGTGCTGGAACGACAGGTATGTATACACTTCTGGTTTATGTACAGTGCTGGAGGTTGAACCTGCTAGACAGATGCATCCAACTGAGCTACATTATCAACCCTGAGTTTAATCTTTGTTATATGCTGAGATTCTGTTTTAGAAATAATTTGAATACAAAAATCTATTTTCCCATTTGTTTCCTTGTTTTTGAGGAAACATCTCTCAGTGTGGCCTTAGTAGACCTGGAACTCACTGTGTAACCCAGGCTGGCCCCAAACTGACAGAGATTTACCCACCCCTTCCTCCTGAGGGCTGGGATTATTAAAGGAGTTTTACCTGCCTGTCCTTTCATCTTGAAGATGAAGAGAAAAACTGGTCTCAGAACCCCTGAGTGAGTTTGATCTGTGGTTTGAAATAAACAATACCAAAGCAAAATAAAGTAAGACGTAAGTATACAAAGAAGGAAATGAACCAAATAGTGCTGTCTTGTTCCCATGAAGCGTTTCATTCTCCTTCTGAGTATT